>NC_091998.1:45187805-45487805 GCF_044704955.1 Pristiophorus japonicus
GAACCTGTAACTAACCTTTCTTTACAGAGTACTCACCTACTGCCCTGTTTAAGCAGCTTTCACAGAGCGATCTGGACAGGCTTCCGTTGAGGCCAAACTAACACACCGGCGAGTTTCTCGGCGGTGCACGTCGGCGGTTTGGTCCTGGCGGGCGTTTTCAGATGTGGGCTATACCATTGAAAAACAAAAGGGGAAACTTTCACCGAGCGGAAAAACAGCTGTATCACCGAGAAAATCGCCGAAAATGAAAGGAAAGTTTAGCCTGTAGTAATGTAAGAAACACAGCAGCCAATTTGCACACAAGCAAGTTCTCAATCTGATAATCTGTTTCAGTGATATTGTTTGAGGGACAAATATTGGCCAGGACACCAGGGATAACTCCTTCACTTCTTTGAAATAGTGCCATGGGATCTTTTACATTCACCTTAGAGGGCAGATAGCACCTCTGTTTAACATCTGCGCTGAAAGACAGCACCTCTAACAGGGCAGCATTCCCTCAGTACTGGAGTGTCAGCCCATATATTTTCTGCTTAAGTCTCTGGAGTGGGACTTGAACCCACAACCGTCTGACTCAGAAGCAAGGGAGCTACCCTCTGAGCCACAGCTGACACTATAGCTGAGATGGATGCAATACTCCAAGTAAACTATGACCAATGTATTGTAAAGCCCCCATCGAACCTTCAGAGACTTGCGCACTGTGGTTGAGGTTAATTATCCCAACATTTGATTCACTTTCTTGACAACTTCACCGATTTGTCCAGATGTAAATTGGCTGCACATCAGAACAAAACGTAACTCTTTCCTAAACTCCAAATATTCCATCCTACACACTCTCTCTCCTGCTCGCATCCTAGCTGTGTTAAAATCAAGATTCATCGCATTGTCTCCTGCTCTAAAATTCTCTCCCGGAACTTCAGAACTGGAACTTCTGAACTCATTTAGTCGTCCCTTCCGCCTAATACTTTAGAATGTTCCAGCTCAAGCTTGTCATGACCTAATCTCTATTTCTTGACTTACCTCATTTTCTACGCGTTTCAACTTTGCCGCTATCCTGCACGATGGACCTCGGTCCATCATTTTGGTTTGTCAATAATAAAAAAAATCTACAACCTTAGACACTGGCTTCTGTTTAATGAGACATGCCTGCAACATATTTTGAGCTGTAGTGTGTCCCAAGTGTATTTCCCGACTGACAGCCACCCTTCGTTGCTGAGTTATGCTACACTTATTTCTCAATAATGGAAAGTTTGGGAACCCAAAACATAAATGGGTTGTGTAGACCTAAATCACTCAATCTTTAATATTTCTTCTTAAACCAGTACGTCATGATGTGCATTTTGCTTATAATGTGCATTATGCTGCCAGGAATGTTATTGGAGTATTAAGGTAAGCTTCTTGATTTATTACTGGGATTTTGCTGGCATGCATGTTAGATTGCATTGTGGAACAGGGATTCTTTTGGGTATGAAATTTGAGCACGAACGAGAGATGTTAGATTTGGGGAATGGGTCATTTTCCATTTCAGGCACCAAATGTCAGCATCAAACACTCCCGGGCCAGATACAGCATGAGTTAAGATACAGAGTGCACAACTGTACTATTGGAGTATTGTTGGTGAGATCACACCTAGAGCTTTCGTCTCATAGAAAATAGGTGCAGGAGTAGACCATTATTTAAGGAGGGATATACTTGCATTGGATGTAGTTCAGAGAAGGTTCACTAGGCTGATTCCTGGGATGAAGGGGTTGTTTTACAGGGAAAGTTTGGGCAGGTTGGGCCTGTACTCATTAGAGGTTCGAAGAATGAGAGGCGATCTTATTAAAACGTATAGGGCTGGGTTTTCTGGTCCTTTGCGTTCCGGGTTTCGCCACGGAGCGGCGTGAAAGGTGGCGGTGAGGTCTCCTGTGCCCCGCCGTGATCCCCGGGTCAGGTTTTGTGGTGGAGCTCAGCAGGACCGCCGGGAAGAGTTGCGGCGGGCATGCAACGTCTCTGGTTGCGACACCGGCAGAAGTTTTGACTCTTAACCCGGTCTGTCCGCCTGGAATTGCGCCCACAATGACCGCCTGGGAAATCAGTGCGGTCCGGCATAGCCGGCGGCGGTGAGGAATATAAAGTTTTCCTCAGGTAAGTGTGAGCGTTGGTCTTTAATTTTTTTTTAGCGGTTTGTGTTGTGGCCTGGGCAATGTTTGGGAATGTTTTTGTGGTTTTTTTTTACGGCCCCCCCCCCGACCGCAGGTGTTTCTGGGAGCGCTCATGGCCTGGCACTTTAGTTCGCGAGTTTCCCATCTTTGCGCCAAGAGAGGTGTACAACGCCTCCCTTCGCGCTGTGCCCCCTGACGCAGGGCCCAGATGGCCAAACTTACTTACCAAAGCGCAAACTATTCCCGGCCAGTAAAGTTCCCACCCCGCCACCGTTTTCGCCCCGAAAACAGAAAGGCCTAAAATTCAACCCATAAGATTCTGAGGGGGTTTGACAGGGTAGATGCAGAGAGGATGTTTCCCCTCGTGGGGGAAATCTAGAACTTGGGGGCAGAGTTTCAGAATAAGGGGTTGCCCATTTAAGATGGAGATGAGGAGAAATTTCTTCTCTCAGAGGGTTGTGAATCTTTGGAATTCTCTACCCCAAAGAGCTGTGAATGCTAAGTCATTTAATATATTCAAGGCTGAGATAGACAGATTCTTGTATGATAGGGGAGTTGAGGATTATGGGGAACAGGTAGGAAAGTGGAGTTGAGGCCAAGATCAGATCAGCCATGATCTTAATGAATTGCAGAGTAGGCTTGAGGGGTCTTATGGCCTACTCCTGTTCCTATTTCTTATGTTCTTAGAGCAAACCTCTCTCTACATTGCCCCATCAAACACCCCCAGGTCAGATACAGCATGAGTTGGGATACAGAGTAAAGCTCTCTCTGCACTATCCCATCAGCATGGGTTAGACACAGAGTAAAGCTCTCTTTACACTGCCCCACCAAACACTCCCAGAGCAGGTACGGCAAATGTTACATACAGAGTAAAGCTCCCTTCACTCCGCCTCGCGAGGTGCCTCAGAATCTCAGAAGGACGCCCAACTGTACTGGTGCAACGTTTTTTCATTTTCTACACTAGCCATAGGTGGTCTCTGGGAAGGACGTTGCCAATTTTACGGTCTGTGCCCCTGGGGAACAAAAGGAACAATTGTTGGGAAGTTGTCTCTGGCCATCACCTGAGACTGGGCAGTGTTCCTCCCTAACGTTTTGTCAAGAGCTGGCATCTCACCAAATGTCTAGCTTGAGGAAGGCGTTGAGGAATGCTGCAACACATTGAATAACAGAGTGATGAAGCTGTGGCTCCGCACCCATGATGCAGGAGTGAGTCTTGTGTCCTTAGATGCTCTAGTAATGACTCCACGAGGCAATGTGTTGTACTTGAACTGTAGTGATCTTAGTCCTTTATTAGTTAACTCCAGAGTGAGGATCACACCTGGTGGCCTGCCTTTTATACTAAGCCAGGCACACCTGTACAGGTAACCTACGAGTCTCCAACTGCTGTGCCCTCTGGTGGCACACCTTGTGACAGTACCAACAGTAACCATGTAGGATACATGACAGTGAGCTCCTGATTTCAACCATGTCACTGCAACCAGCTCAGAACTGGAGGCCGCTGGAAGAGGAAAATATAGGGCTTCCTGTTCTATGAAGTAGTTCGGTTTTAATTGGTTCCTTGTTGTACAGTAAGTGGGATGTCCCTGTCTCCAAACAGCATTCCCTGGGCTTCTTTTGCTACGGGCCAAGAAAAGGAAAGGAGCCGGTGCTGATTTCCACCTCAGTCAATATCCCACAGTAAAACATTGCAGGTCTACTGAGATGATCCATGATAAACTGTGCTGGCATCCTGACTCCTGAAGGAAAGGATTAATAACCCTTTGGTTTTTGCACATTTGAACATTGTGTGTTTAGACTGCGAAGGCAACGATCTGCAGAAACCTCTGGAAGTGGTATTCCAGAAGCCTTGATACTAGTAGGCCTCTGATTTATAAAAACAACTGATTGGGAAGAAAACATAGAAAATAGGTGCAGGAGCAGGTCATTCGGCCCTTCGAGCCTGCACCACCATTCAATATGATCATGGCTGATCATGCAACTTCAGTACCCCTTTCCTGCTTTCTCTCCATATCCCTGGATCCCTTTAGCCGTGAGGGCCACATCTAACTCCCTTTTGAATATATCTAACAAACTGGCCCCAACAACTTTCTGTGATAGAGAATCCCACATGCTCACAACTCTGAGTGAAGAAGTTTCTCCTCATCTTGGTTCTAAATGGCTTATCCCTTATCCTTAGACTGTGACCCCTGGTTCTGGACTTCCCCAACATTGGGAACATTCTTCCTGCATCTAACCTGTCCAATCCCGTCAGAATTTTATATGTTTCTATGGGATCCCCTCTCATTCTTCTAAATTCCATTGACTACAAGCCTAGTCGATCCAGTCTTTCTTCATATGTCAATCCTGTCATCCCGGGAATCAGTCTGGTGAAGAAAGGCAGCAACTTCGCAGGACTAATAAACCACACCATGTTGTGTATCTGTAAAGCATGCACTCCCATGTTCTGCCACAGAGAGCTCATCCCCTGAAGTACCAAGGGATCCCAGCATCCCTTGGGAGCACTGTATATAAGCCGGCCCCTAAGGCCTGTTCCTCACTCTGGAGTGTCTTATTAAAGACTGAGGTCACTGTTACTTTAACCTCCCTGTGTGCAGTCTCATCTGTGTTAGGAACACAATAACTGGCGACGAGAATACGAATCCAATGCAAAGATGCAGCAAACTGTGGGCATCCTGGAGAAGTTCTCAGAGGGTGAGGACTGGGAAGCCTATGTCGAACGGTTAGACCAGTACTTTGTAGCCAACGAGCTGGACGGAGAAGGAAGCGCTGCAAAAAGGAGAGCGGTCCTCCTCACAGTCTGCGGGGCACCGACCTACAGCCTCATGAAGAATCTTCTGGCTCCGGTGAAACCCACAGATAAGTCGTATGAGGAGCTGTGTGCAATGGTTCGGGAGCATCTTAACCCGAGGGAGAGCGTGCTGATGGCGAGGTATCGGCTCTACACGTGCCAGTGATCTGAAGGTCAGGAAGTGGCGAGCTATGTCGCCGAGCTAAGACGACTTTCAGGACAATGTGAGTTTGATGGCTGCCTGGAGCGAATGCTCAGAGACTTTTTTTGTACTGGGTTTTGGCCACGAGACCATCCGACGAAACTTTTGACTGTGGAGACACCGACCCTCAGTAAGGCCATTGCGATAGCACAGGCGTTTATGTCCACCAGTGATAACACCAAACAAATCTCTCAGCATACAAGTGCTAGCAATGTTCATAAATTAACTGGAACTGTGTTTGTGAGCAGAAATGTACAGGGCAGACCCCACAACTGCCAGCAGGCCTCAGGTGACCCAGATGACTCAGTGTCCGCAACAAAGGATGAATGCAAGGCAATTCACACCTTGTTGGCATTGTGGAGGCTTCCATTCAGCCTATTCATGCCACTTCAAAGGGTATGTTTGCAAGAGCTGTGGAACAATGGGGCACCTCCAATGAGCTTGCAAATGAGCTGCAAGCTCTGCAAAACCTGCTAACGACCACGTGGCAGAGGAAGATCGGTCCATGGTGGATCAAAGCAATTTCGAGCCTCAGAGAGAGGAGGCAGATGCTGAAGTACATGGGGTGCACACATTTTCGACGAAATGTCCACCTATAGTGCTAAACGTAAAATTGAATGGCTTACCCGTAGCCATGGAACTGGTCACTGGCACTAGCCAATCCATCATGAGTAAAAAGATGTTTGAGAGGCTGTGGTGCAACAAAGCATTCAGATCAGCCCTGAGCCCCTGTCCTGGGCAGCGCCATGGTCAAGGTCACCTACGAGGGCATGGTTCATGAACTGCCACTCTGGATTGTCCCGGGCGATGGCCCCACACCACTTGAAAGGAGCTGGCTGGGCAAAATCCGCTGGAACTGGGATGACATCCGAGCGCTATCACATGTCGATGAGGCCTCATGTACCCAGGTTCTTAACAAATTTCCTTCCCTTTTTGAGCCAGGCATTGGAAACTTTTCCGGGGCGAAGGTGCGGATCCACTTGGCCCCAGAGGCATGACCCATTCACCACAAGGCGCGAGCGGTACCTCACATGACGAGGGAAAGAATGGAAATCGAGCTGGACAGGCTGCAACGCGAGGGCATCATCTCCCCAGTGAAATTCAGCGAGTGGGCCAGCCCGATTGTTCCAGTACTCAAAAGTGATGGCACGGTCAGGATCTGCGGCGATTATAAAGTAACTATTAATCATTTCTCGCCAAAGGACCAATACCCGCAACCTAAGGCAGACGGCCTATTTGCGATGCTGGCAGGAGGCAAGACGTTCACCAAGCTCAACCTGACTTCGGCCTACATGATGCAGGAACTGGAGGAGTCTTCGAAGGGCCTCACCTGCATCAACACGCACAAGGGACTGTTCATCTACAACAGATGCCCGTTTGGAATTCAGTCGGCTACAGCGATCTTCCAGAAAAACATGGAGAGCCTACTCAAGTCGGTACCACACACGGTGGTCTTTCAGGATGACATATTGGTCACGGGTCGGGACACCGCCGAGCACTTACAAAACCTGGAGGAGGTCCTCCAGCGACTGGATCATGTAGGGCTGCAGCTGGTGAGGCGTGAGTCCGGAGATCAGCAGAGGCCTATAAAAAGCCGCGAGAGGCGTCGGGAGTTCGTTGGTGAGGCGTGAGTCCGGGGATCAGCAGAGGCCTATAAAAGGCCGCGAGAGGCGTCGGGAGTTCGTTGGTGAGGCGTGAGTCCGGGGATCAGCAGAGGCCTATAAAAGGCCACGAGAGGCGTCGGGAGTTCGTTGGAGAGGCGTGAGTCCGGGGATCAGCAGAGGCCTATAAAAGGCCGCGAGAGGCGTCGGGAGTTCGTTGGTGAGGTGTACTTGTGGAGCTACAAGGAGAAGGCAAAAAAGAAGTATAAAGAAACAGAAAGGTGACGTCACAGCCTGGGGGGTAAGTGATTGGCTGGTGATTGGTGAGTAGTTTTTCTTTTTCTTTTTTATATCAGTCAGTAACTTTAGCACTGTTGTTGCCAATTTAAGTGTATCTAAGGGTTAAGTCATGGCAGGAGAGGTCGGTCGGGTGTTATGCTCCTCCTGTACCATGTGGGAACTCAGGGATACTTCCAGTGTCCCTGACGACTACGTGTGCTGGAATTGTATCCGCCTCGAGCTCCTGACGGTCCGCGTTGCGGAATTGGAGCTGAGGGTGGATTCACTCTGGAGCATCCACGATGCTGAGAATGACGTGAGTATCACGTGTAGTGAGTTGGTGTTACCGCAGGAGAAGGGTCCTCAGCCAGATAGCAAATGGAAGACCAGCAGGAAGAGTAGTGCAAGGAAGGTAGTGCAGGGGTCCCCTGTGGTCATCCCCCTGCAAAACAGATACACCGCTTTGAGTGCTGTTGGGGGGGATGACTCATCAGGGGAGGGCAGCAGCAGCCAAGTTCATGGCACCGTGGCTGGCTCTGCTGCACAGGAGGGCAGGAAAAAGAGTGGGAGCGCGATAGTGATAGGGGATTCAATGGTGAGGGGAATAGATAGGCGTTTCTGCGGCCGCAACTGAGACTCCAGGATGGTATGTTGCCTCCCTGGTGCAAGGGTCAAGGATGTCTCGGAGCGGGTGCAGGACATTCAGAAATGGGAGGGAGAACAGCCAGTTGTCGTGGTGCACATTGGTACCAACGACATAGGTAAAAAAAGGGATGAGGTCCTACGAAACGAATTTCAGGAGCTAGGAGCTAAATTAAAAAGTAGGACCTCAAAAGTAGTAATCTCGGGATTGCTACCAGTGCCACGTGCTAGTCAGAGTAGGAATCGCAGGATAGCGCAGATGAATACGTGGCTTGAGCAGTGGTGCAGCAGGGAGGGATTCAAATTCCTGGGGCATTGGAACCGGTTCTGGGGGAGGTGGGACCAGTACAAACCGGACGGTCTGCACCTGGGCAGGACCGGAACCAATGTCCTAGGGGGAGTGTTTGCTAGTGCTGTTGGGGAGGAGTTAAACTAATATGGCAGGGGGATGGGAACCAATGCAGGGAGACAGAGGGAGACAAAAAGGAGGCAAAAGCAAAAGACAGAAAGGAGATGAGGAAAAGTGGAGGGCAGAGAAACCCAAGGCAAAGAACAAAAAGGGCCACTGTACAGCAAAATTCTGAAAGGACAAAGGGTATTAAAAAAACAAGCCTGAAGGCTTTGTGTCTTAATGCAAGGAGTATCCGCAATAAGGTGGATGAATTAACTGTGCAAATAGATGTTAACAAATATGATGTGATTGGGATTACGGAGACGTGGCTCCAGGATGATCAGGGCTGGGAACTCAACATCCAGGGGTATTCAACATTCAGGAAGGACAGAATAAAAGGAAAAGGAGGTGGGGTAGCATTGCTGGTTAAAGAGGAGATTAATGCAATAGTTAGGAAAGACATTAGCTTGGATGATGTGGAATCTATATGGGTAGAGCTGCAGAACACTAAAGGGCAAAAAACGTTAGTGGGAGTTGTGTACAGACCTCCAAACAGTAGTAGTGATGTTGGGAAGGGCATCAAACAGGAAATTAGGGGTGCATGCAATAAAGGTGCAGCAGTTATAATGGGTGACTTTAATATGCACATAGATTGGGCTAGCCAAACTGGAAGCAATACGGTGGAGGAGGATTTCCTGGAGTGCATAAGGGATGGTTTTCTAGACCAATATGTCAAGGAACCAACTAGGGGGGAGGCCATCTTAGACTGGGTGTTGTGTAATGAGAGAGGATTAATTAGCAATCTCATTGTGCGAGGCCCCTTGGGGAAGAGTGACCATAATGTGGTGGAATTCTGCATTAGGATGGAGAATGAAACAGTTAATTCAGAGACCATGGTCCAGAACTTAAAGAAGGGTAACTTTGAAGGTATGAGGCATGAATTGGCTAGGATAGATTGGCGAATGATACTTAAGGGGTTGAATGTGGATGGGCAATGGCAGACATTTAGAGACCGCATGGATGAATTACAACAATTGTACATTCCTGTCTGGCATAAAAATAAAAAAGGGAAGGCGGCTCAACCGTGGCTATCTAGGGAAATCAGGGATAGTATTAAAGCCAAGGAAATTGGCCAGAAATAGCAGCGAACCCGGGGACTGGGAGAAATTTAGAACTCAGCAGAGAAGGACAAAGGGTTTGATTAGGGCAGGGAAAATAGAGTACGAGAAGAAGCTTGCAGGGAACATTAAGGCGGATTGCAAAAGTTTCTATAGGTATGTAAAGAGAAAAAGGTTAGTAAAGACAAACGTAGGTCCCCTGCAGTCAGAATCAGGGGAAGTCAAAACAGGGAACAAAGAAATGGCAGACCAATTGAACAAGTACTTTGGTTCAGTATTCACTAAGGAGGACACAAAGAACCTTCCAGATATAAAAGGGGTCAGAGGGTCTAGTAAGGAGGAGGAACTGAGGGAAATCTTTATTAGTCGGGAAATTGTGTTGGGGAAATTGATGGGATTGAAGGCCGATAAATCCCCAGGGCCTGATGGACTGCATCCCAGAGTACTTAAGGAGGTGGCCTTGGAAATAGCGGATGCATTGACAGTCATTTTCCAACATTCCATTGACTCTGGATCAGTTCCTATCGAGTGGAGGGTAGCCAATGTAACCCCACTTTTTAACAAAGGAGGGAGAGAGAAAACAGGGAATTATAGACCGGTCAGCCTGACCTCAGTAGTGGGTAAAATGATGGAATCAATTATTAAGGATGTCACAGCAGCGCATTTGGAAAATGGTGACATGATAGGTCCAAGTCAGCATGGATTTGTGAAAGGGAAATCATGCTTGACAAATCTTCTGGAATTTTTTGAGGATGTTTCCAGTAAAGTGGACAAAGGAGAACCAGTTGATGTGGTATATTTGGACTTTCAGAAGGCTTTCGACAAGGTCCCACACAAGAGATTAATGTGCAAAGTTAAAGCACATGGGATTGGGGGTAGTGTGCTGACGTGGATTGAGAACTGGTTGTCAGACAGGAAGCAAAGAGTAGAAGTAAATGGGTACTTTTCAGAATGGCAGGCAGTGACTAGTGGGGTACCGCAAGGTTCTGTGCTGGGGCCCCAGCTGTTTACATTGTACATTAATGATTTAGACGAGGGGATTAAATGTAGTATCTCCAAATTTGCGGATGACACTAAGTTGGGTGGCAGTGTGAGCTGCGAGGAGGATGCTATGAGGCTGCGGTGTGACTTAGATAGGTTAGGTGAGTGGGCAAATGAATGGCAGATGAAGTATAATGTGGATAAATGTGAGGTTATCCACTTTGGTGGTAAAAACAGAGAGACAGACTATTATCTGAATGGTGACAGATTAGGAAAAGGGAAGGTGCAACGAGGCCTGGGTGTCATGGTACATCAGTCATTGAAGGTTGGCATGCAGGTACAGCAGGCGGTTAAGAAAGCAAATGGCATGTTGGCCTTCATAGCGAGGGGATTTGAGTACAGGGGCAGGGAGGTGTTGCTACAGTTGTACAGGGCCTTGGTGAGGCCACACCTGGAGTATTGTGTACAGTTTTGGTCTCCTAACTTGAGGAAGGACATTCTTGCTATTGAGGGAGTGCAGCGAAGATTCACCAGACTGATTCCCGGGATGGTGGGACTGACCTATCAAGAAAGACTGGATCAACTGGGCTTGTATTCACTGGAGTTCAGAAGAATGAGAGGGGACCTCATAGAAACGTTTAAAATTCTGACGGGTTTAGACAGGTTAGATGCAGGAAGAATGTTCCCAATGTTGGGGAAGTCCAGAACCAGGGGACACAGTCTAAGGATAAGGGGTAAGCCATTTAGGACCGAGATGAGGAGAAACTTCTTCACCCAGAGAGTGGTGAACCTGTGGAATTCTCTACCACAGGAAGTAGTTGAGGCCAATTCACTAAATATATTCAAAAGGGAGTTAGATGAAGTCCTTACTACTCGGGGGATCAAGGGGTATGGCGAGAAAGCAGGAAGGGGGTACTGAAGTTTTATGTTCAGCCATGAACTCATTGAATGGCGGTGCAGGCTAGAAGGGCTGAATGGCCTGCTCCTGCACCTATTTTCTATGTTTCTATGTTTCTATGAAATGCGTCTTCATGGTAACAGAAGTGGAGTTTTTGGCGAGAAAGATCACGGCGGACGGCATTCGGCACACAGACGCCAAGACAGAGGCTATCAGGAACGTGCCCAGGCCACAGACCGTCACGGAGCCGCGGTCATTCCTGGGACTCCTCAACTATTTTGGTAACTTCCTACCGGGGTTAAGCACCCTTTTAGAGCCCCTACATGTGTTATTGCGCAAAGGTAAGAACTGGGTATGGGAAAAAAAACAAGTAATTGCTTTTGAGAAAGGCAGAAACATTTTATGCTCCAACAAGCTGCTTGTATTGTATAACCCGTATAAAAGACTTGTGCTAGCATGTGATGCATCGTCGTATGGAGTCGGGTGTGTATTACAACAAGCTAATGTTGCGGGGAAGTTGCAACCTGTCGCCTATGCTTCCAGGGGCTTGTCTAAGGCCGAGAGGGCCTACAGCATGATTGAGAAAGAGGCATTAGCGTGTGTGTTCGGGATAAAGAAAATGCATCAGTACCTGTTTGGCCTCAAATTTGAGTTGGAAACCGATCACAAGCCCCTCACATCCCTTATCGCTGAAAACAAGGGGATAAGTACTAATGCCTCAGCCCGCATACAAAGGTGGGCACTCGCGCTATCAGCGTATAACTATACCATCCGCCACAGGCCAGGCACCGAGAACTGTGCAGATGCTCTCAGTCGGCTACCATTGCCCACCACGGGGGTGGAAATGGCGCAGCCCGCAAACTTGTTGATGGTGGCGCAGCCCGCAGACTTGTTGATGGTCATGGAAGCGTTTGAAAATGATAAATCACCTGTCACGGCCCGCCAGATTAGGACTTGGACCAGCCAAGATCCTCTGCTGTCCCTAGTAAAAAACTATGTACTGCATGGGAGCTGGGCCAGCATCCCCGTTGAAATGCAAGAGCCAATCAAGCCGTTCCAGCCTGCCTGTTGTGGGGTAACTGCGTAGTGCTACCAAAAAAAGGCAGGGAGACGTTCATCTCGGATCTCCACAGCACACACCCGGGTATAGTAATGATGAAAGCGATAGCCAGATCCCACGTGTGGGGGCCCGGTATCGACTCTGACTTGGAGTCCTGTGTATGGCAATGTAGCATATGTGCTCGGTTGAGCAACGCGCCCAGAGAGGCATCACTAAGTTTGTGGTCCTGGCCCTCCAGACCATGGTCGAGGATCCATGTCGACTATGCGGGCCTGTTTCTCGGTAAAATGTTCCTGGTGGTGGTGGATGCTTTTTCAAAATGGATTGAATGTGAAATAATGTCGGGAAGCACCACCACCGCCACTATTGAAAGCCTGAGGGCCATGTTTGCCACCCATGGCCTGCCTGACATACTGGTCAGTGACAACGGGCCATGTTTCACCAGTGCTTAATTTAAAGAATTCATGACCCGCAATAGGATCAAATATGTCACCTCGGCCCCATTTAAACCAGCCTCCAATGGGCAGGCAGAGCGGACAGTACAAACAATCAAACAGAGCCTTAAACGAGTCACAGAAGGCTCACTCCAAACCCGCCTTTTCCGAGTACTGCTCAGCTACCGCACGAGACCCCACTCGCTCACAGGGGTGCCCCCGGCTGAGCTACTCATGAAATGGGCACTTAAAACCAGACTCTTGCTGGTTCACCCCAACATGCATGATCAGGTCGAGAGCAGGCGACAGCAACAAAATGTAAACAATGGTCGTGCCACTGTGTCACGGGAAATTGATCTCAAATGACCCTGTGTCTGTGCTAAACTATGGACATGGTCGCAAGTGGATCGCGGGCACGGTGATAGCTAAAGAAGGGAGTAGGGTGTCTGTAGTCAAACTAGACAAAGGACAAATTTGCAGAAAGCACCTGGACCAAACGAGGCTGCGGTTCACAGACTGCCCTGAACAACCCACAGCAGACACCACCTTTTTCGAGCCCACAACACACACCCAAAGGACCAATGACACCACACCGGACCAGGAAATCGAACGCATCACGCCCAACAGCCCAGCAAGGCCAGGCTCACCCAGCAGCCCTGCAGGGCCAACAACACGTCAGCCCAGCGAGGGCATAGCCAACACACCAGAATCGACATTTGTACCGAGGCGGTCCACCAGGGAAAGAAAGGCTCCCGACCGCCTCATCTTGTAAATAGTTTTCACTTTGACTTTTGGGGTGGGGGGAATGATGTTGTGCATCTGTAAAGCATGCACTCCCATGTTCCGCCAGTAGGGAGCTCATCCCCTCAAGTCCCAAGGGATCCCAGCATCCCTTGGGAGCACTGTATATAAGCCAGCCCCTAAGGCCTGTTCCTCACTCTGGAGTGTCTTATTAAAGACTGAGGTCACTGTTACTTTAACCTCCCTGTGTGCAGCCTCATCTGTGTTAGGAACACAATACACCACATGGTCAAAAATTGCTGAGGCAGTTAGAAAAGACGGGACACATCAGAGACACCCAAGGCATTCAGAGGGTTTTCTGCACCCAAATAAGATTGGGACCTACACATTCCAATCATCCATAAAACTAAGTGGGATAATTGCACCTGGTTTTAATATTATGGAGAAGCTGAATGCAAATGGACAAACAGTCCATCATTGAGGCCTGTTAACCATTGAGGCCTAGCAACAGGGGATTGATTGAACAAAATGGGACTCTCCCCTAACTTTTGCTCATACCCTAACTGGCAAGTACCCTATAAGAATGTGGCAGGTCCGGCACTGCAGTCAACGGAACCCTAAGAAAGCCCCGCCTGGAGGAGGACATCCTACCAGAAGTAGGGTCAAGTGCCCTGCCAGAGCTGATCACTTTGCTGCCTTGATGTTGATTCCTTGGTTTAAAGGTCATATGCATTGCTTGTGTAAATTGTTTTAATGCTGTGCGCAATGTTAAGTCATCGATGGTAACTTTGACTGATTAACATACCGACTAGTGTGACTTTCTTGGCTGGCTATTGTTCGCTAGACAATATGGAGTATGAATCACTGGAATACCTGTTTCCCGACACCCCTGATATTGCAGGTAAGTTTCCTGACAGACAGAACAGGGGAGTAGAGCAGAGCAGGAAGTTTGCCTTGTGGGTTCTTTGCCTAAGAATTCATAGCAACACTTTGCTATTAAGAATCACACGACACATTACCAGTTCATCCACCAGGCTCACAACCACCTGCCTCATCGTGGATCCCTCGAACCCAACTGGCTGGGGTTTTATTGAGTCTTGTAAACATCACGTGACTGGCTAAGCCACTCCCAACTCAACAGCTCTACAACTATTTGAGTAGAAACTTTAAATCAAGTGCCTGGAACAGTTCCACAACAATTTTTGTGAACTTTTAAATCAAGTGCCCCCTTGTTAAAGGGACACTAAAACCAGCAACTTAAACAAATTCAACTTTAAACTTTAAACGATCAAATTAAAATTTCAACAGCTCTACAAACCTGTGCGCATACTCACAGGTGCTTACATTACACCTGGACTGTCCAGATTCTGGGAGGCAGAACAGATGATCAAGATGCTCCCAGATAGACTCCGTAGCTTGTCGGCCATACTACAGCCAGGTCCAGAAAGGAGTAGCAAATCTGCTGAGTACCACAGATAAAAGGGGGGGAGTTCTGCAAGTGCCCCCCTCTCCCCCCCGGATTGAATTCTTGCTACTGGTTGCCATGAGTTTTTATCTGGTTTTTGCCTCTCCCAGGAGATCACATGGCTCCGGTTGGGGTGGAGTATAGAATGTTTCAGTGTAAGGGGTGTCGCAGTTGTGTGAGGCAGACTGGTTGGGCTGGGTGCTCTTTACCTTTCCGCCATTGTTAATTGTTCATAGGTTTATATGTAACCTTCAGGGCTGCTGACCGAGGGCCGAGCGGCTCTTTGTCGGCCGGCGTGGACACGATGGGCCGAAATAGCCTCCTTCTGCGCTGTAAATTTCTATGTTCCTATGGGTATGTAATACCTGCTTGAGGCCTCAGTACCTCCATCAATAACATGACTTCAAAAAGCATAAACTCCCCCCCCCCACCCCTCCCCACCCCCACCCCGCCCCCCAGAAATAATCTGAACTCTTAACCCTCGGAGTAATATGCTGATATCCTGCAATAAAGTAAAAAGAGACAGCTTTGCTTTACTCATGAAGTCCTGTCAGCTGAGACCTGCTTAATGTTTCCTTGCATTTCTTCAATTGAGCTTTGGTATATTCCACCGTCTAACTCTCTCCAGATGTACACTGGAGAATGTTGCTGCGTTTCGTAGCTGCAAAGGAAACCCAAGATACAAAGAGAGATCCTTTTTTGAAGGCAGATCAAAATGGCACTGTGGGCACCACATTAAAAGAGGGGAGTCTTCTCCGTGGGATATTGGGGAAAAACCCACTCCCCAGTTTCATAAAAATTGAAGATATGTAGATGAAGCGTCAAGGTCCATTGTGAAGAGGTTGTTTTATGAAGAAAGGTTGAGCAGGTTAGGCCTACACTCATTGGAGTTTAGAAGAATGAGAGGTGAAACACAAGATTCTGAGGGGGCTTGACAAGGTAGATGCAGAGAGGATGTTTCCCCTTGTGGGGGAAATCTAGAACTAGGGGGCTCAGTTTCAGAATAAGGGGCCGCCCATTTAAAATGGAGATGAGGAGGAATTTCTTCTCTCAGTGGGTTGTGAATCTTTGGAATCCTCTGCGCCAGAGAGCTGTGGAGGCTGGGTCATTGAGTATATTTAAGGTGGAGACGGACAGATTTTTGAACGTGAAGGGAGTCAAGGGTTATGGGGAATAGGCAGGAAAGTGGAGTTGAGGCCAAGATCAGATCAGCCATGATCTTATTGAATGGCGGAGCAGGCTCGAGGGGCCAAATGGCTGACTCCTGCTCCTATTTCTTATGTTCTTATGTTCTTAGAACAACATGAAGGTTGAAAGGAGTAGAAGAGAAAGCAAAGTAAATCAGGAAATAATCTCTAGGTTATTTAGCTTTAAAGGCCTATAGATTGCAGGAAGATTGAGGGAGGAAAGGAGGTGCACAGTTTTCAGCACCTGGGCAAGAATGAGTTAGAGGAGGGCATGGTATGGTGAGCCTTGATATCAACACGATGAGACTTCAGAGGAGAAAGAGGGTGACAGATGGTCGAGAGAGAGAGAGCGCTTTGGAGGCTAGATGAGCTTTTAAACAATTTATTTCCAGGATTGTAAGAGAGGTGCAGGAAGAACCTTACCAGATATGGGAGCAGGATTAAAAGTTCCGAATTGGGTGATAGAAAGTTGTTGAGAAAAGAAAATATGTTTTGCTCTAACATAGAGTATTAAGATTCAGACAAGGAAAGGATAAGTACAACAAAGATCAGGGTGTGTTTAAATTAATAATTCCATGTAGCTCTCGACATCTGAATCCCCTCATCGAGTCAATTAAAACCGCTAAATTATTAATGTCTCGTTTCATCTTAACACTAGTCACAAAGAAATTGCTGCCTCTGATTGTGTTTTTGTGGCCTGTTTAATCACTGCAAGCCCTGGTAATTAAACTGTTGTTCTACTCTGACAGTCAATAAATTACACGATCTTAATGCTTGGTAATTGCGCAAGCCCTTCCTCACGCTGAGCCAATTACACCAGCAATTATATACCGCTTTGCAAACAAAGGATGAATAATGGAGCATCACGGCTGCCCTGGTGACTGATCTCACATACAATTATGTTTGGGGGTGGTGGGGGGGGTGGGGGGGTTCTCTTTGATAATGCTCCGTGGTCTTGTCCCACCCAACCATGACAACCTCCTCCAGCCACTTCTGTCCTTGCACACACTTCTGCTCCTCCAGCAGTGGCTTACTCTTCTCTTCCCGTCTCCTCCATCATCATTGTAGACGGTCCCTCGAAACGAGGATGACTTGCTTCCACGCCAAAAAGAGGATGAGATCACAGGTGTTTCAATGAAGGACCCGAACTACATGTTGAAGGGTGGAAGGTGCCTGTGCGTGGATTTTTTTAATGTGTGGTGGCCGTCGCACACCAGCCACCACACGGGCCCGACAGAGCTAGGTCTTGTCTCCTCCACTCCGACATTGATAGATGTTCTTTCAGCCACTCCCTAAATCTCCAGCCCTGCTTCTTTCCATCGCCTTCCCCGTTTTCGAACGGCTTCTTAAAAATGTTGTTCTCAACGGAGCTTTTTTTCCCATCCCCAATCTCTGTGTTTCCTATTTATTGCTGATGAGGTGTCGCCCTTTTCTTTCCCTCCTCCCCGTAAATGTGCTCCAACACGTTCTCTATGTTTGAATCATAGAAATTACAGAACAGAAAGAGGCCATTTGTCCATCGTGCCAATAAGGCCAAAGACTGCCCTAAGTGGAGGAAGTGCATCCGGGAGGGTGCTGAGCACCTCTAGTCTCGTCGCCGAGAGCGTGCAGAAATCAATCGCAGGCAGCGGAAGGTGAGTGCGGCAAACCAGTCTCCCCACCCACCCTTTCCTTCAACGACTGTCTGTCCCACCTGTGACAGAGACTGTGGTTCTCGTATTAGACTGTTCAGTCACCTAAGAACTCACTTTTAGGGTGGAAGCAAGTCTTCTCCGATTTTGAAGGACTGCCTATGATGATATGATGATGATGCATTGGACAATGGAGCCATCTACTTTAATCGCATTTCTCCTCCCCTTATATTCTTCCATTACATGTTCTTGTACTTAAGTACATAAGAAATAGGAGCAGGAGCCGGCCATTTGGCCCCTCGAGCCTGCTCTGCCATTCAATAAGATCATGGCTGATCTTCAACCTCAACTCCACTTTCCTGCCCAATCTCCACATGCCATACTTGTAAATATTAAGGAACTAGATTTTACAAATGATTGTTGCTGGGATAGAGCTCCGTGTGACGGGAGCGCACATCATGAATTCAGGCACAGGTCAGCAGGCAGGAAAATGGGTCGGCAAACGTTTGGGCTGTGCCCATCTCGGTACCTGAATTCGCAGTTTGCACCAGTGCACTGTGGAATTCTGTGCCAAGCAACACTTCGGAAAATCTACCCCATTATTTATGTTTCCAGTGGTGCAGAAATAACGATTTCCATCAGAGCTCAGTCACTACCTCTGCCGCCCGAGATGGATGTGAAGCATAAAGACCAGTGAGGTTGCAGGCTCAAACTCTCATCTGTACTGAGCCATAAGGCAATAAGCTAAATGCCTACTGGGTTAGGAAGGAGGCAATAAATTCAGCTACCTAATAACCATCTGATGAACTACACTACAACAACTTGCATTTATATAGTGCCTTTAACATAGTGAAACATCCCAAGGCGCTTCACAGGAGTATTATGAGATACAAATTTGACACCGAGCTGCATAAGTAGAAATTAGCACAGGTGACCAAAAGCTTGGTCAAAAAGGTCAATGTTTTAAGGAGCGTTTTGAAGGGGGAAAGAGAGGTAGAGAGGCGGAGAGGTTTAGGCAGGGAGTTCCAGAGCTTGGGGCCCAGGCAACAGAAGGTACGTCCACCAATGGTTGAGCGATTATAATCAGGAATGCTCAAGAAGGCAGAATTAGAGGAGCGCAGACATCTTGTCGGGGGCGAGGCGGGGGGCGGGGGTGCGCTGGAGGAGATTACTGAGATAGGGAGGGGTGAGGCCATGGACGGATTTGAAAATAAAGATGAGACTTTTGAAATCAAGGTGTTGCTTAACTGAAAGCCAATGTAGGTCAGCGTGCACAGGTAATTGGTGTTCGGGACTTGGTGCGAGTTAGGACATGGGCAGCTGAGTTGTGGATCACCTCTAGTTTATATAGGGTAGAATGTGAGAGGCTAGGCAGGAGTGGCTTTGGTCTTCCCAATATTCAATTGGAGAAAATTTCTGCTCATCAAGAACTGGATGTCGGACAAGCAGTTTGACAATTTAGAGACCGGTCGAGAGAAGTGGTAGTGAGGTAGAGCTGGGTGTCATCAGTGTACATGTGGAAACTGATGTTGTGTTTCTGGATAATGTCGCCAAGCGGCAACATGTAGATGAGAAATATGAGGGGGCCAAGGTGGGGGACACCAGAGGTGACGATGCGGGGGCGGGAAGAGAAGCCATTGTAGGTGATTCGCGAGCTATGTTTCGATAGATAAGAATGGAACCAGGCGAGTGCAGTCCCACCCAACTGGATGATGGTGGAGAGATGTTGCAGGATGGAGTGGTCAACCGTGTCAAAGGCTGCAATCAAGTGAAAATTACGAGGAGGGATAGTTTGGCTTTGTCACAGTCACAAAGGATGGAAGTATATGTGTGTGTGTTGGGCTGTATTGGACTCGGTTGTGATACCTCTCATAGTGAAATATACTACCAATGCTCAGTGTCAAGATGCACATTTGGGTAATAGCCACTCGAGTGAGGTATGCGAGGTGCCGCGGAATTCTATCCCAGCAAGATTCAATACTTCAGGACGTAAGGAGGAAAAGCGAGAGAAAAATTTTCAACAGATTTGTGCGGAAATGAACTATACCTGTTGACCATTATAGTAAAGCTTGGTGTTTTGTCAGATAGGTGAACTAAATTCTTGCGTCACTGTGATCCATTGTCGGGAGATACTTAGATAGAACTTGGCCCATGTGGCCACCAAAATGTGTTAAGGATTACAACTGCATCATGTAAAATTAATCTATTCTATTAGTCTGTTAGATAATTCAGTAATTTTTGTCACTAAAAAATTGGAGTTACCCATAATTTGAATTAAGTAACGTAAACAATTTAGTGCTGAAAACCCCCCAAATAATTTGATAATTTGAATTAAGCAACTTTGAATTAGGGGATGATTGTATAATTACAGTCCTGTGTCGCCAAATTCATTTACTTAAACTAATAGCAGTTATTAGTCCACTCCCAAATGGCACTGCCTTATCAGAGCTAAGTTTTTATTGTGTCCTGCTGAACAAGAGTTGCAAAAAATATATTTTCTTTTCTTGAAGATCTTTGACAGTAGCTTCATTCTGATCTGTTGCTAAATTTACCTGCAGTATTCTATGCGTTCCATAGATCATCTGCATGCATTGCACTAGTTACTGATTGGTCAGACCATAGCTTGTCACAACCAATGGGAGAGGGATCACTCTGCTACAGCGCTCCCATGTGTCCAGGGACTTGAGCACATAAATCTAGGCTGACACTCCAGTGCGGTGCTGAGGGAGTGCTGCACTGTCAGAGGTGCCATCTTTCAGATGAGACGTTAAACCGAGGCCCCATCTGCTCTCTCAGGTGAACGTAAACGATCCCACGGCACTATTTTGAAGAAGAGCAGGGGAATTATCCCCGGTGTCCTGGCCAATATTTATCCCTCAGTCAACATAACAAAAAACAGATTATCTGGTCATTATCACATTGCTGTTTGTGGGAGCTTGCTGTGCGCATATTGGCTGCCGCGTTTCCTACGTTACAACAGTGACAACTTCAAAAGTATTTCATTGGCTTTAAAGCGCTTTGGGACCTCCTGCAAGTCTTTCTTTCTTTTCAAATGGTCACTCAAGCTGGATCTGTGCATAATCTACTGTTCTTGTTCAGATTAGAGGGTGGTGAATCTTTGGAATTCTCTACCCCAGAGGGCTGTGGAGGCTCAGTCTTTGAGTATATTCAAGACAGAGATCGATAGATTTTTGACTATTAAGGGGATCAAGGGATATGGGGATAGTGCAGGAAAGTGGAGTTAAGGTAGAAGATTTGCCATGATCTCATTGAATGGCGGAGCAGGCTCGAGGGGCCAAATGGCCTACTCCTGATCCTAATCCTTATGTTCTTATAGCAACAGTTCCACATTGATTGGCAGCACTCTCTGCAATAAAGATAAATTTAACTCCTTCCCCCCTCCTCCCATATGATATCTACACCAGTCAGTACGAACATAAGAACATAAGAAATAAGAGCAGGAGTCGGCCATTTGGCCCCTCGAGCCTGCTCCACCATTCAATACGATCATGGCTGATCTGATCTTGGGCTCAACTCCACTTCCCTGGCCGTTCCCCATAACCCTTCACTCCCTGATCGTTCACAAATCTGTCTATCTCCGCCTTAAATAAATTCAATGACCCAGCTTTCACAGCTCTCTGGTGTAGAGAATTCCACAGGTTTACAACACTCTGAGAGAAGAAATTTCTCCTCATTTCCGTTTTAAATGGGCGACCCCTTATTCTGAAACTATGGCCCCTAGTTCTAGATTCCCCCACGAGTGGAAACATCCTCCTTGCATCCACCTTGTCAAGCCCTCTCAGTATCGTATACGTTTCAAAGAGATCACCTCTCATTCGTCTAAACTCCAATGAGTAGAGGCCCAACCTTTCTTCATAAGTCAACTCCTTCATCTCAGGAATCAACCGAGTGAACCTTCTCAGAACAGCCTCCAATGCAAGTATATCCCTCCTTAAATAAGGAGACCAAAACTGTACGCAGTACTCTAGGTGTGGTCTCACCAATGCCCTGCAGCAGGACATTCCTGCTTTTATACTCCGTAACTGACATATAGGACAATCAATTGTACATCAAAGCAATATTACTCCCACTAACACCACTTGTAGGACCTGGGAGATCTAGCACTTGCAAAAGAAATACACTAGTCGTGATCCTAGAGCCAGTGACTCACTTTTGCCTGGAACATTTGCCCGTGATTAGTCTTATTGTCATCGGGGTGGTATGTTTGTCATGGATCCTCTGTAAATCTATCAACACCTCTCTGTGGAGTTTGGGAAAGCACAAATTCAAACTCCTTTTTTTTTGGAATCACCGGAAAAGCCTGAAAGAGGTTACAGGAAAGCATCCCGCAGTGCGAACTGGGGCTTGTGAGCAGAGTCGCTTCGGACGCATCACTCAAACGTTTGCAGGAGTTTCCACAGCAGTGCTACACACCGTCATCAGGTTCGTGGAACCTCACTCAAAGGCTACTCTCGAGAATGTTGCACCACACAGGGCTGGGACATGGGTCTGTACCTGCGATTCCCCACATAGTAAGCTCCTGGCTTCAATCATTTAGACAATTGCCAAGTGGAGACATGCAATTCTGCACAGGAAGAGGAAGAAAAAACCTACAGGGCCAACAGTTGTATTAAGTCGTTCCATTTTCATCAGGCCCTTTCACTTGCTGTTTGAAGGCTGAGTTAATTCTGCCGACCAATATCATTTCCTTGATCTTTTTTGCTGGGGTAACGAGACAAAGAGGGAGAACAGCAAAGAATTTTGATTTTTCAATAAACAATCAATTTGAAAATTCTCATCCTTGTTTACAAATCCCTCCATGACCTCGCCCCTCCCTATCTCTGTAATCTCCTTCAGCCCCACAACCTCACGAGATGTCTGCACTCCTCAAATTCTGCCCTCTTGAGCATCCCTGATTATAATCGCTCAACCATTGGTGGCAGTGCCTTCTGTTGCCTAGGCCCCAAGCTCTGGAATTCCCTGCCTAACCTCTCTTTCTTTCCTCCTTTAAGACGCTCCTTAAAACCTAACTCTTTGGCCAAGCCTTTGGTCATCTGCTGTAATTTTTATGTGGCTCGGTGTCAAATGTATTTGTTTTGCCTTGTAACGCCTTGGGATGTTTTACTCCTTTAAAGGCACTGTATAACAGAGACTGTAATTCCCGTATTGGACTGTTCAGTCACCTGAGAACTCACTTTTAGAGTGGAAGCAAGTCTTCCTTGATTTCGAGGGACTGCCTATGATGATATAAATACAAGTTGTTGTGGTTGAATTCCAATCCGGTCAAAACCTCACGGTCCGGCAAGCCACGGACGAAGGTTCCGGTCTACAGGGGAGCAGCACATTTGCTGAGAGCCACAGACAAAGGGAAGCGAGCGGCATTTCTGATCTTTGCCTTGTTTCGTTGCTGCCTCAGCTCACGCCTTTCACACTTCAATCACACATCTGGAATCGGCTTGGAAAAAAAACGCACACACTTCGGAACAAGCCAGAGAAGGAAAAGAGCAAAGTGAAGGACGGAAAGGAGACAAAATGAATCCGATGAACAGCCAAGTCATTGGGTCCGGACAGCTGCCGGAATTATATATCTAAGAAAAAAAATAAGCCTCTCCTCAACGCTCATTAGTGTTGTGGTGATCTCTGATGTTTGGCCTTGTGCTGCTTAACAGTATCATGTTACCTTGTCTCTGTGCTATTCAAAGTTGGAACTCGGTGCAGTCTTGTCTGTCCCACCTACCTTG
Organism: Pristiophorus japonicus; assembly: GCF_044704955.1. Lineage (NCBI taxonomy): Eukaryota > Metazoa > Chordata > Chondrichthyes > Pristiophoridae > Pristiophorus > Pristiophorus japonicus. The sequence continues at coordinate 45,211,106 of NC_091998.1, forward strand.
CATTACACCCCTTCCAGCTGCTCTGTAATGGCTTCGAGGAGGAAAGATAATGAGGAATTCCAAGGTATTATAACCATGGGCCTGATTGGTGACCTGGATGCCCATGATCGAAGCAGCTGGACCTTGTCATCAGCTCAAGGCTGGCTCTTGAGTTGAGCAGTGTGGGCTCCATTACCTTAAGAGACTGCAAGCTTCCTCGGCTTATTATCAGGGGACTGAGTGCACTGCTTCTGCCTTGTTAGGTATACCGCTCAATTAACACAGCTACTGGTCTTTGTCATACCTCCCCCTGTTAGCCAACCACCTTCTAATGTGGCAGTGAACTTTGGTTAGCACAGAGAACTTGTGTCAAAAAAAACATCCTTTTTTTTTCCAGTTTACTCCGCTCTGGTCATGAGGTTGATTTACAATTGGCATAGAAGAGGCAAAAATGACCACAAGGGGGATAATCTTTGGCAATAGTGCCTTGGTAAATCTTTGGAATTCTCTGCCCCAGAGAGCTGTGGAGACGGGGTCATTGAATATATTTAAGGTGGAGATGGACAGATTTTTGAACGATAAGGGAGTCAAGGGTTAGAAACATGGAAACATAGAAAATAGGAGCAGTAGTAGGCCATTCGGCCCTTCGAGCTTGCACCGCCATTCAATATGATCATGGCTGATCCTCTATCTCAACACCATATTCCCGCTTTCTCCCCATACCCCTTGATGCCTTTTGTGTCTAGAAATCTATCTATCTCCCTCTTAAATATATTCAGTGACTTGGCCTCCACAGCCTTCTGTGGTAGAGAATTCCGCAGGTTCACCACCCTCTGAATGAAGAAATTTCTCTTCATCTCAGTCCTAAATTTTCTACCCCGTATCCTGAGACTGTGACCCCTTGTTCTAGATTTCCCAGCCGGGGAAACATCCTCCCCGCATCCATTCTGTCCAGCCCCGTTATGGGTTATGGGGAGCGGGCAGGGAAGTGTTGATGAGCCCAAGATCAGATCAGCCATGATCTTATTAAATGTGAAGAGACACTTGGTCACTCAACCAGAAAACATCAGGACTGGTTTGATGAAAATGATCAGGAGATCGAAAAACTAATAGATCGCAAGAGCAAAGCATTTCTGAGCCTCAAGCAACAGCCCAACTCGGAGCTGAAAAACAACATTACAGGCGGCTCAAGGCTCAGGTCCAACAAAAAACTCGGGACCTAAAGAACAGGTGGTGGATGGAAAAAGCACAGGAGATACAACAACTGGTCGACAGCCACGATATATGAGGATTCTTTGCTGTAGTCAAGGCCACCTACAGTCCAAACTCCCAAGGCCCCAACCCACTCCTGGCCAAGAATGGGGAAACACTCATCAAGGACACTGAGGCTGTCATGGTCCAATGGAAGGAGCACTTTGAAGATCTCCTCAATCGAGACTCTGCCTTTGACTCGAGTGCTTTCGATTCCATCCCGCAGCATGCGACCCGCCATCAACTCAGTGAAACTCCAACGTTGCACGAGGTAGGCAAAGCCATAAAACAGCTTAAGAAGAACAAGGCTACGGGTGCCGTTGGAATCTCTGCTGAGGCGCTAAAATATGGCGGAGAGGCGCTGTTGGCACGGATACATGACCTCATCTCTCTTGTTTGGAGGGAGGAGAGCATGCTGGGAGATCTGAGAGATGCAGTGATTGTGACCATTTTTAAAAAGGGGGACAAGTCCGACTGAGGCAACTACAGGGGAATCTCCCTGCTTTCAGCCACTGGGAAAGTTGTCGCTCGAGTTCTCCTCAATCGTTTTCTCCCTGTGGCCGGGGAGCTCCTCCCAGAATCACAATGCGGATTTCATCCCCAAGGGGCACAACAGACATGATCTTTGCAGCGCGCCAGTTGCAGGAAAAATGCAGGGCAGCGCCAGCCCTTATACATGGCCTTTTTCGATCTTACAAAGGGCTTTGACACTGTCAACCGTGAGGGTCTATGGAGCGTCCTCCTCCGTTTCAGATGTCCCCAAAAGTTTGTCAACATCCTTCGCCTGCTTCACGATGACATGCAGGCCGTGGTCCTTACCAGCGGTTCCATTTCAGACCCAATCCACGTCCGGACCGGGGTCAAACAGGGCTGCGTCATCGCTCCAATCCTCTTCTCAATCTTCCTCGCTGCCATGCTCCACCTCACAATCAACAAGCTCCCCGCTGGAGTGGAACTAAACTATCGAACCAGTGGGAAGCTGTTTAACCGACGCCGCCTCCAGGCCAGGTCCAAGATCACCCCAACCTCTGTCGTTGAGCTGCAGTATGCGGACGACGCCTGCGTCTGTGCACATTCAGAGGCTGAACTCCAGGATATAGTCAATGTATTCACTGAGGCATATGAAAGCATGGGCCTTACGCTTAACATCCGTAAGACAAAGGTCCTCCACCAGCCTGTCACTGCCGCACAGCACTGCCCTCCAATCATCAAGATCCACGGCGCGGCCCTGGACAACGTGGACCATTTCCCATATCTCGGGAACCTCTTATCAACAAAGGCAGGCATTGATGCAGAGATTCAGCATCGCCCCCAGTGCGCCAGTGCAGCCTTCGGCCGTCTGAGGAAAAGAGTATTTGAAGACCAGGCTCTCAAATCTACCACCAAGCTCATGGTCTACAAGGCTGTAGTAATACCTGCCCTTCTATATCTGAGGCATGGACAATGTATAGAAGGCACCTCAAGTCACTGGAGATATATCACCAACGATGTCTCTGCAAGATCCTGCAAATCCCCTGGGAGGACAGGCGCACCAACATCAGTGTCCTCGACCAGGCTAACATCCCCCTATTGAAGCACTGACCACACTCGATCAGCTTCGCTGGGCAGGCCACATAGTTCACATGCCAGATATGAGACTCCCTAAGCAAATGCTTTATGAGGAGCTCCTTCATGGTAAACGAGCCAAAGGAGGACAGCGGAAACGTTATAAGGTCACCTTCAAAGGCTCGCTGGTAAAGTACGACATCACCACTGACACCTGGGAGACCCTGGCCGCAGACCGCCTGAGGTGGAGAAAGTCCATCCATAGAAACATATAAAATTCTGACGGGATTGGACAGGTTAGATGCAGGAAGAATGTTCCCAATGTTGGGGAAGTCCAGAACCAGGGGTCACAGTCTAAGGATAAGGGGTAAGCCATTTAGGACCGAGATGAGGAGAAACTTCATCACTCAGAGAATTGTGAATCTGTGGAATTCTCTACCACAGAAAGTTGTTGAGGCCAGTTCGTTAGATATATTCAAAAGGGAGTTAGATGTGGCCCTTACGGCTAAAGGGATCAAAGGGTATGGAGATAAAGCAGGAATGGGGTACTGAAGTTGCATGATCAGCCATGATCATATTGAATGGTGGTGCAGGCTCGAAGGGCCAAATGGCCTACTCCTGCACCTATTTTCTACGTTTCTATGTTTCTATCCAGTCAATCCTATGCCTCTGCTCTTTCCCCATAGTCCTGTAAATTTGTTCCCTTCAAGTATTTATTTAATTCTCTTTTGAAGGTCATTAAGCCTCTGTCATCCTTTCAGGCAGTGCATTCATGTCGCCTCTGGCTCATCTGCCAATTACCTTAAATCTGTGTCCTCTGATTACCGTACTTCTGCCACTGGAGGCAGTTTCTCCTCAGGTACTCCATCAAAACCATTCGTGATTTTGTACACCTCTATCAAATCTCCTCTTGGACCTTCTCTGCTCGAAGGAGAACCACCCCAGCTTCTCCAATCTCTCCACATAACGAAAGTCCCTCATCCCTGGCACCGTTCTGGTAAATTTCTTCTGCACCCTCTCCAAGGTCTTGACATTCTTACAAAAGTATGGTTCCCAGAATTGGACACAATGCTCCAGCTGTGGCCGAAGCAATGTTTTATAAAGGTTTAGCACAACTTCCTCGCTTTTGAACTCGATTCCTCTATTAATAAAGACAAGGATCCCACATGCTTTTTTAACAGCCTTCGCAATTATTCTTCACTAGAGTTTAGAAGATTGAGAGTGGATCTCATTGAAACATATAAAATTCTGACGGGGCTGGACAGACTGGATGCGGGGAGGATGTTTCCCCTGGCTGGAAGTCTAGAACAAGGGGTCACAGTCTCAGGATATGGGGTAGGAAATTTAGGACCAAGATGAGGAGAAATTGTTTCACTCAGAGGGTGGTGAACCTGTGGAATTCCCTACCACAGAAGGCTGTGGAGACCAAATCACTGAATATATTTAAGAAGGAGATAAATAGATTTCTAGACACAAAGGCATCAAGGGGTATGGGGAAAAAGCGGGAATATAGTGTTGAGATAGAGGATCAGCCACGATCATATTGGATGGCGGTGCAGGCTCGAAAGGCCGAATGGCCTACTCCTGCTCCTATTTTCTATGTTTCTATGATATACAGGTTAAACTTCCCTTATCCTGAGCTGGGGACCTGGGCTGTTCCGGATAAGGGATTTTTTGCGGACAAGAGGTGGCCACGTTAAATTGGATGGTACAGGTACTGAGCAAGGGGATATCAGGGCTGATTGGCTTGGGGCTGGAAGTGCAGCAGAGAGATCATGGTGGGGAGGGGGGCGGTGGATCGCGGGGTCAGGCCAGCAATTGCGGGAATCGGCAGCGAAGAAAGACTTCAATTTGTTCATGTCGGAGTTCCGCGCATGCTCCAACCGGTGGCCAGGAATGGTTCTGGACGAGGGGTGGTTCCGGATAAGGGAGTTCTGGATAAGGGAGGTTCCACCTGTATTGGACTAATGGCAACTAGAATGGTGAGAGGATGTGAAGGCCAAGTGCACCCTTGAATCCCTGTACCAACATCCTGCCCTGCGTTCCTTTGCTACAAGCCTCCTCAATCTCACCTCGGCATCAGTTGCTTTTCCATAGCCACGTGCCAACTCCGATACTTTCACCTGGGGTGGCGTTGGTAAGGATGTGGAACCAGATGATTCACGGAACACCGAGTGAGGATGCGACACCTTTGGATGCTGAGTCGTCGAGTCTATTTAAGGCTGAGATCGACAGATTTTTGGACTCTTGGGGAATCGAGGGATAACTGGGATCGGGTGGGAAAGTGGAGTTGAGGTCGAAGATCAGCCATGATCTCATTGAATGGCGGAGCAGGATCGAGGGGCCGAATGGCCTACTCTTGCTCCTATTTCTTATGTTCCCAGCGGAGGCTGAGGAGAAGGCTGCTTCTGGTTTTGGAGCTGTGACACTCCATTGTCATGGAGGGGGTGGGATGTACTCTGAAATGAAGGATGTTTGAGTAACACCGTATCTACTGCAGGCTCTGAGGTTAGTCTCCGAGAATGTGCGGCAACTGTCGGACCTTCCCCTCGAGTCTATAGCTCTCAGTCGCGGCATCAGGGAAGCTTGTTCCTTGTTGCAGGCATCAATGCAGCATGTGTCGGCTTCACTGGAATCCCATCTTCCACCCCGCATAAACCTGAGCCCGTATCCTAACTCTCACCAAGTCCCGCTCACCCATCACCCCTGTGCTCGCCCACCTACATTAGCTCCTGGTTCAGCATCACTTCAATTTAAAAATTCTCACCCTTATTTTCAAATCCCCCCTCACACCCTACTCCTCCTCCAGCCCTACAACCCTCTGAGATCTCTGCCCTTCTCCTATTCTGGTTTCTTGCACATCCCCAATTTTAATCGCTCCGCCATTAACAGCCGTGCCTTTAGCCGCCTAGGCCCAAAGCTTTGCAATTCCCTCCCTAAACCTCTTCGCCTCGCTCTCCTTCTTTAAGATGCTCCTTAAAATCTACCTCTTGGACCAATTTTGTGTCAAATTTTGTTTGATAACCACTCCTGCGCAGCACTTTGGGCTGTTTTACTACGTTAAAGGCGTTATATAAATGCAACTTATTGTTGTTGAAGCAGGGCCCAAGCTGGTCCTCCAAGGCAGCACAGCCAGAAAAACTGACAGCAGTTGTGGAGCGATTAGCCAGCACCCTGAATGCTAATTTCAGATTGGGCCTTAGTGCATGTTGTTGTCCCTCAGGTCTGTTAGAATCTGAGAGTTGACATTAGACTAGCCATCAGTGGGGACCCGGTAGAATGGAGACAGCCTGAGGCCTTACCCCTCGGAACACCATCAGATGATAGGGGCCATAGTCTCAGAATAAGGGGCCACCCATTTAAAACTGAGATGAGGAGGAATTTCTTCTCTCTGAGGGTTGTAAATCTGTGGAATTCTCTGCCCCAGAGAGCATTGGAGGCTGGGTCATTGAATAAATTTAAGGCGGAGATAGACAGATTTTTGAGCGATAAAGCAGTAAAGGGTTATGGGGAGCGGGCGGGGAAGTGGAGCTGAGTCCATGATCGGATCAGCCATGATCTTATTGATTGGCGGAGCAGGCTCAAGGGGCCAAATGGCCCACTCCTGCTCCTATTTCTTATGTTCTTATGCTTAACACCATGCCAGAGCATGCAGGCTCCCAGGGAACAATATCTCTGGAGATGCAGCCAGTAGTAGCCAGTAACAATCTGCCACAAGAGGGGGGCTGCCTCAGTCTCGTGAGCCTGTTGTAGCAGAGGAGCAGCTCACTGTTTCCTGGGATACTGGCTCTTGGGTTGGACCCAGGGGAAGTGCGAGAAATAGAAGAAAGCGACCCAGGGGAAGGAAAGTGTTGGGGAAAGAGTAGACTGGTTTGTGTTCACATTGGAATTTGTTGTGTTGAAGGAGAATGCGTTCTTAAGATGAGATTTGTTATAAAAGAAAGTCTTGCATTTATATAGCACCTTTCATGACCACCAGACAGCTCAAAGTGCTTTACAGCCAATGAAATACTTTTGGAAGGTAGTCACTGTTGTAATGTGGGAAACGCGGCAGCCAATTTGCGCACAGCAAGCTCCCACAAACAGCAATATGATAATGACCAGATCATCTATATTTTTTTGTTACGTTGATTGAGGGATAAATATTGGCCCCAGAGGATAACTCCGCTGCTCTTCTTCAAATCAGTGGGATCTTTTACATCCACCTGAGAGAGCAGACAGTGCCTCAGTTTAACGTCTCATCCAAAAGACAGCACCTCCGACATTGCAGCTCTCCCTCAGCACTGCACTGGAATGTCAGCCTAGACTTTTTTTTTGTGGGCAAGTTTCTGGAGTGGGACTTGAACCTACAACCTTCTGACTCAGAGGCAAGAGTGCTGCCCACTGTGTCACAGCTGACATTTGACTAATGCAGCTTATACATGAAACCTAGACATGGGACAAAGTCACATAAGAAAGCGAGTACTTATTTATTCAATCATGTGATTATTATTGACATGGCTATGCAGGGACAAAGAGGTCTGATGTGTTGTAATCTCGTATAGGCACTGGATTGAAGAATTAGTCCTTTATTTGAAGGTGTGGGAGAAGGAGATTGGCTTGGGTGACCATGAGTAGAGTATGTTGAAACGATGAGAATGCTTCATTAATCAATTGTGCCCTGATGGCCCCTTGGAGCAGTCACTGAGGAGTCCTTGGAGTGATGGTCACTCTCTACCTCCATGTACTTCTGCCTCCAAAGCAGTGAGGGCTACCTCCCTAGGAGGGCCCACATCCGGACCTTTATGGATGTGCCAGGCAGAGCAAGCAAGCTACAACAATGTGGGGCACACACGTTTCAGGATGCTGCAGACCACCCCCCAGTCTGTCGAGCAGCAAAAGTATCCCTTTCAAAACCTAATGGCATTTGATAAAAAAGCAAATGATTATTTAAATGGGGAGTGATTACAAAGTGCTGCAGTTCAGAGGGATCTGGGGGTCCTTGTACATGAAACGCAAAAAGTTAATATGCAGGTACAACAAATAATTAGGAAGGCAAAATGGAATGTTAGCCTTTATTGCAAGGGGGATGGAGTATAAAAGTAGGGAAGTCCTGCTACAACTGTACAGGGTGCTGGTGAGACCACACCTGGAGTACTGCGTACAGTTTTGGTCTCCTTATTTAAGGAGGGATATACTTGCATTGGAGGCAGTTCAGAGACGGTTCACTAGGTTGATTCCTGAGATATAGGGGTTGTCTTATGAAGAAAGGTTGAACAGGTTGTGCCTAAACTCATTGGAGTTTAGCAGACTGAGAGATGATCTTATTGAAAAGTATAAGATTCTGAGGGGGCTTGAGAGAGTAGATGCAGAGACGATGTTTCCCTTCGGGGAATCTAGAACTAGGGGGCATAGTGTTAGAATGAGTGGTCATCCATTTAAAATGGAAATGAGGAAGAATATTTTCTCAGAGGGTTGTGAATCTTTGGAATTCTCTACCCCAGAGAGCCGTGGAGGCTGGGTTATTATTGAATGGCGGAGCAGGCTCGAGGGGCCAGATGGCCTACTCCTGCTCCTATTTCTTACGTTCTTATGATGACCATTCTGGGAGAGAAATGTTGCAGCTCTCCGCTGCTGCTGTCCAGGCAATGCCAAGACAGGTCATTATCCATGGGAGCAGGGGAATACTCCTCGTCACCCACAGGCCGAAATCTGAAGGGTGAATGCATCGTGGCAATGTCCATCTTGTTTCGTTGACCTGCATGTTGTGACACGCAATCTTGTACATGCAGGGAGTGGAAGCCCTTCGTGTTGAGGGGGTTAATGGCGGGAGCCTGCCACATGACACGAGATCCACCGATTGCACCCTCAACCTCGAGGGCACCAGTAACCCCGTAGAGGGAGCAACGAGCGGCGGCATGCCACTGCAGTGAACAGCGCGTGCTGCTGCAGGAGAGCGTCGGCTGTGAAGAGGACGACTGGATTTGACGTTGCCCAAATCCAGGTCGCTGACTGCAGCGCGGGCAGGTACAACAGGAGCGGCGAGGTCGGGGCGAAGGAGCGGCAAGAGTTCATAGAGGGATGTGATCGGGGCCCAGGAGAGGCGTGAGTTCGGGGCTCGGAAGAGGCGAGGGCCCAGGGGCAGCATGAGCCAGCCCACACTGCGATATGTGTGCGCACTAGGTCTGTGCAGCAGAGCAGGTCTCCAGTCATCTTGGGTAATCCTTGCCACTGGACCAAAACCTAGCTCTGTCAAGTCTGTGTGGTGGCTGGTGTGCAACGTTAAAAAAAATCCACGCACAGGCATCTTCCGCCCTTCAACATGCAGTTCGGGACCTGGAATATTAGGTCCTTCATTGAAACACCTGTGAACTCATTCCTTTTTGGCATGGAAGCAAGTCATCCTCGTTTCGAGGGACCGCCTATGATGATGAAAACTGGATGGCCCAGTCTGGCAGCTGCCTTGTGGTGATGCCAAAGGTGCTGAGCTCCCCCTGTGGCTGCCTGAAAGGACTGGGTGCCATAAAGTTGAGTGAAGTCGTCACCTTTATAGTCACAGAGAGAACAGACGAGGGTGGCTGCAGGTCCTCAGGCAGCAGGTGATGGATTTCTCTCATTGCCTCTTTGGTGAAGCGCAGAGAAGATTCATGAGGTTGATTCCAGAGATGAGGAGATTGACTTATGAAGATAGGTTGAGCAGGTTGGGCCTATACACATTGGAGTTCAAAAGAATGAGAGGTGATCTTATCGAAACATGTAAGATAATGAGGGGGCTCAACAAGGTGGATACAGAGAGGATATTTCCACTCATAGGGAAATAATCATGGGTGATTTTAACCTCCATATTGATTGGACAAATCAAATTGGTCAGGGTAGCCTTGAGGAGGAGTTCATAGAGTGCATAAGGGATGGGTTCCTTGAGCAGTATGTAACGGAACCAACCAGGGGCAGGCTATCTTAGATCTGATCCTGTGTAATGAGACAGGATTAATAAACAATCTTGTAGTAAAGGATCCCCTCGGAATGAGTGATCATAGCATGATTGAATTTCAAATTCAGATGGAGGGTGAGAAAGTTGGATCTCTAACCAGCGTACTAAGCTTAAATAAAGGCGACTATGAAGGTATGAGGGCAGAGTTGGGTAAAGTGGACTGGAAAAATAGATTAAAGTGTAGGACGGTTGATGAACAGTGGTGTACATTTAAGGAGATATTTCACAACTCTCAAGAAAAATATATTCCAGTGAGGAGGAAAGGGTGTAAGAGAAAAGATAGCCATCTGTGGCTAACTAAAGAAATAAAGGTCGGTATCCAATTAAAAACAAAGGCATACAAAGCGGTCAAAACTACTGGGAGGACAGAAGACTGGGAAGCTTTAAAAAGCCAGCAAAAAACGACTAAAACAATTAAGAAATGGAAGATAGACTATGAAAGTAAACTAGCACAAAATATAAAAACAGATAGCAAGAGTTTCTATAGGTATAGTAGAAGGAAAAGAGTGGCTAAAAGAGTTGATCCCTTAGAGGACGAGACCGGGGAATTAGTAATGGGGAACATGGAGATGGCAGAAACTCTGAACAAATATTTTGTATCAGTCTTTACGGTAGAGGAGACTAACAATATTCCGACAGTGGATAGTCAAGGGACTATGGGGGGGGGGGGGGGGAAGAACTTAACACAATCACAATCACTAAGGAGGTGGTACTCAGTAAGATAATGGGACTAAAGGCAGATAATCCCCTGGACCTGATGGCTTGCATCCTAGGATCTTAAGAGAAGTAGCGGCAGGGATTGTGGATGCATTGGTTGTAATTTACCAAAATTCCCTGGATTCTGGGGAGGTCCCAGCAGATTGGAAAACTTCTAATGTAACGCGCTCCTATTCAAAAAAAAAGGCAGACAAAAAGCAGGAAACTATAGACCAGTTAGCCTAACATCTGTGGTTGGGAAAATGTTGGAGTCCATTATTAAAGAAGCAGCAGCAGGACATTTGGATAAGCAAAATTCGGTCAGGCAGAGTCAGCATGGATTTATGAAGGGAAATCATGTTTGACAAATTTGCTGGAGTTCTTTGAGGGTGTAATGAACAGGGTGGATAAAGGTGAATCAGTGGATGTGGTGTATTTGGACTTCCAGAAGGCATTTGACAAGGTGTCACATAAAAGGTTACTGCACAAGATAAAAGTTCACAGTGTTGGGGGTAATATATTAGCATGAATCGAGGATTGGCTAACTAACAGCAAACAGAGAGTCAGGATAAATGGTTCATTCTCTGGTTGGCAACCAGTAACTAGTGGGGTGCTGCAAGGATCAGTGCTGGGACCCCAACTTTTTATAATCTATATTAACGACTTGGAAGAAGGGACTGAGTGTAACGTAGCCAAGTTTGCTTACGATACAAAGATGGGAGGAAAAGCAATGTGTGAGGAGGTCACAAAAAATCTGCAAAAGGACATAGACAGGCTAAGTGAGTGGGCAAAAATTTGTCAGATGGAGTAAAATGTTGGAAAGTGTGAGTCATGCACTTTGGCAGAAAAAAATCTAAGAGCAAGTTATTATTTAAATGGAGAAAGATTGCAAAGTGCCGCAGTACAGCGGAACCTGGGGGTACTTGTGCATAAAACACAAAAGGATAGTATGCAGGTACAGCAAGTGATTAGGAAGGCCAATGGTATCTTGGCCTTTATTGCAAAGGGGATGGAGTATAAAAGCAGGGAAGACTTGCTACAGCTATATTGGTGAGGCCACACCTGGAATACTGCGTGCAGTTTTGGTTTCCATATTTACGAAAGGATATATTTGCTTTGGAGACAATTCAGAGAAGGTTCACTAGGTTGATTCCGGGGATGAGGGGGCTTACTTATGAGGAAAGGTTGAGTAGGTTGGGCCTCTACTCATTGGAATTCAGAAGAATGAGAGGTGATCTTATCGAAACGTATAAGATTATGAGGGGCTTGACAAGGTGGATGCAGAGAGGATGTTTCCACTGATGGGGGAGACCAGAACTTGAGAGCATGATCTTAGAATAAGGGGCCACCCATTTAAAACAGAGATGAGGAGGAATTTCTTCTCTCAGAGGGTTGTAAATCTGTTGAATTTGCTGCCTCGGAGAGCTGTGGAAGCTGGGACATTGAATAAATTTAAAACAGAAATAGACAGTTTCTTGAGCGCTAAGGAGATAAGGAGTGATGGGGAGCGGGCGGGGAAGTGGAGCTGAGTCCATGATCAGATCAACCATGATCTTATTGAATGGCGGAGCAGGCTCGAGGGGCCGTATGGCCTACTCCTGCTTCTATTTCTTATGTTCTTATGTTCTTATGTTAACTAAAACTAGGGTACATAGTCTCAGAATAAGGGGCCGCCTATTTAAAACGGAGCTGAGGAGGAATTTCTTCCCTGAGGGTTGTAAATCTATTGAATTCTCTGCCCCAGAGAGCTGTGGAGGCTGGGTCATTGAATATATTTAAGGTGGTGATACACCGATTTTTGAGCGATAAGGGAGTAAAGGATTATGGGGAGCGGGCGGGGAAGTGGAGATGAGTCCATGATCAGATCAGCCATGAGTTTATTGAATGGCGGAGCAGGCTCGAGGGGCCAAATGGCCGACTCCTGCTCCTTTTTCTTATGTTCTTATTCTTCTAATAGCCCCTCACTAAGAGCTCCAAAGGACCTGTATTACCTGTACATTGGGGAGTACCTCACTTTCCTTTTCTCGAACTTCTCTCATTGTTTCTCCTCCTCCTTGGCTATGATATTGGCGTGCAAAGATGTGCCCAATAGGCGGTTGACGTAACTACTTCTGAGAAGCCCTCACTGAGTGTGTGTGTGGGGGGGGGGGGGAGGATGGGTCATGATCCCCCAGTGGTCTTACACTTCCACAGGCAGTCAGACATAAAGCAAAGGCTGACCAGGCTGAATACAGCCAAGACGTTATTTCCAGTAATCAGAATCTGCAGGCTAAAGACAAAACTCTTGGTTTGTGCTGATCTCGGCAGCGTTTTTGCCTTACATCGCTCTCATTCCGACTCTCTCTCCCAGCGCATTGTGAGCGCGGGTACAGAAAGCCTAGAGCTACACTGGCCCCCATTTAAGCATATTGCAGTCAGGTGCACAGGAACTCGGTGGACAGATCATGGTCTCGGTGCGAGGACATGTGGGAGGATTGATTGTGGAACTGGAAACAGCCTCTGCCGCCGTTTACTGGTCAGGAGAAGGAGCTACCCCGATTTAAAGCTCATGGAAATTCAGGGCCTTGACAACTAACTTTTGTGTAGGATGTAAAGCTGATTAAAACAGTTTGATGCAGCTCCCTCGTTCCAGAGCCCAGACTCCTCCTCCACCAATGGCGGGCCAGATGAATCAAGCAAAAAATTCCTTCTTGGCCAGTTTTCCTCCCTGCTGTCCCTTGTCCTGCTGATCACTCTATGAGTACCGTTTACTTTCGGTATTTCAATCTGTATACGTGTGACCCTGGACAATGATTGCCATGGAGCTATTCACACTTGAGGTGCAGCACAGTTGAAGCCAATGCTGTTGTCATTTGGTGTCCTCACATGCCCTTTCCAGTAGGAACCCTGGCCTGATTTTCCTCCTTTTAGTCCAGGGACATAAGAACATAAGAAATAGGAGCAGGAGTAGGCCATTTGGCCCCTCGAGCCTACTCCGCCATTCAATATAATCATGGCTGATCTGAGCTTGGGCTCAGCTCCACTTCCCTGCCCGCTCCCCATAACTCTTGACTCCCTTATTGCTCAAAAATCTGTCTCTCTCCACCTTAAATATATTCAATGACCCAGCCTCCACAGCTCTCTGGGGCAGAGAATTCCATAGATTTACAACTCTCTGAGAGAAGAAATTCCACCTCATCTCAGTTTTAAATGGGTGGCCCCTTATTCTGAGACTATGTCCCCTAGTTTTAGATTCCCCTATGAGTGGAAATATCCTCGCTGCATCCACCTTGTCGAGCCCCCTCATTATCTTATATGTTTCAATAAGGTCACCTCTCATTCTTCTGAACTCCAATGTGTATAGGCCCAACCTACTCAGTGTGGCCCATCATAGAACCACCAAGAGCTACTCTTGCTGAGGTCAAGTCTGCAGATTCCACCCTCCCAGTGCAGGCCGTAGATGCTACCTTGAGCCTTGTCCTCTGGTCGCAACTTTTAGCATTTTTTTCTAATTAAAAATAACCCTCTGCAGCCAATTTCACATCTGGAAGTTTGATTTCACTCATCCACCTCTGAATATTTTCCCCCTGCTTCCATCACTGATGTAATGTATGCACCTGCGAGTATGCTCACGGGTTTGTAGAGCTGTTGATGTCGACCTCGTGGTGCAACCATAGTGAGTCTGACTGCAAATCAGAAGGCTGTGTGTTCAGGGAGGTCTTACTGCAGTTGTACAGGGCCTTGGTGAGGCCACACCTTGAATATTGTGTACAGTTTTGGTCTCCTAATCTGAGGAAAGACATTCTTGCAATTGAGGGAGTGCAGCGAAGGTTCATCAGACTGATTCCCGGGATGGCAGGACTGACATATGAGGAAAAACTGGATCGACTAGGCTTATATTCACTGGAATTTAGAAGAATGAGAGGGGATCTCATAGAAACATATAAAATTCTGACGGGATTGGCCAGGTTAGATGCAGGAAGAATGTTCCTGAGGTTGGGGAAGTCCAGAACCAGGGGTCACAGTCTAAGGTTAAGGGGTAAGCCATTTAGGATCAAGATGAGGAGAAACTTCTTCACTCAGAGAATTGTGAACCTGTGGAATTCCCTGCCACAGAGAGTTGTTGAGGCCAGTTGTTAGATATATTCAAAAGAGAGTTAACTATGGCCCTTACGGCTAAAGGGATCAAGGAGTATGGAGAGAAAGCAGGAATGGGGTGCTGAAGTTGTATGATCAGCCATGAATGGTGGTGCAGGCTCGAAGGGCCGAATGGCCTACTCCTGCACCTATTTTCTATGTTTCTATGTTTCTATGTAATGTATGCACCTGTGAGTATGCTCACGGGTTTGTAGAGCTGTTGATGTCGACCTCATGGTGCAACCACAGCGCGTCTGACTCCAAATCAGAAGGCTGCGTGTTCAAATCACGTCGGGGCCACAGTTGTTTCAATATTAGGGACTGTTGTCAGGATAGCCGAGTGGTCTAAGCCACCACACGCAAGGGTTGTAATCCTTACCTTACCAAAGTTTGGTGCCTTGTGGTCCCTTTCTAGGGGCGTGGGTTCGAATCCCACTTCCGACATTAACTTTTTCCACTGGTATGCTCGCGACCTTCCGCGAGAGGCGGGCACCGGAAGGACTGGAGTGCATTATCACTCCCGGTAACCAAATTTTAATTTGATCCATTTAATGTTAAAAGTTTAATTTGTTTCATTTGTCGGTTTTAGTGCCTCCTTTAATAAGGAGGCACTTGATTTATAGTTTTGCATTAAAATAGTTGTAGAGCTGTTGTGGTGGCCATTAACATTCTAGGCAGCGGGCAGTTGAGGGGGTCGCTCAGCCTGACTGCCTGCTTCTCTTCTGTGGCTGGTTTGCGCCGGTGTGTCCCTGGAGATGGAGCACGCACATGGCAATGTTCTCTTGTTAATCTGTGGGTTCTAGTGCCCTCACAAAAATGGAGCACTTGATTTAAAGTTATTTTAAAATAGTTGTAGAGCTGTTGAGTTGGGAGTGGCTCAGTCAGTCATGTGATGTTCATAAGACTCAATAAAACCCCAGCCAGTTGGGTTCGGGGGATCCACGATGGGGCAGGTGGTTGTGAGCCTGGTGGATGGACTGATAATATGTAATGTGATTGTTAAACCTTTTGCTAATAAACCAACTAGTTCTGAATAGCAATGCGTTGCTATGAATTCTTAAGCAAAGAACCCATGAAGCAAATACATAACTGAGATGGTATTATTGCAGCTTTGGAGGCAACTATTTCCAATGTAGCTGTTGTCGGCTTTCTGCCGGGTAGGTAGGGTTGAAATTGACCCCCCCGCTAACCTGTGAATTCAAATCAGACCAGGCGAACAGAATGAAAGGGCCCTATCTCCGACATGAACCAAGTCTGGGGCAATCTCAATCCAGCCCCTACTGGATTGAAACTGCACCAATGTGATAGGAAATGATCAGTTTCACTGTCCCAATGTGGTGCGAAAGGCAATATTCCCTGGGCTGGGGTTGTGGCCCATTGTTGGGGCAGTGCGGAGGGAGCTTTACTTGGCACACCCGTGCTCTACCTGTCCTGGCGTGTTTGGTGCTGACTGAAATGGGGAATGCGCTGTGCCTCAGCACCAACGTCCTCGTCTTGATCAACACAAAAGAAAAACAGTATGATATTTTTTATTCAAAATTTTTTTTTCAGATAATTTAAGTTTTTACAAACATAAAAACAAGATTGCTTTTCTGCTTTTAAAAATTGACATTGGCTACATGGGCAACAGGACAGGCATCAGAACGACAAATAAAAAAGAACCAGATTTTCTATGGAAAAAATGCAAAATGAAGTATTTTTTCTTTC
The DNA here is from genome assembly GCF_044704955.1 of Pristiophorus japonicus. NCBI lineage: Eukaryota > Metazoa > Chordata > Chondrichthyes > Pristiophoridae > Pristiophorus > Pristiophorus japonicus. Next base: position 45,227,370 of record NC_091998.1, read on the forward strand.
GCACCTAATTTCCCCCGAACCCCCCCCCCCCCACCCTTTTTTTCCTGAAGGCACTGATCCTGCGTTTTCATGGGCACCTGCCACTCTCCAATACCTCACCCAAGTGACCAATCTTCAGGTGCATGCCCAGACAGTGAAGGGGGGCGATTTTAACCCGACTCGCTCAGCAGAAACCAGGCGGGGAGGGCAGTTAAAATCCCCCCCCGGCTCTTATCTGTCCGAAAGCCGCCACGGCCACGATCGCAACATCTGCGATTTTGACCTGCTTCTCCTGAGCAGGCAGCAAGGACAGGCGTCCGGAGCCAGCGGGGTCCTTCTTTACATGTGCGTGTCGCGGCCCGATGACATAATTGAGACCCGACTGCAATTTTAACTCGGGGCCTGGGCGGGGAGTCCATCTGAGGTTAAAACGGGGGCCACGATTGTGTCAGTAGGCCACTCGCACATCAAGGGCGTTACAACCGAGTCCCATCCTGTTCTCGCCCAACAGCCAATGCACGTGCATTGCCCACCTAGAGTTAATGGATTGCGATGGTGAGCCGGAATCCTGGCTGATTTCTTCTCCCCCCCCCCATCCCCCCCACAGCTCAGGGGGTTGCTCCCCCCGCCCCGCTGAAATCAGCGAAACTCAACACAGCCCAGGAATTGAACCGGAGACCTTCTGGTCTGCATTGCTTAACAAGCAAGTCTTTCAGTTTGCAAAGCAGATTGTTGCATCGCTGAACTGAATCACAGAGCTAGCAGACAAAAATATACTGAATCAACTTACGAAATATCAAGGGATACAAGCGTTTTATGTTCCAGAATTACAAGGATCATACATGCAAAAAAAAACTGACCGAAAGGTGCAACAGAATTATTACAAAAAAAACTCTTTTTTGAGGAATAAATCTTTCCTTTGCATCATACTGCATTACAAAATTTCAACACAATGGTTATATAAATATTTAGCTACAGATTTCCCATACCCACCTTCCCAGCAAAAAAAAAATCACAAATGTAAAACATTATTTATAATCACATACAAAACATCAAAGTCATTAGTATTGAACGATGGGTCTCTCAGGAATATACACCAAAAAAAAAACCAAGTGCTGGGAGTACACAGCCAGTCAGTGGAAGAATCTAAAGCTCCCCAATCCTGAGCACCAGCAAGGTCATAAAGAGCAGGAGGGAAGACGAGATAACTTAAACTCGCAGTGATTGGGGGTCACACTGAACCTCCGCTTTTAACATTCTGCGAATTATAGAAGGGAAGACTGGCGGAGGCGAGGGGCTACAGATAAGAGGTCCCGTCAAAGAATGAGCAAGAGCAGGAGACGGTGCAATGAGCCTTGATCTCAACAGGGTGAGGATGGAGAGAGGAGGAAGGGCCTGCGGATTAGATCTGGAACACAAAAAGAACGAGAGGAAAGTTGGGAGGAATACCAATCATAGTAGTCTGTATTTTTGAAAAAGAGAGAATCCAGGCGAACATTTCAAATTGGAGCCTTCATTAGTCCAGATCTAGCAAAGATCTACCACCCGGTACATGGGCCTATCTTTTCTCGTTCAAGTGCTGACTGACTTGCTGTGCATTTCCAGCAATGTTCTTTTTATTTCAGAAATCCAGCCTTGCCATTTCTCTCTCTATCTCCTGGGCATGGTGGGGGTGGTGGTGTCGGGGGAGATAGAACCAGTCAAACAGGCTGATTTTTGAATGTACAAATGAAAAAAAATTCCCCACAGATGTGAGGAATGATGTCAGGGTTGAAGTGCAAGAGAATATTCTCACCATTTTTTTTAATATATCAACTAACCTTTATACAATAAGTTACAGGCTCAGTCTCTCAGTTTAAAGTGACAGTACCCATTTTGGTTCATCTATCCAGCAGGCTGGGCAGCCTAGTGTATTCTGGAGAACGCTGGGCTTTCCAATTGGGAGACGCAAACCTCTCTTTCGCTCCACTGTGTCAAATCACAGGCCTTGAAATTATACTGCGGGGTTAACACCTCCACACAGACGGCAGAGAGGAATTTCGGGCAAACGCAATGATTCCACAGCCAGGTTTCAAGGCTGTAGCCTTTTCCGATTCTGCACCCCAGCTTCTATTGAATGCTTCCTGTCTTTTTTGCCTCAACGAGATGGTGGAGCACCGTGTTTCGGAGAGGGGAGGAAGTTGGGTCAGTTTTCCTGTGGAGTATCTACCTGCACTGTTCAAGGACGTCTCCGTGTGGGTCAAGCAGTGAGTGGTGTCGACGTATTCTGGAGGAATCTTCACTGGCCACATTGCCTCCACCTCTTGGTGTGAGCAGTCTTTTGTGGGTGCCATGAGAGGGTGTAAAGAGGAGCACAGAAGGAACTAATCTGAGGAGGGAAAACTCTTCCAGGACCTAATTTACAACATCAGTGCTATCCTTGTCACATGTGATAGGACATCTTCTGGAACGCTGGACCTGAAAGCAAATAATTATTGTTGAAAACCCTTTAGTCCTTGGGGTCTTATTAACCATTCCATAATTGGTGCAGGCATCAAATATCTTGCTTATAGTCAAGAAAGGAATGGCCTAACGATCTTTTATAGAGAGTTGATCATTTGTTATCCCGAATTTCATCTTTCCCACTTCATCCTGGAAGTCTGTGTTTGTGCAAGGTGAAGGGCGTACAACACTGGGAAATGGAGCATGCTTGTTGACCTTTAACCCATGAGGGCACCAAATACTTCCAGGTCATAAATGGCATGTTCCAGTTGCTGGCTGGGGCTCTCCAACAGCACACCCTGACAACTACACCCAAATCCAACTTATCAAACCTTCTGCTCTACACACTTTACGACCTTGTGACATTAGGTTGCTAACTATTCCTCATATCAGCACTAAGTTTGGAAGTGTTCATTCAGACTGACTGCTGCGTTTTATTTCAGACTCTTGCTGGCCAACAGAGAGAGGTGACCCTCGACCTGCCTGAATAGGCAACTGAAACTGAAAGAATTCAAAATCCATAAAAAGCACTTTTACATTGTGCCAGCATTTTATACTTGAAACAAATACACTAAAAGGTCTCCCACTGCAGCACCAATCGAATGGTCAAATTGTTTGCACAGCAACACCGATGGAAGATCAAATATGTTTGAGAGAAAGGGGGAGAAAGAGAGGAAAGTGTTAAAGAAATCAGAAAGAACAAAGTTTTGAAGAGAATTTGCACAGCTTAATTTTATGCCCCCATTTTTCCCCGCTTCCCTCCTGAAGTGCTAAGTGTTGCAGGGGTACAGCAAACTCCCGTACCTCGCTAAAGTGCCCATTAATGTGTGAACCTCGATAGTAAATGTCAGCGATCTGTTCAAGCATTAAAGGCATGACAGCCTAACCCAACCTCCACATAGCCACACAACACACCTGTAACACACACACCAACACACACCGACACACACACGCACAACACACAACACACCCGTAACACACACACACCGACACACACCGACACACACACACACAACACACACACAACACGCACAACACACAACACACCCGTAATACACACACCGGCACACACCGACACACACACACAACACACACACACCCGTAATACACACACCGACACACACACACAGCACACACACAACACACACACAACACACACACACAACATACAACACACCCGTACCACACACACCGACACACACACACACAACACACACATAACACGCACAACACACAACACACCCGTAATACACACACCGACACACACACACAGCACACACACAACACACACGCACAACACACAACACACCCGTAACACACACACCGACGCACACACACACAACACACACACAACACGCACAACACACAACACACCCGTAATACACACACCGGCGCACACACACAACACACACACACCCGTAATACACACACCGACACACACACACAGCACACACACAACACACACACAACACACATACACAACATACAACACACCCGTACCACACACACCATCACACGCACACACAAACACACACGCACAACACAACCGTAACACACACCGACACACACAAACAACACATACACACACAACACACAACACACCCATAACACACACACCGACACACACAAATAACACACAACACACCCGTAACACACACACCGTCATACACACACCGACACACACACACACACACAACACACACAAACAACACACACACATACAACACACAGACACACACACACCCGTACCACACACACCGACACACATGCACCACACACATGTAAAACACACCACCCATGTACCATACAAGCACCACACACATCTCACACACACATACCAAAAACATACGCAGCACACACACGTACCACATCACACAAACACAACATACCACACACACACAACACAGATGCACCATACACCACACACGTGCACCTAACATACACACACGTGCCACACACACACGCACACACACACATTCACACTCACCACACACTCACACATGTACCACACACATACATACACACGTGCTTGCACTTTTTGGCAGGAGACATAGGATAGGGGCTGAATTTTTTCCCCTCCTGAGCCCAGGGGTGCTGTGGCCACTTGTTGAACCACACCGTAATCCGGACCAAGATCAGCTATCTCGGTCCACACCAGGAAATGAAACTGGGGCCTTCCTGTGGTCTGTCCGGTTCAGTATCACACTCAGGGGTGCTTAAAACCACTCAACCTTTGGGGGAGCTTACACCTTTTTTAATATTTCAGAATCACAGCCCAGACAAGCCGACAATATAGGATACCGTCTCTTTAAATTACTGTCTTAAACTTTTAACTTCTAATTTTACCACACACATCAAGCAATGTATTGACACTTTATTCAGCTGCATTTAAAAAAGAAATCTTCTATCTGTTTTACTTCAATATCTAGTTTATAAGCCAGCTCTCGAATCCAAAGGATTACTTTTTTTTTAAACAGAAAAGAACTGCCACATTAAACCATTATACAAAATAGAAAATTGCATTTTTTTTAAAGATTTCTCCCTCTCCCCCCGCAACCACCCCCTCCCCCCCCCCCTCCCCCGCCACCTTTTCCGTCACTTCCATAGGTTTGAGGAGATTCTTGGAGTAACAGATGAAACTGAGTTTTCCACAATGCTGTGGGGAATTCACTCAGTCCATTAGATGAAGAAAGTCAGCTTTGTTCCTGCCTTCCAAAGGAAGGCCTGCTAATATTTTTGACAGCTGTGGATTCTGGTGATGGTGTTTTTGTAGTGGATGAACTTTGCTCCCTGGAATGCGATATACTGACAGGAGAAAATAGTCTCACATCGGAGGAACTACGAGTCCAGTCATGGCTGGAAAAGACAGAGGGAAAATATAAACAAATGCACACATGTACTTGATACGTCCGCTCCCGATAGATACAGAACACTGAGATAACATGGCCAGGTCAGAGCTGGACAATTTTAATATATTTTAATATATTTCTAAAATAAACTTTTCTGCGCTTTTGTTTTGGTTGTGGCTTTTGTTCTCCCCTCGTCTGCTGATGGGCACTGACTCTTACTGGCGGGCGGTTCGACAGGCACCCGCGTACAGTCTTCCAGTACCTCACCAAAAGGGGCCATTCTGAATGTGTGAGCAAGATATCGGTAGGATATTTATCATGGCCAAGCCCACTGCTGTCCTCGTCCCACAATTACAACAGTGACTACACTCCAAAAGTACTTCATTGGCTGTAAAGCACTTTGAGACGTCCGGTGGTCGTGAAAGGCGCTATAGAAATCCAAGTCTTTCTCCCTCCCTCCCTTCCTTCCTTCCTGTGCCTAGGCAACTTGCCCTTTTCAATATAATGACCAGAACTGAGCTGAGTTTCACCTTCCCTAGCTCACAGCCAGCCAAAGCCAGTTATCGCATCTCATAGGAACATAGGATCAGGAGGAGGCCATTCAGCCCCTCGAGTCTGTTCTGCCATTTAATGAGATCATGGCTGACATGTGACCTAACTCCATATACCTGCCTTAGTCCCATGTCCCCTAATACCACTGGTTAACAAAAATCTATCAATATCTGATTTAAAATTAACAATTGATCTAGCATCAATTGCCGTTTGCGGAAGAGAGTTCCAAACTTCGACCTCCCTTTGTAATATAGAGCTCCCCCTAGTGGACTACTGTGGTAATGCAACTACTGATGTAAATGCAATAAAAGAGTCATGAGTCACATGATGACAGTTTCCGATTGAGCCATCTCGTCGAGTGTGTTTATTAGTGATGTCGTAAGAATATATCGCACAGTTTCCTGCTTATATCATATGCAATCTGCTAACTCAGCACAGAACAGGACTCAAAACTTGGGACTTGGTCTGTACGGACCAGGGCAGTACCACGCTGAGTGGTGCCTTGCCCCAAGGCCATATGGGAAACTGTTTCCTTTTATTTCAAGTGTTCATTTAAAGCTACTAATTTTTTAAAATTTAAACTAATTTTTTAACCACCCTTCACCTATTCTGGGATGCTCAGTTGGAATTTGTCAGTTGCAAGGAAGGGTGGTTAAAGTAGCCCGTTCCTGCCTAACTCGAGCATCTCGCAAGCAGCAGGAGAAAGTCAGTCAGCCCAATAAACCTTTCTGTTAGATCACCCCCTGCCTGCCTTCTTACACATCCCTCAATCTCTTCTCTTCCCAGAAACATATCTAATTGTCTCTTGAATCCGCTTGTACTTCAATGGCCTGTGCCAGAACTTTATTATCCTGACTTCCCTCCAAACTAATTTTTTAACTTCCATATTTGAATCCTTCTCTTCATTTTGCATTCATTAACTTTGTAAATTCTCATTATAATTTGGTCTCTTCAAAGTCTCCTCTATCCTAGAGAACACAAGCACAATTTCCTTAAAGTTTGCTCAGGACTTAAATATCTCATGCCACAAAATTATCTTAATGACTTGTCTTCGTTCCCTCCCAAGCGTAATAATATTCTTCCTATGAGGTGACGGAAACTATAGGTAGTACTCCAGCTGGACTTTGTACAGTCACAATACAGCTTTTTAAAACTCGTCCTGTACCTCCTTGCGAGTGCAGCCTTGGGACCCTATTTGCTGGCAGAGATGCATGCTACCGTGGTGAATTCAGGTCTCGACACAACATAGGCTCTCACCCTAAGCACCGTGAGGGATGTGATCGGGGCCCAGGAGAGGCGAGGGCCCAGGGGCAGCACGGGCCAGCCCATACTGCTATATGTGTGCGCGCTCAGTCCGTGCAGCAGAGCTGGTCTCCAGCCGTCCTGGTTAATCCTTGCCATTGGACCAAGGCCTAGCTCTGTCAAGCCCGTGTGGTGGCTGGTGTGCAATGGCCACCACATGGTAAAAAAATCCACGCACAGGCATCTTCCACCCTTCAGGATGTAGTTCAGGACCTGGAATATTAAGTCCTTCATTGAAGCACCTGTGAACTCATCTTTTTTTGGTGTGGAAGCAAGTCAACCTTGCTTCGAGGGGCCGCCTATGATGATGATGATGGTGTGCAATGAGGAGCTAAGCAGTCCTTCCTTGACTCACTTTGTTTGATACCCCATTTATGTTAAAGTCGTGCAACTTTCTAGTAACTGCGCATGTACCATTGTTCCAGACTTTGCCAAACTGAAGCTACAATATACACTGGGCAAACTCCGCTGGTTAGGGAGTCCAGGTCGAGGGGGCACAGCCTAAGAATTAGAGCCAGGCCTTTCAGGAGTAAAGTTAGGAAATACTTCTACACCCAAAGGGTGGTAGAGGTTTGGAACTCTCTTCCACAAACGGCAATTGATGCTAGCTCAATTGTTAATTTTAAATCTGAGATTTTTGTTAACCAAAGCTATTAAGGGATACGGGCCAAGGATATGGAGTTAGGTCGCAGATCAGCCATGATCGCATTGAACGGTGGAACAGGCTCGAGGGGCTAAATGGCCTCCTCCTGCTCCTATGTTTCTAAGTCAGCACCGCAGAAACTGGTTGGTACAGGTATTACAGAATATAAACAGGATATCACACTACAGATTTGAACATGTCAAAGGTGACCCATGTTATAACAATTATAAATATGCTATTTAATAGAAGCCTCAAACATTTAGACACACACACCGATAATTTGGAGCATGTTCGCTGTCTGCAATGTGTTTATCTCATACTAGTTTTGACGTTCACTGTAAAATTGGGACAAGTAGGTGTTCAATGCACTTAAACACGAACAGGCCTTCTGAGCCAGGGGAAGCCTAACTTTATTTTTTTCATTGCCTGCTTGAGTATCGGAACACGCAAAGTGAAGTTCGGACTCAGTCCCTGGGCATCTTTTGGTTGGAATCTGTCTGGAATCCCTAATCTCCCAACACACCACGCAGACAATCGGAGGTGTGACCTCGGGTCTGTATCCGCTCTTACATGACACGTCTGACCTTCTCATTATGGGAAGTGAGATGGTTTTTATCACGGGGAATACCTGTTTAGAAACCATAGTTTGGCAAGTACCATGGAAAGAAAGCTTAACCTTAAGCGTATTTTTGTGTTTTTAACTTCAAAGACCTGCACAATATTATTCAAATTGGACTCAATTTCTTTAAATGAAATCTAGATAAGTTAATGTTTCCATCTTCTGAGTTAGATTGGAGGGGGTTGGGGGGAGGGGAGAATCCATGAATGAATTGTCTTTCAAATGTCTATCTTAAATTAATTGACAAAGAGTGGCAACGATTCATAATATTTTGAGGGCCTGACGTTCCATCATTCATAGGCAGTCCCTCGAAATCGAGGAAGACTTGCTTCCACTCTAAAAATGAGTTCTTAGGTGACTGAACATCCTGAATACTGCTGACAGAAGGATTGCCTCATATCATACCTGATGATACTGAAGTGGGACTGTGTGTGTGTGACCCGAGACCTGGAAGGCTAGAGTTCACCATTGGACAACCTAATTGAACATTCAGTTTTTTAAAACTGAGAAGCCGAGGTGAAGAGCCGAGACCACAGTGCAGGCTACCAGCCAGGCGGGGAAGAGTAAACGAGGGGATTAGGTGGGTGATGTTAAAGGTGGCACCAAGTTTGGGTATTAAAAGGCTGTAGCTTGTAGGAGGAAGGGAAAACTGAGGAGGGTAGAAAAAATGTCCACATACAGTTCCGTGGCTAGACTGGAGAAGCTGATGTTCTCCTTAGAGCAGAGAAGGCTCAGAGGAGATATGATTGAGGTGTTTAAAATCGTGAAGGTTTTAGACAGAAGGGCCATCGACCTGAAACGTTAACTCTGTTTCTCTCCCCACAGTCGCTGCCTGACCCGCTGAGATTTCCAGCATTGTCTGTTTTTATTTCCCATTCCAGCACCCGTGGTATTTTGCTTTTGTAAATGAAGAGAAAGTGTTTCCCATGGCTCGAGGGTTAATAACCACAGGGCACAGATTTAAGGTGATTGGCAAACAAACCAGAGGTGACATGAAGGAAAACTTTTTTACGTAGCGAGTGCCGAGCATTTGGAACGCGCTGCCTGATAGGGTGGAGGATACAGATTCAATAGTAGCCTTCAAAAGGGAATTGGATAAATATGTGAACGATTCCCGGGATGGCAGGACTGACATATGAAGAAAGACTGGATCGACTTGGCTTATATTCACTGAAATTTAGAAGAATGAGAGGGGATCTCATGGAAACATATAAAATTCTGACGGGATTGGACAGGTTAGATGCAGGAAGAATGTTCCCGATGTTGGAGAAGTCCAGACCAGGGGTCACAGTCGAAGGATAAGGAATAAGCCATTTAGGACCGAGATGAAGAGAAACTTCTTCACCCAGAGAATTGTGAACCTGTGGAATTCTCTACCACAGAAAGTTGTTGATGCCAGTTCGTTAGATATATTCAAGAGGGAGTTAGATATGGCCTTTACGGCTAAAGGGATCAAGGGATATGGAGAGAAAGCAGGAATGGGATACTGAAGTTGCAATGATCAGCCATGATGATATTGAATGGCGATGCAGGCTCGAAGGGCCGATTGGCCTACTCCTGCACCTATTTTCTATGTTTCTATGCAGGGATAAGGGGAAAGAGCGGGAGAGTGAGACTAACTGGATCGTTCTTCGAAAGAGCCAGCGCAGACTCGATGGACCGAATGGCCTCTTTCTGTGCTGTAATACTTTATGATTCTATGATTATTTTATCCTGGGAAAGAATGAGTTTGAGTAGGAAATGGTGCAATGCCTTGTTGTTTAATCAGAGTGAAGATGCAGCAAGGAGGAAGAAGACGAAGAGGAAAATTAAGAAGACAGACCACAGTAGTATTTATAAAATAGAGAGCGAAAGAGACATGAGAAGTTGGCATGGAGAGCACAGTGAAAGAAAATTCACCTATCAGGTGACAAATCTTTTCTTGGCATTCTGTCTCGAAGCACAACACTGCACGTGTGCAGAAGGAATCAGCTGAAGTGGTTTATCAAGCAACTTCAGGGAGCTCGAAATCAGCTGTTTCTGCTTGAATGGGGTCTAAGAGGGCTGAAATCCATGGGAAAAGCATGTATTGTTGGGCTGAAGGGCCAAACCTATCAGAATAGCGTTCTCTCCATCCCAAAGTTTTCATTTATCTTTCCTTCACACCACTGGGTATGTGGGCACCTGCATTTCCCTGGAAGCTTTAACTTTGGCAGCTTAAACGTTCAGGTTTAATGCAGTCACTGTGGGAGCCGAATTGTCCCCCCCACCCCCCCCCCCAATTTTTGTGGTGCGTTTTAAAGAGGCATTGCTTGGCTTTCCAAATGGACCGTTGAGTAAATGGACCGCCCCTTGTGATGCTGAGCCGTCATCATCATCATAGGCAGTCCCTCGGAATCGAGGAAGACTTGCTTCCACTCTTAAAATGAGTTCTCAGGTGGCTGACCAGTCCAATACGAGAGGCACAGTCCCTGTCACAGGTGGGACAGATAGTCGTTGAGGGAAGGGGTGGGTGGGACAGGTTTGCCGCACGCTCTTTCCGCTGCCTGCGCTTGGTTTCTGCATGCTCTCGGCGATGAGACTCGAGGTGCTCAGCGCCCTCCCGGATGCACTTCCTCCACTTAGGGCGGTCTTTGGCCAGGGACTCCCAGGTATCGGTGGGGATGTTGCACTTTATCAGGGAGGCTTTGAGGGTGTCCTTGTAATGTTTCCTCTGCCCACCACCACCCTTTGTGATACTGAACCATATGCACCTGGTGGAGCCCAGGTTCAGTGACCAATCTACTTTGTGTTCGCTGACCTCAACAAAGCTAAGGGGTAAGCCATTTAGGACCGAGATAAGGAGAAACATTTTCTCTCAGAGAATTGTGAAACTGTGGAATTCTCTACCATAGAAAGTTGTTGAGGCCAGTTCGTTAGATATATTCAAAAGGGATCAAAAGGTATGGAGATAAAGCAGGAATGGGGTACTGAAGTTGCATGATCAGCCATGATCATATTGAATGGTGGTGCATGCTCGAAGGGCCGAATGGCCTCCTGCACCTATTTTCTATGTTTCTATGTTTCTATCAGTTCGGACGCTACAATTAATTCTGCTCAATCATCCGGGCTAGAGAGTGGGTAAAAAAAAATGAGCTGGGGTTCCTGTTCCTGATCACTATTCAATGACTCCTGCTGGGACGCACCTTCATTCCTGGACATCGCAGAGGAAAATTGGATTTAGTCGGGATACTCGCCATGCTTGTCTAGGCTCACACATTGAGAATGGACGAGGTACTGGATAGAACCTTCTGCCTTGCACCAAGTCCCGTTCCTTGGCTCAATTTTAACATTTTCATCCTTGTTTGCAAATCCCCCCATTGCCTCGCCCCCCCTCCCTATCTCTGCGATCTCCTTCAGCCCCGCAACCCCCCGAGATCTCTGCGCTCCTCCAATTCTGGCCTCTTGCACATCTCCGATTTGAATCACTCCACCATTGATGGCCGTGCCTTCAGCTGCCCAGCCCCTATGCTCTGGAATTCCCTCCCTAAACCTTTCCATCGCTCTGCCTCTCCCTCCTCCTTTAAGACCTACCTATTTAAAACCTACCTCTTAAAAACCTACCTCTTTGACCAAGCTTTTGGTCATCTGTTCAAATAATGGCTTGTTGTCAAATTTTGTTTGATAACACTCCTATGAAGCGCCTTGGGTCATTTTACTATGTTAAAGGCGCTATATAAATTCAAATTCTTGTTGCTGTAGTCAGCATTTTCAAGAGCGATGGCGAGAAAACTGTGGGGGAAGTGAAATGCCTAAGATTTCCTATTGGCTGTACATTTGTGCCAAAGGTAAATATTCATACTTTTTGTTGGTTTCAGCCATGGCTCAGTGGGCAGCACCCTCGCCTCTGAGTCAGAATGGTTGTGGGTTCAAGTCCCACTTCAGAGATTCAACACAAAATCTAGGCTGACACTCCAGTGCAGTGCTGAGGGAGTACTGCACTGTTGGAGGTGCCGTCTTTCAGATGAAACTGTTAAACTGAGGCCCTGTTTTCCCTTTCAGTTAAAGATCCTGGGCACTATAATCAAAGAAGAGCAGGGGAGTTATCCCCAGTGTCCTGGCCAATATTTGTCCCTCGCTGAACATCACTAAAGCAGATTATCTGGTCGTTATCACGTTGCTGTTTGTGAGAGCTTGATGTGTGCAAATTGGCTGCCCCGTTTCCCACATTACAACAGTGACTACACCCCAAAAGTACTTTGTTGGCTGCAAAGTGCTTTGGGACATAAAAGGCACTATATAAATGCAAGTCCTACCAAAAAAAAACAAAGCTCTGGGTTCCAGAAAGAGTGGGTTACAAAGCTTAGATCAAGCGAAAAATGAACTGCTAAATGTGTTCCATTTAATGAAGCATTTGGTGAAGAGTAGACCACAGACCAGACTTCCCAGGGGAGTCCTCTTTGCTGAAAGCAAGGCTGTAGCAGGTAATATGATCCTGGTCTGCCTGTCTCACACAGCTCAAGGTCCCCGCTCGCATTTGAGGAAACATTAAGGACCACAGCTTTTCCTGCCTGTCCCTTGTTCTGCTTCCAGCTCAACCTTGGTTTCTAAAAAAAAAACCTTTGGTCATTTCTGCCTTTGTTAAAATAAACCCACCAGCTTTGCAATTAGTCTCCTCAGCTTTAGTGACACAAAATCCAGTCGCGATTGGAGGTTCATTAAAGATGTTTCTTTGGATGAGCAATCAAGACAAGTGTGCACGGTTGATTTCCCTCTCCCCAGCCCGGGGGTACTGAGGCAAATTCACAGAATCATAGAAATTTACAGCACGGAAGGAGGCCATTACGGCCCATTGTGTCTGGCCACGCCGGCTGACAAAGAACTATCCAGCCTAATCCCACTTTCCAGCTCTTGGTCCATAGCCCTGTAGGTTATGGCACTTCAAGTGCACATCCAAGTATCTTTTAAATGAGGTGAGGGTTTCTGCCTCTACCACCCTTTCAGGCCGTGAGTTCCAGACCCCCACCACCCTCTGGATGAAAACATTTCCCCTCAAATCCCCTCTAAACCTCCTACCTTAGCAGAGAGGTTGTTGACCTCTCTGCTAAGGGAAATAGGTCCTTCCTATCCACTCTATCTAGACCCCTCATAATTTTATACACCTCAATAAGGTCTCCCCTCAGCCTCCTCTGCTCCAAAGAAAACTACCCCAGCCTATCCAATCTTTCCTCATCGCTAAAATCCTCCAGTCCAGGCAACACCCTCGTAAATCTCCTCTGTACTCTCTCCAGTGCAATCATATATTTCCTGTAACGTGGTGGCCAGACCTGCACGCAGTACTCCAGCTGTGGCCTAACCAGTGTTTTATACAGTTCAAGCATACATTGTTGCACCGCGCCCAGTGATCTCTGTAAATGACATTGGGGTCTGATAACCGGTAGGACCCCGATTTAAATATTAAAATAAGGCTCCCGCCAGTTTTGGGGAGGGGGGGGGGGGGGTTGTGGGAAGGGGAGGGCCAGCCATCCTTTTGCCAGGCTCGCTCGAAAGTCAAGTGGTCCGGGCCTCGGACAGCCAACGAGCAGGAGACGTGCTTCTTTCGTGTGCAATTTTCAGTCGCCCACTGCCCTGTTTTGCAGTGGGTGCAGGGCAGTAAAGAGATGAATATCTGCCCTCCCTTTTTTCTCTTTGTTACACCGATTGTAGCCAGAAATCGGGAGAGCTTGTCAGAAAACTGTCGGGGGAGAAGGGATCAGAGGTCGTATACATTAAAACCAAGTAATTGTGCTGAAACGGCGGTGTTTCTATTCAGCTGCATTCTTCCTGACTTTGACCTTGCTATTTCTTTCCTCTTTTGGAAAAAAAAAGTGTTTCAAACCAAATTATTTCTAATTTCTCAGGTGAGTTGAGCACGAATTTCGCATTCCTCCTTTTCTGGCACCATCTATTCTCCACTTCCACTTGGCATTCCCTCATGGCTGTAGTCTGGGCAGGAAGTCTCTTAGCAACACTTCAAATGACAGCACCAGCAACAGAAAACATTATTTCTTTATTTATTTTCCTTTATGTGTGTTTTGACACCAAAATCTGGACACATAGCAGCCTGACTTCTGGCAGATTATGAAGGGGGGCAAATTGGACATTTAAAAGAAGAAAGAATATTCTCCCTTCGTGGCTCTTGCTTATTTTGTATCAATCTATCTTTTTAGTTAACAGTTCTCAAGATTAATAATAATACAGCTGGGTTTCAATGTATAATACCCAAAGACTCACAGGCCTGGAGCTCATAAAAATCACAAAACAAAGAGCTAATAATTAGTTATGCGCAGTTGGAATATCAAAGAAAGAACTTGCAATTATGTAGAGCCTTTCGTATTCTCGACATTTCAATACACTTTACAAGCAGCAAATTACTTTTGAAGTATAGTTACTGTTGCTTTGTAGGTGCACACAGCAACCCATTTGTACACAGCAAGGTCCCACAAACAGCAATAAGATAAATGGCCAATAAATCTGTTTTGCTTGAGGGATAAGAACATAAGTAGGAGCAGGAGTAGGCCAAGTGACTCCTCAAGCCTGCTCCGCCATTCAATAAGATCCCCATATCCCTTAATTCCCTTAGTGCCAAACATCGAATAAACTTTAATCAGAACACAGGGAGGACTCTCTGCTCTTCTTTGAATTGGTTAACATCTATCTAAACAAGAAGATAGGATCTTGATGTTACAACTCATTCAATAGACGGCACCTCCGACAGTTCAGCACTCCCTCAGTACTGCACCGCAGAGCCAGCCTGGGTTATGTGCTCGGGTCCCAGAGTGGGGTTCAAACACACGACTTTCTGATGCAGTGGCGAGGATACCAGTATCCAGCTTTAGGCACCCCATTATAGGAAGGAAGTCAAGGTCAAGATTCACTAAGGTGATATGTCAGATAAGAGGCTACAGTTGAAAGCAGAGGCTAGAGAATCTGGGGCAGTTTTCAGTTGAACAAAGAAGGCCAAGAGGACATCTGGTGGAGGTGCTCAAAATTCTGAAAGATTTTTAAGAAAGTCAATTTGGAAAACCTATTTCTTCTGCTCAGTGAGTTGCCAACGAAAGGGTGTATTTAGAGCGATACAGAAGGAGGCCATTCGGCCCACCATACCTGTGCCAGTGATGATATTTAATTGCATCACCAAAAGAACAGAGAGGTTAGGAGAATTTTTTTTTTTTGCACAGAATGGCCAACTAGAAATAGTGGGGATGCACCTTAGTAGCTATTAAAAGGTAAATATTTGAAAAGGACATTTAAAAGCGTACGGGGAAAGGGCAGTGGATTGGGACGAAGTGGAGAGCTGCTTCAGTAAGTTGACACAGGCACAATGGGCTGAATGGCCTATTTCAAGCATGTTGCTTGTTCTTCCTGCCCTACTTAAATATCTGGCACTGCTTTATGGAGATCATTTTCTGTTGAAAGGAGATTGCTATAGAATTATTTCCCATCCAGAATTTGCTTAATGAGGCAGAAGGATTTTTGGAAAGAAGATTTTTTTGAAATGGAATTTAGAAATGTCTTTAGTAAATTGAAACATTATTGGCGTTGAATATTCTGGACAGTTGCGTTCCGTGCCATGTGGACATTGTGTGCAAATGATGGCACAAGACAAGTATGATACAATCAGTTCCAAAGATAGAACTGGGAATTCCCTGCTCTGAATCCCTCAGTAATAGACACCACATAGTGGAGAGCAATGAGGTTACAACTATTTTCATTATAACTTTCAACAGCTCTACAACCATTTTAGTTGAAACGTAAATCAAATGCCCCTTGATTAAAGGGGGCACTAAAACCGACAGATTAACAAATGAAACAAATCAGTCATTGAAGGTTGATATGCAGGTACAGCAGGCGGTTAAGAAAGAAAATGGCATGTTGGCCTTCATAGCAAGGGGATTTGAGTACAGGGGCAGGGAGGTGTTACTACAGTTGTACAGGGCCTTGGTGAGGCCACACCTGGAGTATTGTGTACAGTTTGGTCTCCGAACATAAGGAGGGACGTTCTTGCTATTGAGGGAGTGCAGCGAAGGTTCACCAGACTGATTCCTGGGATGGCGGGACTGACATATCAAGAAAGAATGGATCAACTGGGCTTGTATTCACTGGAGTTCAGAAGAATGAGAGGGGATCTCATAGAAACGTTTAAAATTCTGACAGGTTTAGACAGGTTAGATGCAGGAAGAATGTTCCCAATGTTGGGGAAGTCCAGAACCAGGGGTCACCGTCTAAGGATAAGGGGTAAGCCATTTAGGACCAAGATGAGGAGAATCTTCTTCACCCAGAGAGTGGTGAACCTGTGGAATTCTCTACCACAGAAAGTTGTTGAGGCCAATTCACTAAATATATTAAAAAAGGAGTTAGATGTAGTCCTTACTACTAGGGGAATCAAGGGGTATGGCGAGAAAGCAGGAATGGGGTACTGAAGTTGCATGTTCAGCCATGAACTCATTGAATGGCGGTGCAGGCTCGAAGGGCCGAATGGCCTACTCCTGCACCTATTTTCTATATTTCTATGTTTCTATGAAACATTGAAGTATTCAATTTAATTTCATGCCGTGCCACGGTGAGATTTGAACTCATGGTCTCTGGGTAACTAGTCCAGCACCATAACCATTTGGCTGCAATTTCCCACCGATGGAGGGATGAAAGGGTATGCCGCAAGGATTGTGGGATTGGGCTGAGAATGTGTGGGCCGAATTAACAAAGAAAGAGTTCCACTTATAAAGCATACTGTAATGCCACCCAAACATCTCAAAGCAGCTGCACTGAGTCACTGTGAGGTGTAGGCGCCTGTTGTTACGCAGGCAAACACAGCATTTGCACAAAGCAAGATCCCACAAACAGCAATGCGATAAATGACCAGGTGATTTGCTTCAGTGGTGTTGGTTGAGGGATAAATGGTCACCAAGAGAATTCCTTTGCACTTCTTAGTTTATTACAGCCGCTCCAAACCACTGAAGCATTGGTTTGATATCTCATCGGCACCTACTTTAGAACCATGGAGGTTTTGAGGACAGAAGGAGGACATTGTCTCTGTGCCAGTTTTTTCTAGAGTAATTCAAATCTAGTCCCACTGCCCTGCTGTGTCAGCTGCGGCTCAATGGGCAGCACACTTGCCTCTGCGTCAGAAGGTCGTGGGTTCAAGTCCCACTCCAGAGACTTGAGCACATAAATCTAGGCTGACACTCCCAGTGCGGTGCTGAGGGAGCACCGCACTGTAGGAGGTGCTGTCTTTCAGATGAGATGTTAAATCGAGGCCCTGTCTGCTCTCTCAAGTAGACATAAAAGATCCCATGGCACTATTTCAAAGAAGAGCAGGGGAATTCTCCCTGGTGTCTTGGTCAATATTTATCCTAAAATCAACATAACAAAAAGATTATCTGGGTCATTATCACATTGCTGTTTGTGGGAGCTTGCTGTGCGCAAGTTAGCTGCCGTGTTTCCCACATTACGCTTTGAGACGTGAAAGGCGCTATATAAATCCAAGTCTTTCTTTCTGATCTCTCCCATCGCACTGTATCTTCCTCTGCTTCAAATATTTATCGACTTTTCCCTTAAAATATGCACTAGTCTTTGCCTCAACCACTCCCTGTGGTAAAGCATTTCATATTCCAACAATTGTCTGTACAAAGAAATTCTTCCCAGCCTCTCCTCACTCTGAGACAATTTTAAATTGATGACCTTCATCACTGACTCGCCAACCAAAGGAAATAGTCTGCCCTATTAAATCATCTCTTCACTGCTCCAATGGAAATAGTCCCAAGTACCTCCTCATAACAATAGCTTCTCATCCCTGGTATCATCTGGAGAATCTACAGCGGGTTCCCAAAACTCCACTCCATCTGAGCTGTAACCATTGTCTTGTGCAAAACCTCATTGCTCTTGTACTGAGAATACGAACCTCACTCAGTCCTACATTGGGTGTGTCAGCCTAGATTATGTGCTCGAGTCCCAGAGTGGCGTTTGAACCCATGACCTTCTAACTCACAAGCCTTCAGCTTTCAACCACTCAGTCATAGACTTTCTTGATTCTCTATCATTGATTCTGTGGTGGTCTTCACATTCCTCTCTCATTCCTGCTAAGCTCATACTCTTCTCCCTACATCCTCACTATGCTGATATTAAGATTCACCTCCGACTCTTTGACTCTTTTTTTCCTTCTCAAAAACAAGTGGAGCTCCTCATCTCCCTCAGCCTTCCCATCTTTTGTTCATCTGGAGACGCTTAGAAAACAAACCGGGTCAACTATCCCTGCTTCTTGATTTACCACATCTTCTTCCCAACTCTGTTTAATCTTGGCGGTGTGTTGCACTGTGGGGCTCGGCCTTCCAGCTAGGGTCCTCAATAATCCCCCCAAAAAGATGTAGTAATAGACAAAAGGCAGTGTGTGTTGGGGAGAGTGCGGTCAGTGCACCATGTGGTGTCCTGTGGGGGGTTTGACTATGTGAACAAATTGGGACACAGCCATAGCTGACCAGCGCTGCATCCTGACTGTACTCTGTGCCCTTAGCCAGCGGAGAGATTTCCTGAGGTAGGGCAGCTCCAAATCCGCTCTTAGGTCAGTTTAAATGGTAACCCGGTCCCACCCCTCCCGCCACCCCCCTCCCTACATTGCATTCCGTGAAACAGTACTGGATGTTTCGCCTTCAGTGACATCTTGGAACAGCCGAGAAGCCTGGGGTGATCTCCATAAAAAGATCGCATGTATAATTATTGTCGTGTGTGCACGTGTCAGCATGCTCACCGGTTGGTAGAGCTGTTGAGTTGGGAGTGGCTTAGCCAGTCACATGATGTTCACAAGACTCAATAAAACCCCAACCAGTTGGGTTCGGGGGGTCCACGATGAGGCAGGTGGTTGTGAGCCTGGTGGATGAACTGGTAATGTGTGGTGTGATTGTTAAACCTTTTCTAAGAACCCAACTAGTTCTTAATAGCGATGTGTCGCTATGAATTCTTAAGCCAAGAACCCATGAAACAAATACATTACAATTATGATGATATATTTTTCAATCTGAAAGGGGAGAGCCATTTGAATGGTCTTCATTCCCCTTTAATCTTTCCTGAGCACTTCCTGACACCCAGCCTCATCTTGGATGGTCAGCTTGCTATCTCCACTCTCAGGCGATATTACCCTTCATGTGATTGGGTGAGTGGGAGGTGGGGGATGGGGAGGCGGTTACATTGGTCTTTGACGACTCGGCAGCCCGTTTCATGCCCGATTTCTCTGTGCAGAAATGGAATGGAATGGAAAAGAAAACCGAGCGGGCTGCAAAACCGGCTGGCGATTCACCACCGCCCGCTTTTTGCGTTGTCTGCGAAGACCGATTTGGGGTTTCCCCCCACCCCCCCGCCCTCCCCCCCCCCCCCACCCCCGCTCCCCCTGCCCTCCACATGGTACACACGCAGTCGTGGTGCACTTGTTAATGTACAAATTGAATTCAGGCAAAAAGCCGTCTCCTCACCTCGGAATCCATTTCCATTCCCATTGGAGCAGGCCGGGGAGGGGGAGTCTTGGGGTCGGATCACCGGTGCAAAGGCGCTCTTCTGTTTCACTGCGGGGAAGACAGAAGATGAGAAGGGAAGGATGGCAGATGTGCTGGAGGACAGAGGGACTGCAGAGGCCACAGTCGGACTGGAAGGCATAACTGCAAGAAATATAAAAAAAAGGGGGAAGAAAAGAACAGCTCGGTCTTAGACATAAAGGACCCATCTCCTGTGGAAGTGGCGTATCAGACGTGTGAAGTGAGGCGAGCTTATAATTTAAAGGAGCACCACCTCCACAGACAGTATTTGGCAAACAATTTATCCATTCGAAAATATACCAAGTGACCACGTCATTGCACGTGTGGAATTTTAAAACCATTTCTTCCCTTTTTCTCAGGTGGAAGGTCATCGACCTGGAACGGTTAACTCTGTTTCTCTCACTACCTGCTGTGGGCATTGCCGACATTTCCTGTTTTAGATCAGATTTCCAGTCTTTTTGCCTTTTCTACCCCCTCCTTTTCCGCATACGTTGACTCTTGTTGGGTTGAGTTGCCCGGGTGCCAGTACCTCGAGCAAGTGGGCCTTCTTTAGGTGTGAGCCTCGGTGGTGAGTGTTGTCAAACTATCCGACCATGGAGGGTATCACAGCAGAACCTGAAACTGTTCTCACTCGATACATTCCCCAACAGGATCTGTTGGACAGCAACTAGGGTGATTTTGCCACTTTTTGTGGATTTCTACATTAGGAACTGGACTGAAATAACGACATTCGAGCTGCTGTTCTTTGCACTTATGGTTAGGTAGAACATAAGTATCTAGGAACAGGAGTAGGCCATTTAGCTCCTCGAGCCTGTTCCACCAGTCAATGGCTGATCTGTGACCTATCTCCATATATCCGCCTTTGTCCCATATCCCTTAATACCTTTAGTTAACAAAAATCTCAGATTTAAAATGAACAATTGATCTAGCATCAATTGCCGTATGTGGAAGAGAATTCCAAACTTCTACCACCTTTTGTGTATAGAAGTGTCTCCTGAAAGGTCTTGCTCTAATTTTTAGTCTATGTCCCCGAGTCCGAGACTTCCCAACCAGCAGAAATAGTTTACTTCTATCTACCCCATCAGTTCCCCTTGATAGCTTGAAAACTTAAATCAAATCTCCGCTTAACCTTCCAAATTCCAGGGAATACACGTTTTCAACCACCATTGATGATATGTTTTATTTTGAGTTGCCCATGTTATTTGTAGCATCATAACCACAGCCCTGATTCAAACCAGCTAACCCAACACAGACCAGGGTCAGGAACCTAGGGCCTTGCTGGACTGTATAGCTTATTGCCGGGCTAGCTAGTCTATTTACCCACGGAGGTAGCTTATGCAGATCACAAGGAACAAAACGACCACACATGTTACTTATTCTTGAATCACAAAGAGAAGGGGTTTAGCTAACTGTCAAAAAAACCAATTCCTCTAATTTGCCAATGGTTCAAGAGCTAGAAACATCCCATACCCCTCCTCCTACCCTGCCTTCGGGTCATGATCTTGTTTATATTGGTCCCCATATCCTTTGCATCACAAAGGCTGCCTCCTTGCACCTCCATAATCTCTCCATCCATCTCCACCCCTGCCTCAGCCCGCCTGCTGCTGAAACCCTTACCCATGCTTTTGCTACCTCCAAACGTTACTATTCCAATTCTCTCCTCTCCAGCTTCCACCCTCCATAAGCTTGAACTCACCCAAAAGTCCCGTTCAACTATTACCCCAGTGCTTGCTAACCTATATTGGTTACCAGTCCATCAACGCCTCGATTTTAAAATTCTCATCCTTGTGTTCAAGTCCCTCCATGGCCTTGCCCCTCCCTATCTCTGTAATCTCCTCCTGCCCTACAACCCTCCTAGATCTCTGCCTTCCTCCAATTCTGGCCTCTTGAGCATCCCCGATTTTACTCGCTCAACTATTGGTGGCCGCGCCTTCTGTTGCCCAGGCCCTAAGCTCTGGAACTCCCTGCCTAAACCTCTCCGCTTCTCTTTCCTCCTTTAAGATGCTCCTTACCAAAGTCTACTTCTTTGACCAAGTTTTTGGTCACCTGTCTTAATGTCTACTTCTTTGGCTCTGTGTCAATGTTTTTGATCGTGGGAGATCGTGATATGTTAAAGGCGCTATATAAATGCAAGTTGTTGTTGTAACCCCTGGTATTTCCAGCAAAGCGCTGTGATTGTGCTATGTTAAAGGCACTATATAAATGCAAGGTGTTGTTGTAACCCCTGGAATTTCGCTTGCTGGAGACCGAGAGAAAACACTGTGGGGAGGTCACGCCAACTAGCATTCGCTACAATAATTAAAGCTTCCTGCAAAATGATGGGGATTTCACAAACCCCTGTGCCGGCTTGGGCTAGCCCTGGTTGCATAGCTCTCCTTTGGCTGACTATCCAACACATGAAAATCTTACCGCCAAGTGCCGCTACGAAGAGAGAAAGAGTAATAGAGAACGAGAGCAGAGAGGGAAATGCAGGGAAGAGGGATAAGAAGGAGGAGAAAAAAATACGTTCATGCTAGTTTGAGCATCTCCTGTGGATCGCGTGAGAGATGCAGCTCGCTACTGTCAGCCACGTGTACGTTTCTGGTGTGAGGCAACCCCTCAGACGCATGGCCCACGACTGAAATTTAAGTTTAAGAAGCAACTTGACCATTGATGCGTGACGTGCAGAGATCATTTATAAACTCCATCGGAAGGTCACTTTCGAGGAGTGACGAAGCCAAAAACTCTGCAATATTGATTTTGGTCCCGAGTCAATTTTTGAAATTCAACCAACATTTCTATTTTAAATTCTCGATAGCGCTCCCCAATGATGCAGTTGATGAATGCATTTCTCAGCTTAGAACTCAAGGTTGCAGACCAGGAAGTAAAGGGGAATGATATGAAATGACTTTGTTCTTAGGCTGCTGGTAGGCTGAGGATAATCTCAATACCCCCCTCCCCCCCGCGCGCTGACCACTTTCGTTGGTTTCTCGCGCACACTCTACGACATTGACATAAAACCCCAATGCTTCTGTAATGAATATACTCAAGCATCAGCCATGATCTTATTAAATGGCGGAGCAGGCTCGAGGGGCCAAATGGCCGACTCCTGCTCCTAATCCTTATTTCTCATGTTATCAGGAAAAACCCTGTTACTGGAATATTCGCCTTAAGCTACTAAAATAGATGCCATAAAGCACACTTTTACATCAAACTAAAATAACGTGAACAATTAACCTCAGCTCAACACCCTTTTTTCCGTCTATTATTCCCTCTCCTCTCTTCTTTCCGTTTTAAAATTTTAACTTAAAGGCTGAATAATTCAAAAAAAGAGTCACACTGTTGCCTGTTTAGATGTATCCCACTTTCAGAGCTTGAAGATATCGGGCTCTACACTGATACTAATTACAGAGGCGGAAATATAATAGCAGCCTCTCTCCTACAGGATTTGCTTCAGAACCAGGTGGAGCAGGGCTAGAGGATGGGAAAATAACAACATAATTGGGTATGGGGATTGGAAAACAAGAGGAAGGAAGTCTTGCTGCAATTGTACAGGGCTTTAGTGAGACCACACCTGGAGTACTGTGTACGGCTTTGGTCTCTATACCTAAGGAAGGATAAACGAGCCTTAGTGGGGTTGCAACTAAGGTTCACCAAATTGATTCCTGGGGTGAGAGGGTTCTCCCAGGAGGAGAGATTGAGTAGAATGGGCCTAACTATACTATCCCTATCTCTGTAATCTCTTTCAGCCTCACAACCCCACAAGATGTATGCGCTCCGCAAATTATGCCCTCTTGAGCATCCCTGCTCAACCATTGGTGGCCTTGCCTTCTGTTGCCTAGGCCCCAAGCTCTGGAACTTCCTCCCTAAACTTCTCTATCTCTCTACCTCTCTTTCCTCCTTCAAGACGCTCCTTAAAAATCTACCTCTCTGACCAAGCTTTTGGTCATCTGCCATAATTTCTTCTTACGTGGCTCGGGTCAAATTGATTTGTTTTGTCTTATAGCACTGCTGTGAAGCACCTTGGGACGTTTTACTATGTTAAAGGCGCTATATAGATAAAAGTTATAGTTGTTAAACTCTCTGGAGTTTAGAAGAATGAGAGATGGTCTCTTTGAAACATATAAGATTGACTTGACAGAGTGGGTGTTGAGAGGTTGTTTCCTGTGGCTGGAGAGTCTAAAACTTGGGGGCACAGTCTCAGGATAAGGGGTTGGCCATTTAGGACTGAGATAAGGAGAAATGTCTTCACTCGGAGGTTTATCAATCTTTGGAATTCTCTACCTCAGTTGTTGAGTATACAAAACTAAGATCAATAGATTTTTGGAACCAAAGGATGTGGGGATCAGGTGGGAAAGTAGAGTTGAGATCGAAGATGAACCATGACCTTAGTGAATGGCAGAGCAGGCTCGAGGGGAAGTATAGCCTACTCCTGCTCCTATTTCTTATGTTCTTATGTTCAAACGTAATTCAGCCCACATTTTAAAGTCATACATTCTATCCTTAGCTTTATATCATATTTTTGATTTTATCTAATTATCTATCGTTAAAAAGCTACATGGCAATTTGGAGATAACAGAAGTAGAGTTGGTTTTTGCACAGCCATGGGGGGCTGCAGTGCCACCACTGGCAGAACAGTGTAATTACAATGTGACGCGTTTACATAAACAATTTCCATTATGAATGTGGACATTGGAATTTATCATGGTAAATTATTCATACAACAGGAGTAAAGTTTTGTAGACAGGGAATTCATGCAGATGTAGGATTTTTAATATGTTATACATATACAGGAGCATTATACGCAGTAACACACAGTGTGTTGTTATATAATACGTACAGGCGTGTTATACCCCAGTGTAACACAGTCTGTTCTGCGATATATATACAGGAGAGCTATACCCAATAACACACAGTGTGTTATATAATATAGGCAGGAGCATCATACCCAGTAACACACAATGTGCTTTTATATAATACGTACAGGTGTGTTATACACTCAGTAACATACAGTGTGTTACTATGTAATATACATATATACAGGAACATTATACTACATTATTGTATAATTAAAACAAAGAGTGTCAGACCAGAAACCTTTAGAAGCACCGCACCCATGAACACATGGAGCAACAGATTGCACTGACATCTACTGCAAATCTGAATGCATGAAACTGTCAGAAACACATCGGAGAACCACGGGAGTCGACTAAACTGCAACTACAATTGGAAGACCATTTTATATTGTGAACAAGTAGAAAGTACAAATGTAGTAAACATCTTGATCTAATTTTGGAGGATTGATGAGGGCAGGTTTGAGCAGGCTGTGATGCCCATCATGTCGAATACCTTTCCGAGGCTCACAGTCTAGGCTTACACGTGAAGACTGGCCACCTGGGTGAGGGTACCAGAGGGCAGATCCTGTATCCCATCCCGGGTCTTCAGGAAAGAAGGGAAGAAAATTGAGGAAGGGGGAGTTCTCTGAATATTGCATCATGTGCAATAGCATCATTCCCTCAATCAATGGTGACCCAAGTATCTGGTGGAGAGTTGATAGTCCAAAGAGACATGATAGCATGAACCAACAGTGTCCAAATTGGACAAATTGTTTGTCAAGTAATGACAAAGACTGGTGGCACCCTGCGCACTCTTCCTCTACTCTAAATTCTCACTGTTTGAAATAAAGATTTAGCACTTTATCTCCTATAACTCATTCTTTCCCTGGATCAGAAAACTGTGGAATACCTTACCTCCTCAGTTTTTCCTTCCGCCTTTAATAAGAACATAAGAATTAGGAGCAGGAGTAGGCCATATGAGCCTGCTCTGCCATTCAATAAGATCGTGGCTGATCTTCGACCTCAACTCCACTTTCCTGCCCATTCTCCATATCCCTTGATTCCCTCAGAGTCCAAAAATCTGCCGGTTTCTAAAACCCAAACTTGATAGCACTATTTCTTGACTTATCTCATGTCTTGTATTTTCCCCAACCACCGGTGGTGTCTTACAGTGGAGCGTGGCCCTTCATCTAAGTTTCTCAATTAACAGTAGCGCTGAAGCTTTGCCAAGTAAACACAAACATATGTCACATGTAAAATCATGCCAGGGTTTTCATGGAATGGCTAATCATTTTCTCCACTTGTCTCCTTGGGGGTAAATCCAGACGTTGAGCGATAGTGTAAAAGAGGTGAGAGCAAATTGGCAGCTCGCTTTACATTGAAATCGATAGAAATAAGATTCGGCAGAGATGTAAAACGGGCTGCTGACTTACTGTCATCTGTCTTACACTACCATACAAAGTCAAGGTACCCTTTGAGTCCAATATTGGATCCCTAAAGTGGGATGTGAATTTTAGAGTCCTCTCTGTAGTTATGCCTCCCGATCTCTGTGATCTCCTCCAGCACCACAACCTCCCCGAGATGTCTGCGCTCCTCTAATTCTGCCCTCTTGAACATCCCTGATTATAATCGCACAGCCTTCTGTTGCCTTGGCCCGAAACTCTGGAATTCCCTGCCTAAACCTCTCCACCTCTCTTTCCTCCTTCTTAAAACCTACCTCTTTGACCAAGCTTTTGGTCACCTGCCCTAATTTCTCCTTGTGTGGCTCAGTGTCAAAGTTTTTGTCTCATAATACTCCTGTGAAGCGCCTTGGGGGACGTTGCACTACCTTAAAGGTGCTATATAAATACAAGTTGTTGTTGTTTGGGGGAGCAATGTTCTTCCCTCCTCTCCTGAGGCACTGGTTCATGCTGGGGTACCATGCTATGAATGCCAGCAGCCCTCCAACACCGTGGCCAATTGGATGTTTTGCATGCGTCTTCACAACAGTGAGCGTCTAACAGGTTTTTCAGACTCATCATAAATGAGTCTCATCCGGTCCCTTCCCTCTCATCATCTCCAGCAGGAGTTCCTGGATAACGATTGGGAATGGAGATGTTGGGGTGGGTGCATAGCCACTCCCTAGCTTAGGACCACTGAGCCCACCCTTGTAGCATGCCCACCACAAGGCCAAGCTTTGAATCCCAACTCAAACCTTTCAGAAACTGGCCCGTCCATTCCAAAAACTGGACGCATAGCAACCCTATTGACAAGACGAGACAAGACACTAAAGGTCCAATATAATCACACAGGTAAGAACAAAATGGTTGACTCCAGCTTCCAAAAGCCCTCTCCAACCCATCATGCTGGTGTCTGACAATCAAGACAACTGGTAAGCTAATGAGAGTGTAGGCAGTCACGGGTTCCAGATCCAGTGCATCACTATGCTTACATTGAGCAAAAATGACACTTACTGCCATAGGGTGAGCTGGCAGGAGAGCTGTTTAGAAATCCAGGGGAACTGGGCACGCCGAGGTTGGACATTGGCACGTTGCTGTAGCCATTGATGTTGCCTCCGACTGTGCTGTAGTTTGACTGTTGTGGCGAGTGGGTGGGTGCGTACCCACGTGGAGAGATGCTGCTGCTGTTGTGGATATAACCTGCCCACAGAAACAGAGGAAAAGCGGGATTAGTGTACATAGAAACATAGAAAATAGGTGCAGGAGCAGGCCATTCGTCCCTTTGAGCCTGCACCACCATCCAATATGATTATGGCTGATCATGCAACTTCAGTACCCCATTCCTGCTTCCTCTCCATACCCCCTGATCTCTTAGTCGTAAGGTCCACATCTAACTCCCTTTTGAATATATCTAACGAACTAGCATCAACAACTTTCTGTGGTAGAGAATTCCACAGGTTCACAGTTCTCTGAGTGAATGCAACTAATGCAACCAAAGCGAGATTAGCATAGACGTACGTCAATATCTTTTTTTGGCCTTCAAACAAATATCTATTCCCGTCTGCATGACTGTGCTGCTTCCACTGTGCTGAATCATTTCACCTGTCAGTGGTGATAACACCTTGATCAGTTTTTTCAATTGTCTGCTTGGCACATGATGAAGTGTGGCGCTGAGGAGCGTTGTTCCCTCGGTAACTCAATTGGTTAATGTACTTCACCGGGTGTAAGTGAACCATGCATCCAAGGATGGTCGCAAATTGTCCGCGCTGAATTCACCCATCTCTCTTGGTTGGATAGGACTATGGGACCTGGCTTCTGTGTGCCTCTGGGCTCGGGAGGAGTCATTTATAAGAACATAAGAAATAGGAGCAGGAGTAGGCCATTCGGTCCCTCGAGCCTGCTCTGCCATTTAATACGATCATGGCTGATCTGATCATGGACTCAGGTCCACTTCCCTGCCTGTTCCCCATAACCCCTTAATCCCTTATCGGTTAAGAAACTGTCTATTTCTGTCTTAAATTTATTCAATGTCCCAGCTTCCACAGCTCTCTGAGGCAGCGAATTCCACAGATCTACAACCCTCTGAGAGAAGAAATGCCTCCTCATCTCAGTTTTAAATGGGTGGCCCCTTATTCTAAAATCATGCCCTCTAGTTCTAGTCTCCCCTATCAGTGGAAACATCCTCTCTGCATCCACCTTGTCAAGCCCCCTCATAATCCTTCATGCTCCTGATCACTGCCCTGTGAACCCCGCTGGAATGTCAGTGTGGGTGGAAGTCTGGTCAAACACAATCGGGATCGGCTGTGATGCTTTCCAAGGTCGAACGGCCTACAGCACTCACCGTTTAGAACCTAACATGGGCAAGCCGTGGGAGGAGGGCCAGTGCTTGCTGGAAGGATCCTAGTATGAGGCGGTGCCTTCAGGATAGATGGGGACACAACAGGAGGAATGGGATCATTTGATAATGCTTAAGGTCGAGACATCACCGAGCAAATCATTGATGTTCAGAGCCACCGATTTGCTTACTGCTGCACTTTGTTCATTTGCACCTCTCCTGAATCCTTCGACGCTTTTTGAGACGACACACAGATATCTTTTGTTTGTACCATGTAGAGTAGGTTGTAATAGTGCACCAAGATGTTAAATCCATGGTGGAGTGTGAACTTGGTGATAATACTTGGAATGCTATTTAGGTAAAGGGAACGGTAGCATAGTGGTAATATTACTGGACTAACAATCTAGCGATGCTGGATTAATGAGAGTTAAATTCAGTTAATTAAATAAATCTGGAATAAAAAGGCTGGTATCAGTAATGGTGACCATGAACCTACTGGATTGTTGTAAAAACCCATCTGGTTCACTAATATCCTTCAGAAAAGGAAATCTTCTGTCCTTACCTGGTCTGGTCTGTATGCGATTCCAGACCCACAGCAAGGTGGTTAACTCTTGACTGCCCTCTGAAATGGCCCAGCAGGCCACTCAAGGGCAACTAAGGATGGGCAATAAATGGCAGCCTTGCCAGCGATGCCCACATCCTGTATGAATTAAATGTTAGACTTAATTATAGAATTCATGTTGTGTTGAAACAAACTCGGGGAAAGTTGAAAGAGTAACGACTGAATTCAGGAGTGCCATTACTAAATGCTAAGCGAGTGAGACAGAAGGGGATCTGTCCTCTTATTAAAAATTAGAAGAAAGGAAAATCCGTTTTTTATTCTGCTTACATCTCCTGGTGTCTGCCCCTGACTCCCTCTTGGACCATGCATGTGCCACAAAGGGTCAGAGATTGACAGTGACAAGACAAACATAGTGCGAGACCTCCTGCTCCTCTGCTGTTTCCCCAAACCCCCAGTCTATCGTGCACAGTGTAAAGCTTGCTTCCACCGCTGTCAAGCTCAGTCCTAACAAAGCTTTTCTTTTCCTCGTCGGCTTTAAATGTTGACGGCATCGACTGCCAAGTATGAGTCTGTCCTCACACAACATACACTCACACATTTTCCAGCGGACGTCACTGGGGGAGTTTTGATTGATCTTCCCCTCTCTCTAGTCCAGAAATGTTAAAGGCTTACGATAGCATCCCTGTACCTCCTGGATACAAACCAGTGATGAAGCTTGACCTCTCTGGCTCAGCTACTCACTTGGGAGCTCGGGCAAAACATTTTATTGGGATATTGAGAACTCTGTTCGTGCTAAATTTGAAATCCACTACAATGCCCAGTTATTGATACAAGTCAACAAATGGGACAGTTGTCCCACATATCTTCCAACCAATACCAATGAGGTCCACAATTGAACCATGCAAAGCCTAATATACCCAGGTCCGCCCTCCACGATATTACACTGGTTTGTCCATTTTTCAAAGTCGAGGACACAAGATGCCCTGGCAAGTGTGCCAACAACACATTATCCGTGAATAGAAATGCTTGAGACAGATGTTCTGAGACCATCCTTTATGATGGTCTCGATTTCAAAATTCTCATCCTTGTTTTCAAATCCCTCCATGGCCTTGCCCCCTCTCTATCTCTGTAATCTCCTCCAGCCCCACAACCCCCTGAGATGTCTGCGCTCCTCTAATTCTGCCCTCTTGAGCATCCCTGATTATAATCGCTCAACCATTGGTGGCTGTGCCTTCTGTTGCCTGGGCCCCAAGCTCTGGAACTCCCTGCCTAAACCTCTCCACCTCTCTAACTTTCCTCCTTCAAGATGCTCCTTAAAACCTACCTCTTTGACCAAGCTTTTGGTCACCTGCGCTAATTACGACATATGCGGTGTCAAATTTCTTATCTCATAACATTCCTGTGAAGTGCCTTAAGATGGTTCACTACGTTAAAGGCGCTATATAAATGCAGGTTGTCGTTGCCTAGTAAATCATTGATGAAGACATCGGATAGGGTGGGTGACTGTGGGCAACTTCCCCAAGCTCGCCCATGATATCCTCGCTCAGTCGCCCAATCATCTTTACATGGATCTTGGAACTGAAGTATACATCCCATATTAGGCCATGGACCACCAACGCTTCCAGTTTCATCATGAGAGCAGCATGAGGTACCAGGTCAAAATCCAAATGAAAATCAAGGAAAACACTGGCAGTGGGTCTCCCTTGAGTCCTGCAATGGTCAACAATGTTGCAGAAAACCACAACCTCCTCCACACATTCCTCAGAAGAACTATATCCAGCCTGATCCTTTTTTAAAGCACAAGCCTCTAACACATTTAATGTATGTGCCATGACAACATAAGAACATAAGAAATAGGAACAGGAGTAGGCCATTTGGCCACTCGAGCCTGCTCCGCCATTTAATAAAATCATGACTGATCTGATCATGGGCTCAGCTCCACTTCCCTGCCCGCTCCCCATAACCCTTTACTCCCTTGTCGCTCAAAAATCTGTCTATCCCCACTTTAAATATATTCAATGACCCAGCTCTCTGGGGCAGAGAATTCCACAGATTTACGATCCTCTGAGAAGAAATTCCTCCTCATCTCCCTTCTAAATGGGCGACTCCTTATTCTGAAACTATGCCCCCTAGTTCTAGATTCCCCCACGAGTGGAAACATCCTCTCTGTGTCTACCTTGTCGAGCCCCCTCAGTATCTTATATTTTAATAAGATCATCTTTCATTCTTCTAAACTCCAATGAATACAGGCCCAGCCTACTCAACCTTTCTTCATAAGTCTACCCCTTCATCTCAGGAATCAACCTCGTGAACCTTCTCTGAACTGCTCCAACCTAAAGAACCATCTTCACAGCCAGTGATGTCAATGAAATTCCTTGGTACTTTTTGACCTGCCTACGAACCCTTGGGAAGCCAAGAGTGTCCCATTCACCAACCACAGCTCAGTTTGACGTCATAACCCTCGAGGCTGATCTGTAAAAGCATTGCCATCCCCCAAATCCTACCTAGAGCAACCTTCTGGAATTCGAGATCAATATCGTCCATGTCTGCTGTCCAGCATTAGAAATGTCATAGAAATTTACAACACGGAAGGAGGCCATTTCGGCCCATTGTGTCTGCGTCGGCCGACAAAGAGCTATCCAGTCTAATCCCACTTTCCAGCTCTTGGTCCGTAGCCCTGTGGGTTACGGCACTTCAAGTACATATCCAAGTAGCTTTTAAATGTGGTGAGGGTACCTGCCTCTACCACCCTTTCAGGCAGTGAGTTCCAGACCCCCACCACCCTCTGGGTGAAGAAAATTCCCCTTGTATCTCCTCTAAACCGCCCCCCCCCCTGCCCCCTGGTTGTTGACTCCTCTGCCAAGAGAAACAGGTCCTCCCTATCCACTCTATCCAGGCCCCTCATAATTTTATACATCTCAATCCGGTCTCCCCTTAGCCTCCTCTGTTCCAAAGAAAAACAGACCCAGCATTTCCAATCTTTCCTCATAGCCAAAATTCTCCAGTCCAGGCAACATTCTTGTAAATCTCCTCTGCACCCTTTCCAGTGCAATCACATCTTTCCTGTAACGTGGTGACCAGAACTGCCTGGCAAATTGACCCTGAGTCTACTTCCTTCCATATAAATACACTGATTCTAGTACAGGTGGAACCTCCCTTATCCAGAACTCCCTTATCCGGAACCACCCCTCGTCTAGAACCATTCCAGGCCACTGGGTGGCGCATGCGCAGATCTCCGACATGAACAAATTGAAGTCCTTCCTCGCTGCCGACTCCTGCAATCGCTGGCCTGACCCTGCGATCCACCCCCCATCCCCACGATCTCTCTGCCACACTCCCAGCCCAAGCCAACCAGCCTGTACCATCCAATTTAACATGACCACCCCTCGTCCGGAAAAATCCCTTATCCAGAACAGGCCGGGTCCCGAGGGTTCCGGATAAGGAAGGTTTAACCTGTAACTGCTTTATCACCAAGTTGCTGTGGAGTCCTAAATCTAAAATGGTGTCCTCGGCAATGTCAGAGCGTGAGCCGGTCACTGAAAGCAAGCAACTGGAAGTAAGTCACATTTGAGCACAAACTTGCCCATCGAATCGGTGAGATTTTAATTCTAAAATAAGGCTTCTTTGATGCGCAGAAGGCTGGAATAATACCGAGTGATTTATGAAGAAGATTGCGGAGCGTAGGAGAGGGGAAAGAATGTGAGGGGGTGGGGGTGCTGTTTATGTCCATTGCAGTCACTCCTGGTTAGGATGCTCAGAAACAGCCAGAGGTTTTCCATTTACATCTGCCTGAAGGGCCTGTCAAATCTGGAATGCAATCAGCACGTGTTCAACCACAGGGACTTGGCCAAATAACAAGACAAAACAGATGTGAAGCCATTAGCACCAGCAGTAACTCTCTTTGTCTCTATCTGATCTGCCACTGCTCGATACCAACGAAGTGCACCGCAAACCGTTCTTAGAGTAAACAAACAGATCGGGTGACAGGTCTGCGGAGTCTTATGGCAGCTTGTCTGTGGGGGTAATAATAACGAGGGCTAAGTTACAGTTGAGCCAGCGAGGGCCAACATTTTTTTTCATAAGTGTTTGCACAGTTAACAAGCTACTGGGAAAGAGTCTATCAGCTGGTGTGTGCGTGTTAAACTCATTCCCGACACAACACTGCCATTGTCAAATGGCTTTATGACACCCCGCGCCCACTCGACACATCTGCAATGTAATGCTGTCACATGATGATTTCCTGGGACCACAGAATCGTGGGTGGGGCACTTTGCCAATAAAGTCTTCAGCAATGACTCGGCTGATGGCTTTTACAGTTTCCCTTTGTGACCTTCAAACTGATTCTCAGCAAAGAATGAATTGTTGAGTACATCATCATCATCATCATCATAGGCAGTCCCTCGGAATCGAGGAAGACTTGCTTCCACACTTAGCATGAGTTCTTAGGTGGCTGTACAGTCCAATACGATAACCACAGTCTCCGTCACAGGTCGGACAGATAATCATTGAGGGAAAGGGTGGGCAGGGAGCCTGGTTTGCCGCAGCGCCCTCCTGAATGCACTTCCTCCACTTAGGGCGGTCTATGGCTAAGTACTCCCAGGTGTCAGTGGGAATGTCGCACTTTATCAGGGAAGCTTTGAGGGTGTCCTTGTAACG
The DNA here is from genome assembly GCF_044704955.1 of Pristiophorus japonicus. Classification (NCBI taxonomy): domain Eukaryota; kingdom Metazoa; phylum Chordata; class Chondrichthyes; family Pristiophoridae; genus Pristiophorus; species Pristiophorus japonicus. Next base: position 45,261,120 of record NC_091998.1, read on the forward strand.
TTTCCTCTGCCTGCCTTTGGCTCGTTTGCCGTGGACAAGTTCCGAGTAGAGCGCTTGCTTTGGGAATCTCGTGTCTGACATGCGGACTATGTAGCCGACCCAGCGGAGCTGATCAAGTGTGGTCAGAGCTTCAATGCTGGGGATGTTGGCCTGGATGAAGACGCTAATGTTTGTGCATCTGACCTCCCAGGGAATTTGCAGGATCTTGCGGAGACATCGCTGGTGGTATTTCTCCAGCGACTTGAGGTGTCTACTGTACATGGTCCATGTCTCTGAGCCATACAGGAGGGCGGGTATTACTACGGCCCTGTAGACCATGAGCTTGGTGACAGTTTTGAGGGACTGATCTTCAAACACTCTTTTCCTTAGACAGCCGAAGGCTGCACTGGCACACGGGAGGCGGTGTTGGATCTCATCATCAATGCCTGCTCTTGTTGATAGGAGGCTCCCGAGATAGGGGAAGTGGTCCACGTTGTCCAGGGCCACGCCGTGGATCTTGATGTTTGGGGGGCAGTGCTGTGCGGTGAGGACAGGCCGGTGGAGTGCAGACAGTCATTGAAAGGCTCCTGGGCTAAAACATCAGCAAAAACTTTTGGTTTGCTTTTAACATAAGAACATACAAAACAGGAGCGGGAGTAGGCCATACGGCCCCTCGAGCCTGCTCCGCCATTCAGTAAGATCATGGCTGATCTTCTACCTCAACTCCACTTTCCCGCCCTATTCCCCATATCCCTTAGTATCCGAAAATCTATCGATCTCTGTCTTGAATATACTCAATGACTGAGCCTCCACAGCCCTCTGGGGCAGAGAATTCCAAAGATTCACCACTCTCCGAGTGAAGAAATTTCTCTTCATCTCAGTCCTAAATGGCCGACCCCTTATCCTGAGACTGTGACCCCTGGTTCTAGACTCTCCAGCCAGGGGGAAAGAGCCTCTCAGTATAAACTATTACCGTGCTTCCAACCAACGAACCCAAGCAGGCTGGTTCGATTTGCTATATTTCTTATTTGCTGGTTTGTTTAATTTGCATTTCATGAGCCAGTGTTTTAGAAAGGGCTGTTCTCAGCACTGTTACCTCATTGGTGGATAAACCCTAAATTAGAACACCGAGATGTATTAATATCGGCAACTTGAGATATATGCAAATTACTGGATTTAAGCTTTCTAAGTGACCCGTGAGGCTTCATGATGTGCAACCAAACAGTCCATAAAGACAAAAACTTGGACACCTGGGTGTTTGGTGAGCTAACGGCAGTGTTCCCATTCTCTTGCCTGAGGAATTGTCCAGGTGAAGAATGGACTTGGCCAAAGAAGTCCCATGGCTCTGCAATTCTCTGGGATTCTTGGAGTGAGATCTGAAGAGACAGGCAGCGAGGAAACGGCACTCCGTATGAGCTACGTCACCCAGGACTCTACCCAACTCAGGCAAAAGAGCGAAAGGATCCAGCTTCTTTGGGAAGCAATTAATAGAATACTCCGGATGGTTATAGTGAAAGCTCTTGACCACTCCATTGAAGACCATCAGCATTAAGTACCCTTCGACACCACTTACTTTGAGGAACACTGAAGCCTATGCCATTTAGAATCAATACTTAGCCCTCATTCAGCCATGATGTTATTGAACATAAGAAATAGGAGCAGGAGTTGGTCACACGGCCTCTCGAGCCTGCTCCGTCACCCAATACGATCATGGACTCAGGTCCCCTTCCCTGCCCGCTCTCCATAACCCCTTATTTCCTTAACGGTTGAGAAACTGTCTATCTCTGTCTTAAATTTATTCAATGTCCCGGCTTCCACAGCTCTCCGAGGCTGAGAGAAGAAATTCCTCCTCAGCTCAGTTTTGAACGGCGGAGCAGGCTCGAGGGGCCGTGTGGCCAACTCCTGCTCCTATTTCTCATGTTCCTGCAGCAGAAGAGGTAAGAATGGTTGTCACTGCCTGAGTTCCTGACCCGTACTCGTTATCGTGCCGCTTACCTTGGTTGTTGCCCTGTGCAGACTCTGAGATGCTGACTCCCAGTTGGCTGCTGTAGGAGTTCATCCTCATCATGCTGCTGTGGCTGGGAGTGTTGGAGAGGGCAGGCAGCTGACTGGGGGTCCGAGGCACACTGTACAGAGCTTCAGCAATGTCAGCTGCCCGTTTCAGGATGATTTCCTGTAGAAAATAAGAAATCTTAAGAAATGGAAAAGGCCATTAAGCCCAAATCATGACACCATATCCTACTTTAATTAATTCTTTCCTGGATATAAACCACGATGGAATTCCTTCCCTTCCCTCAGTCTCCCCTTCCTCCCACAATCACGAGGCTATTAAACCCAAGCTTTGTGCTACCTAATTTCCTGCCATTGTGTCTGTGTTGTGGGCCTTGGCCCCTCACCTAGATTGTTCAATAAAAATACTGTCACTTTATGACAGGTCTGAACCTCACTCACTGACCTTCTGCCCATATCCCTCAATGGCTTCCCTCTCCAGAAAAGCACTTAATTGCCTTTTGAATCCACTAATACTTCCACTTCAATAGCCTTTCCCTGTCGGAAATCTCAGGCTGTTTCTCCCCTCGGATTCTCTAGCATAATCCCCGCCTCCCCCGGAAGATACTGATTCAGCTGGAAGTACAGCTCCACTGGCTTTGTTTATCCTCCATTACCCTACTGCAGTGCAGTGCTAAGGGAGTGCAGCACTGTCGGAGGTGCCGTCGTTCGGATGAGACGTTAAACCGAGGCCTCGTCTGCTCTCTCAGGTGGACGTAAAAGATCCCTTGGCACCATTTGGAAGAAGAACAGTGGATTATCCCCGGTGTCCTGGCCAATATTTATCGCTCAATCAACATGACTAAATTAGTTTATCTGGTCATTATCTTGTTGCTGTTTGTGGGAGCTTGCTGTGCGCAAATTGGCTGCTGCATTTCTTACATTACAACAGTGACTACTGTTATGTACAACCATGCAAGTTATGTATGATGATTGTTTGTTATAATTACTTCTTCATTAAGGAGGGAGAAGTGTAATATATATATATATATATATATATAAAACTCTACCTAGTGGACTACTGTGGCATTGCAGCCATTACTGTTTGCAACAATAAAGAGGGAGTCACCTGACTGGCTTCCTGAAGTTTTCAGTCATCTTAAAAAGCCTGTGTGTTTGTGAGGTCGTACCGAAAACATCATAACTACAGTTCAGAAAGTACTTCATTGGTTGTGAAGCACTTTGGATGTCCTGAGGTTGTGAAAGGCGCTATATAAATGCAAGTTTTCAAGTGTTTCATTCTTCATGTGTGATCACCAACAAATGAGTGTTGTCAACCTTTTCAACATTAGAGAGTACCATAGGCAAATGCGATCCTGTCTGCACCTGTAATGATACCCAGGTCCCTGAATCGCGAGTCCTGGCTGACTTTCTTCTTCTTTAATCTAGAGGCACCGAGATTTTAGCACCCTGCCCCCCGCCTCCCCCAGTACCAAACGAGCAAGATGAAGTAACTCAACACATACAAGTGGTTGAACTTGAGGCCTTCCTGGGCAGAAAAGTCAGCATCAAATCAGGTCACTTCAGAGAAGTTACGATTATTTTCTTCTTACTGTTTTTTTTGTCGCTGTTGCTAAGGGATCGCCACAGTTTGACAGTTGTTGGTAATCCTATCCAATCCGGTCCCGAGGATGTGATGTAACCCAGACGATGACGGCATCACTCCCAAAACTGTCGCGCAATGTCATCAGATTAGCGTGCTCTTCTAAATGAGCCCCCCGTTAAGAGCTCCCTTTAGATCCTTCCATGAGAAATGTTTTTTTTACCCCCTCTTTGTACTTTAAAGAACGGTGTGGCAATTTTAAATGGAATGTAGAAACTGAGAATATTTATATTGCTGTCAGGCCAGGGAAACAGCAATCTTCCTGGACCAACCAATCGTGTGCTTTCAGCTCACAACAACAACAACAACTTGTATTTATATAGCGCCTTTAACGGAGTGAAACGTCCCAAGGCGCTTCACAGGAATATTATAAGACAAAAATTTGACACCGAGCTACATAAGGAGAAATATGGTCAGAAAACCAAAATTTGGTCAAAGAGGTAGGCTTTAAGGAGCGTCTTAAAGGGGAAACGAGAAGTGGAGAGGTTTAGGGAGGGAATTCCAGAACTTACGCCCTAAGCAACAGAAGGCACGGCCACCAATGTTGGAGCGATTATAATAAGGGATGCTCAAGAGGGCCAAATTAAAGGAGCACACATATTTAAGAGGGGGGAGAGTGGGATTGTGGGGATGGGGGAGATTACAGAGATAGGGAGGGGCGAGGCCATGGAGGTATTTGTAATCAAGGATGAGAATTTTGAAATTGTGCCACTGCTTAACCAGGGGCCAATGTAGGTGAACGAGCACAGGGGTGATGGGTGAATAGGACACTGCCCTGAGTTTTGGATGATGACAAGTTTATGTAGGGTAGAATGTGGGAGGCCAGCCAGGAGTGCGCTGGAATAGTCACGTCTAGAGATAAAAACGGCAAGGATGAGGGTTTCAGCAGCAGATCAGCTGAGGCAGGGGTGAAGACGGGCGATGTTACGGAGGTGAAAATAGGCGGTCTTAGTTATGCTGTGGATATGTGGTCAGATGCTCATTCAGGGTCAAAGATGACACCAAGATTGCAAACAGTCTGGTTCAGCCTCAGACAGATGTTAGGAAGAGGAATAGAGTCAGTGGCTGGGGAATGGAGTTTGTGGTCGGGACCGAAAACAATGGCTTCGGTCTTCCCAATATTTAATTGGAGAAAGTTCCTACTCATCCAGTACTGGATGTCGGACAAGCAGTCTGACAATTTAGAGATCATGAAAGGGTCGAGAGAAGTGGTGAGGTAGAGCTGGGTGTCATCAGTGTACATGTGGAAACAGATGCTATATTTTCAGATGATGTCGCCAAGGGGCAGCATATAGATGAGAAATAGGAGGGGCCCAAGGACAGATCCTTGGGGGACACCAGAGGGAACGATGCGGGGGTGGGAAGAGAAGCTGTTGCAGGTGATTCTCTGGCTACGATTATATAGATAAGAATGGAACCAGGCAAGTGCAGTCCCACCCAGCTGGACGATGTTGGAGAGGTGTTGGAGCAGGATGGAGTGGTCAACCGTGTAAAAAGGCTGCAGACAGGTCGAGAAGGACGAGGAGGGATAGTTTACCTTTGTCACATTCACAAAGGATGTCATTTGTGACTTTGATGAGAGCCATTTTGACACTGTGGCGGGGCAGAAACCGGATTGGAAGGATTCAAACATGGAGTTGCGGGAAAGATGGGCATGGACTTTGGAGGTGTAATGTATGCACCCGTGAGTATGCTCACAGGTTTGTAGAGCTATTGAGTTGGGAGTGGCTTAGCCAGTCACGTGATGTTCACAAGACTCAATAAAACCCCAGCCAGTTGGGTTCGGGGGATCCACGATGAGGCAGGTGGTTGTGAGCCTGGTGGATGAACCGGTAATGTGGGATAGTTAAACCTTTTTGCTCATAAACCAACTAGTTCTTAATAGCAATGTTGCTATGAATTCTTAAGCAAAGAACCCATGAAGCAAATACATTACAGGAGGCGAAAACATGTTCAAGGACTTTGGAGAGGAAAGTAAGGTTGGAGATGGGTCGTTAGTTGCAAGGACGGAGGGGTCAAGGGTTGTTTTTTTGAGGAACGGGGCGATGATGGCAGATTTGAGGGAGAGGGGGACAGTTCCTGAGGAGAGAGAACCGTTAACAATGTCAGCTAATATGTAACCGTTACATTGAAATGTACACTCATCATCATCATAGGCAGTTCCTCGAAATCGACTTGCTTCCACTCTAAAAGTGAGTTCTCAGGTGATTGTACAGTCCAATACGGGAATTACAGTCTCTGTCGCAGACAGTCGTTGGAGGAAAGGGTGGGTGGGGAGTCTGGTTTGCCACACGAGACTCAGCGGTGCTCAGCATACACTAATATTACAGTAATAAATCTATTCCAACATCAGGAATTGGTTTATGACCAGAATATAGATGGCAAGCTGCTAAAATAATCAATGAAAACACAATTTTAAATTTAGCACTTTGCATTTTTCCCCCCACAGTCCCATTTCTTCCCAATTTCCTCCGTCCTTTTTTAAAATTATACTTTTTAACTCTATTCGACCTCTTCTAACCTTTGTTTACCTCCCACTTAAAAATCGTTAGCTTTTAAAAAAAAAATCTACTTCATTGCTCCAACTGTCCAAAAACAAAACGGAATTTGGGAACCTGCCATTTAATTAGTCAGCGAACGGCTCCAAGGACTAGGTGTTTGGCCAGGCGCAGTGCTGATGACATGCCCGTGTCAATCCTTGTGGCAAATAGGAACAAAATGTTGATGAGCGAGACATAGAAACTCATCACTGGCACTCAGAAACCGAGGGCATCCAGAATAAATCAATAACAAAACTGCCGTCTGCGGCGCACAGTCCTGAGCTGAACCTTAGCTCAATAGGTTTAATTGTTCCTGTACTTTTGCTTCAATCCTCCAATGGAAACCATTTGGCAGCAAATCAGCTACCATTTTGGACTGGGGAATTTTAGCAATGAGGAAAGATTGGATAGGCTAGGTTTGTTTTCTTTGGAACAGAGGCTGAGGGGAGACCTTATTGAGGTGTGTAAAATTACGAGGGGCCTAGATAGAGTGGATAGGAAGGACCTATTTCCCTTAGCAGAGGTGTCAACAACCAGGGGGTATAGATTTAAAGTCATTGGTTGGAGGTTTAATGGGGATTTGAGGGGAAATTTCTTCATCCAGAGGGTGGTGGGGATCTGGAACTTACTGCCTGAAAGGGTGGTAGAGGCAGAAACCCTCACCACATTTAAAAAGTACTTGGATGTGCACTTGAAGTACCGTAATCTACAGGGCTAGGGACCTATTTTCTATGTTTCTATCCTTACTACTAGGGGGATCAAGGGGTATGGCGAGTAAGCAGGAATGGGGTACTGAAGTTGCATGTTCAGCCATGAACTCATTGAATGACGGTGCAGGCTCGAAGGGCTGAATGGCCTACTCCTGCACCTATTTTCTATGTTTCTATGTTTCTATCCAAGAGCGGGAAAGTGGGATTAGGCTGGATAGCCCTTTGTCGGCCGGCGCGGACACGATGGGCCGAATGGCCTCCTTCCGTGCTGTAAGTTTCTATGATTCTATGATTTTCAAACATGATTGGTGCTCCTTGTACTTATCAGTGAAATTAATTTTTTTAGTTTCAAGTCTCTGTCTGGCATTGCTGATGGATCATTGAGTAAGTGCATAGCTTGGGTGGTACAGAGTCATACGGACCAGATGGGGCCGATTTTAATCCTTTTCGCGCAGAGAAACCTGGCGGGCGGGCAGCTAAAATCACCCAGGCTCTTACCTGTTCGAAAGTTGCAAAACTTTTAAACTGCTATCCTGAGCGGGCAGCGAGAACACCCGCCCGGAGCCAACAGGGTCCTTCTTTATATATATACATGTTGCAGCTCTGGTTGCAATTATATAGGGTCCTGGTGAGACCGTACCTGGAGTATTGTGTACAGTTTTGGTCTCCTTGCCTAAGGAAGGATATACTTGCCATTGAGGGAGTGCAATGAAGGTTCACCAGACTGATTCCTGGGATGGGGGGGATTGTCCTATGTAGAGAAATTGAGCAGACTAGGCCAGTATTTTCTAGAGTTTAGAAGAATGAGAGGTGATCTCATTGAAACATACAAAATTCTTACAGGGTGTGACAAGGTAACTGCAGGGAGGATGTTTCCTCTGGCTGGAGAGTCTGGAACCAGAGGTCACAGTCTCAGAATAAGGGGTCGGCCATTTAGGACTGAGATGAGGAGAAACTTCTTCACTCAGAGGGTGGTGAATCTTTGGAATTCTCTACCCCAGTGGGCTCAGTCGTTGAGTATATTCAAGACAGAGATCGATAGATTTTTTGATATTAAGGGAATCAAGGGATATGGGAATAGTGGAGTTGAGGTTGAAGATTAGCCATGATCTCATTGAATGGCGGAGCAGGCTCGAGGGGCCGAATGGCCAAATCTTGCTCCTAGTTCTTATGTTCTTATGACAGCAGTGAGACCCGACTGTAATTTTAACTCGGGCCTGAGCAGGGAATCAACCTGGAGTTAAAATCGGGGCCATCGATGAGTCGCAGGTTTAATTTATGAGTCAGTTAATCCCAGAATGTTATTAAGGATGTTACAACTGGTCTCTGCACCCCTGGGCTAGGGAGGAGGGGAAGGGAGAATCAGCCACTAGTTCCTCTCCTGATCATAATCACTAACTCCTGGGCGAATAATCAGAGGGCTATCAGAACTGTACCCTAGCCAGAGTCAGCACTTTTAGGAATATAGAAGAGAAAAGGCAAAGAAACGCATCCATTTTTCAGCATCCTCAAACTAGCATCCAGCACCAAGGCTTGCCACGTTTCCTCGGAGGTCTTCCTGCTATATTTCTGCAATCCATTTGTCAATGAAGGGAAGGGTAGTCATCACTCACAAGATCAGCACAGATGAAGACAGGAAAAAAAAACCATCCTGTCACCACAAAATGCCAAGAACTGTTGCTTCTGACAGTATGAATGAGCTGAAACTCCAGCACACTGCTCAGTACAAGATGTACCATTCTGGAATCAAGCCTAAAACCACAGGCCTAAAACCATCTGGATCGAAGCCCAAGACCACACTGGGGCAATGCCAGGCCACTCAGCGGAGCTCAAGTCAACAGAGGCGGCTAAAACCTCTTCATTAATCACACATTTGCTCTACACCACGCTATAGGTTGTGAGTAAGGTCGCTCTTAGTCCGTACTGAATATGTAAGGCTTGTGGTGTTGTTGGCCAATGCCAAACTGATTGTGGCTCGGAACCATTTAGGCCGGCAAAATCTCAGCTGGCACTGAATTTGTTGCTTTCAGCTGAGCCCAAAGTTTGGGTTCCACAATGGGTCTCCGTGGGAGAGTGAGCACTACAAAGAAAGCCACGGTGCTCTCCCCCAGCTCCTGGTCACCTTCCAGTAACTCCTCCTGGCAAGTGTGTGCGAACATTGGCCAGAGACACAGTGGTCAGCTGGGCCCTTGGCACTCGTCTAGTTTGGCTCACGTGCGACAGCTTGATCGACTGATTGAGGTGCTAGAGGATTGCAGGCACTTGTGGAATGGACTCCAGCAAGTGTCGGGAAGGGCGATAAAATTGGGAAAGGGCGTCTTCTCAGTTTTGACGGGAGTATGACTCACTGCTGTAAAATGACCCTCTGTATTGGGCCAAATGGCCTATTTCTGTGCTGGATATTTTATGCAATTTATGTAATCCTCCACTGTGTCAGCCGTGGCTCAGTGGGTGGCACTCCCGCCTCTGAGTCAGAAGGTCGTGGGTCCAAGTCCCACTCTAGAGAATTGAGCACAAAAATTTAGGCTGACACTCCAACGCAGTCTTTCTGATGAGATATTAAACCGAGGCCCCATCTGCCCTCTCAGGTGGACATAAAAGATCCCACGGCACTATTTCGAAGAAGAGCAGGGGAGTTATCTCCGGTGTCCTGCCCAATATTTATCTCTCAATCAACATAACATTATCTGGTCATCACTTTGCTGTTAGTGGAAGCTTGCTGTGCACAGTTGACTGCCGCATTTCCCACATTACAACAGTGACTACACTTCGGAAGTATCTCATTGGCTGCCAAGTACTTTGAGACACCCTGTGTTTGTGAAAGGCGCTTTATAAATGCAAGTCTTTCTTTTTTTCCAGTCATTAAAATGCCACAATACAGGAGATTAGAAGGTGTTTTTAAGAAGTATAGCAACAACAATAAGTTGTAGCACCAGGAGAGTTCTTCTTTCATTGCCATATTTCCCCTCAGATAAGCAAGGTATCTAACTACACAATGAGGCTTCATTGGAAAATCAGCATAGTCCTCTGCAGGAGCTATGTGCTATACAATGTGAACAACCTAAGGTATTTTATCTGAAGTTATCATTTCAATATTTGCCCATCGCGCTTTCCAGCAGCATAACACAGTTTCGAAAAAAATAAACTTTATGAATTAAAAAACAGACAAACCAAGTTGTTCCTGTAATATAGAGCTCCCCCTAGTGGACTACTGTGGTAATGATGTATATAATAAAAGGGTCATGTGGCAAGGTCATATGACAAGTTCCTGCTGAGCCATCTTGTGTATGTATTTGTTAGTGATGTTGTAAAGAATTAATCACATTGGCGACGAGAATAGGATAATCGAATAGCCTAGCTGAAATTTGTGATGGTGGCTGATTCCTGCCAAACAGAGAGACTTTGAGAGGTTCTTTGTTTTGCAGCATAGCTAAAAATCCAAGGTAAAGCACACTTGTCTGAACTGCCAAAGTCCAGATTGCTGCGCCGATGGGAATAATAGGGCGCTTGGATGAGTTCCATCGTGACCGAGAGACTTTCGGACCGTATGTGGAGCTGTTGTTGTTACCAGTTGCCCCTCGGAGTCCTGGTTTCAAAATGGCTGCTGTGACAATGTTACAGAGAGCAGATCAATAAAACTGATTTAACAAAAAAACAGGTTATTCAAACATTTTCTTGACCTGATTTGTGGGGGGAGGATTTTAATTGGGGTACACAGATCCTTACAAAGCAAATGGCTTGCCAACAAATGTTCATTTTTGCCTCACAAAAGTTGATTCCCAGAAGTCCCATTATATTGCATTATATCGTGTACGTTCCTGTGCAGGCCTCACTCTATTTGATAGATTACCCTACCGTCTAACGGTTGTAGCAAACATTCAGCTGTACCTGGTTATTTGGTGGTCCTCCATACAAGGCCTCAACGAGATCTGCTGCTCTTTTCAATAACATCTCCTGTGGGACAAAACAGGCAATTAATCTCTGATGCAAACCCGGGGAAGGATCACAGGAGCTAACTTAAGCCACAAAGTGTCTCAGAACATCTGAGCATGTTAATAATCGTGGTAACTTGACGATAGTTAGACCATGCCAATATTTCTCCAGGTTGTTAGATAGAGTGTTTGGCCTTCATACTAGCCTCCACTGCTTTTCTCTGTTGACCCTGGCTTGCATTCAGCATAGGAAGAGAGAGCTTTTCCATTTTAATGAGCGTTACAGGCCAGAAAATAGGTTACTTGTTGTAATGTATTTGTTTCATGGGTTCTTTGCTTAAGAATTCATAGCATCTCATTGCTATTTAATTGGCTTATTAGCAAAGGTTTAGCAATCACACTGCACATTACAGTTCATCCACCAGGCTCACAACCACCGTCTCATCATGGGTCCCCTGAGCCCAACTGGCCGGGGTTTTATTGAGTCTTGTGAACATCGCGTGACTAAATAAATACATGGCTTGAGCAGTGGTGCAAGAGGGAGGGATTCAAATTCCTGGGACATTGGAACCAATTCTGGGGGAAGTGGGACCTGTACAAAAGGGACGGTTTGCACTTGGGCAGGACTGGAACTGATGTCCTGAGGGTAACATTTGCTAATGCAGTTTGGGAGTGTTTAAACTAATATGGCAGGGGGATGGGAACCTATGCAGCGAGTCAGGGCGAAGTAATATGGAGTCAGAAACTGATGGTAGAAAGGTAAAAAGCAATAGTGGAAGGCTGAGTAAACAAAGGCAAGAAACAAAAAGGGCCACACTACATCATAATTCTAAAAGGACAAAGGGTGTTAAAAAAACAAGCCTGAAGGCTTTGTGTCTTAATGCAAGGAGTATCCGTAATAAAGTGGATGAATTAACTGTGCAAATAGATGTTAACAGATATGATATGATTGGGATTACAGAGAAGTGGCTCCAGGATGATCAGGGCTGGGAACTCAACATCCAGGGGTATTCAACATTCAGGAAGGATAGAATAAAAGGAAAAGGAGGTGGGGTAGCATTGCTGGTTAAAGAGGAGATTAATGCAATAGTTAGGAAGGACATTAGCTTGGATGATGTGGAATCTATATGGGTAGAGCTGCAGAACACCAAAGGGCAAAAAACTTTAGTGGGAGTTGTGTACAGACCTTCAAACAGTAGTAGTGATGTTGGGGAGGGCATCAAACAGGAAATTAGGGGTGCATATAATAAAGGTGCAGCAGCTATCATGGGTGACTTTAATATGCATATAGATTGGGCTAACCAAACTGGAAGCAATATGGTGGAGGAGGATTTCCTGGAGTGCATAAGGGATGGTTTTTTAGACCAATATGTCGAGGAACCAACTAGGGGGGAGGCCATCTTAGACTGGGTGTTGTGTAATGAGAGAGGATTAATTAGCAATCTCGTTGTGCGAGGCCCCTTGGGGAAGAGTAACCATAAAATGTTGGAATTCTACATTAGGATGGAGAATGAAACAGTTAATTCAGAGACCATGGTCCAGAACTTAAAGAATGGTAATTTTGAAGGTATGAGGCGTGAATTGGCTAGGATAGATTGGCGAATGATACTTAAGGGGTTGACAGTGGATGGGCAATGGCAGACATTTAGAGACCGCATGGATGAACTACAATAATTGTACATCCCTGTCTGGCGTAAAAATAAAAAAGGGAAGGTGGCTCAACCGTGGCTATCAAGGGAAATCAGGGATAGTATTAAAGCCAAGGAAGTGGCATACAAATTGGCCAGAAATAGCAGCGAACCCGGAGACTGGGAGAAATTTAGAACTCAGCAGAGGAGGACAAAGGGTTTGATTAGGGCAGGGAAAATAGAGTACGAGAGGAAGCTTGCAGGGAACATTAAGATGGACTGCAAAAGCCTCTATAGATATGTAAAGAGAAAAAGGCTAGTAAAGACAAACGTAGGTCCCCTGCAGTCAGAATCAGGGGAAGTCATAACAGGGAACAAAGAAATGGCAGACCATTTGAACAAGTACTTTGGTTCGGTATTCACTAAGGAGGACACAAACAACCTTCCGGATATAAAAGGGGTCAAAGGGTCTAGTAAGGAGGAGGAACTGAGGGAAATCCTTATTAGTCGGGAAATTGTGTTGGGGAAATTGATGGGAAAGAAGGCCGATAAATCCCCAGGGCCTGATGGACTGCATCCCAGAGTACTTAAGGAGGTGGCCTTGGAAATAGCGGATGCATTGACAGTCATTTTCCAATATTCCATAGACTCTGGATCAGTTCCTATGGAGTAGAGGGTAGCCAATGTAACTCCACTTTTTAAAAAGGAGGGAGAGAGAAAACAGGGAATTATAGACTGGTCAGCGTGACATCGGTAGTGGGTAAAATGATGGAATCAATTATTAAGGATGTCATAGCAGCGCATTTGGAAAGAGATGACATGATAGGTCCAAGTCAGCATGGATTTGTGAAAGGGAAATCATGCTTGACAAATCTTCTGGAATTATTTGAGGATGTTTCCAGTAGCGTGGACAAGGGAGAACCAGTTGATGTGGTGTATTTGGACTTTCAGAAGGCTTTCGTCAAGGTCCCACACAAGAGATTAATGTGTAAAGTTAAAGCACATTGGATTGGGGGTAGTGCTGACGTGGATTGAGAACTGGTTGGCAGACAGGAAGCAAAGAGTAGGAGTAAATGGGTACTTTTCAGAATGGCAGGCAGTGACTAGTGGGATACCGCAAGGTTCTGTGCTGGGGCCCCAGCTGTTTACATTGTACATTAATGATTTAGGCGAGGGGATTAAATGTAGTATCTCCAAATTTGCAGATGACACTAAGTTGGGTGGCAGTGTGAGCTGCGAGCAGGATGCTATGAGGCTGCAGAGTGACTTAGATAGGTTAGGTGAGGTGGCAAATGCATGGCAGATGAAGTATAATGTGGATAAATGTGAGGTTATCCACTTTGGTGGTAAAAACAGAGAGACAGACTATTATCTGAATGGTGACAGATTAGGAAAAGGGGAGCTGCAACAAGGCCTGGGTGTGTGTCATGGTACATCAGTCATTGAAGGTTGGCATGCAGGTACAGCAGGCGGTTAAGAAAGCAAATGGCATGTTGGCCTTCATAGCGGGGGCATTTGAGTACAGGGGCAGGGAGGTGTTACTACAGTTGTACAGGGCCTTGGTGAGGCCACACCTGGAGTATTGTGTACAGTTTTGGTCTCCTAACTTGAGGAAGGACATTCTTGCTATTGAGGGAGTGCAGCGAAAGTTCACCAGACTGATTCCCGGGATGGCAGGACTGACATATCAAGAAAGACTGGATCAACTGGGCTTGTATTCACTGGAGTTCAGAAGAATGAGAGGGGATCTCATAGAAACGTTTAAAATTCTGACGGGTTTAGACAGGTTAGATGCAGGAAGAATGTTCCCAATGTTGGTGAAGTCCAGAACCAGGGGTCACAGTCTAAGGATAAGGGGTAAGCCATTTAGGACTGAGATGAGGAGAAACTTCTTCACTCAGAGAGTGGTGAACCTGTGGAATTCTCTATCACAGAAAGTTGTTGAGGCCAATTGTCTAAATATATTAAAAAAGGAGTTAGATGTAGTTCTTACTACTAGGGGGATCAAGGGGTATGGCGAGAAAGCAGGAATGGGGTACTGAAGTTGCATGATCAGCCATGAAATCATTGAATGGTGGTGCAGGCTCGAAGGGCCGAATGGCCTACTCCTGCACCTATTTTCTATGTTTCTATGACTGGCTAAGCCGCTCCCAACTCAAAGGTCTGCAACTCTTTCGGGGAGGGGGGGGGAACAAAATAAACATTAGATCAAGTGCCCCCCCCGATCTGGGGGACACTCCAGACACTTTTAACTGCCCTCTTTTTTTATATTTTTTGTTTTTTTGGGGGGTTTTTTGTGTTTGTTTTTGTGATATTTTTTGGGGGCATTAAAAATTATATATTTTACAAGTGCCCCCTATAAAAGGGGAGGGGGACACTAAAAACCCGGCAATTAAAACAAATTAAACTTTAAAACATGTAAAATCAAATTAAAATTTGGCTGCCGGGGGTGATAATGCACTCCAGTCCCTCCGGCGCCCACCTCTCGCGGAAGGCCGTGAGCGTACCGGTGGACACCGCGTGCTCCATCTCTAGGGACACCCTGGCCCGGATATAAGCACGGAAGCGAGACAGGCAGTCCTACGAGGAGGCCTTTCGACCTACCCGCTCCCCTCCGCACAGGGTGCCCAAAGATCAGGAGTGTGGGACTGAAGTGCAGCCAGAAATTGAGGAGCAGCCCCTTTAAATTCAAAGGTCTACAAATCTGTGAGCATCCTCACAGGTGCACACATTACACTCGTGGTTGGGCCTTATCCGCATCCACACATCATCGCTTGTTCAACCATCCCGTCTTTGAAAGACAGGCCCCAGGAGGTTAAAGGTAACTGGTGAATTGTGGGCTAATCACACCAAACACGGCCGCTAATGGAACACACCTGACCAAAAAAGCTTTGTGCCATAGAATCATAGAAATTTCAGCACAGGAGGCCAGTCAGCCCAATGTGCATGTGCTGCTGCTAAAGACAGCGACTCCAATCCCATTTTTCTGCTCTTTCCCCTTCATCCTTTAATAAGAACATAAGAACTAGGAGCAGGATGAGGCCATTTGGCCCCTCGAGCCATGGCTGATCTGATCTTGGCCTCAACTGCACTTTCCTGCCTGTTCCCCATAACCCTTGACTCCCTTATTGTTCAAAAATCTATCTATCTCAGCCCTTAAATATATTCAATGGCCCAGCCTCCACAGCTCTCTGGGGCAGAGAATTCCAAAGATTCACAACCCTCTGAGAGAAGAAATTCCTCCCCATCTCCGTTTTAAATGGGCGACCCCTTATTCTGAAACTATGCCTCCTAGTTCTAGACTCCCCCATGAGGGGAAACATCCTCTCTGCATCTACCCTGTCGAGCCCCCTCAGAATCTTATACGTTTCAATAAGATCACCTCTCATTCTTCTAAACTCCAATGAGTAGAGACCCAACCTGCTCAACCTTTCTTCATAAGACAACCCCTTCATCTCAGGAATCAAACTCGTGAACCTTCTCTGAACTGCCTCCAATGCAGTTAATGATACTTCAAGTGCTTATTTCATTTCTCTCTTCAATGATTGACTTGGCTTCAGTAGTCACTTGTGTGGTGATACATTCCTTATTCTAATAACCCCTTAGTGAAAAAGTGCCCTCTAATCTTCCTTTTATGACTCTAGTACTGATACGGAGCTTATATCTCCTTGTTACCAATTCAGCAACCAGTGAGAATAATGTCTCACTATTTACCTTCTCAAACTCTTTCATATTTTTGATCACCCTATCTGAAATTTACCAATGAACCCAGCCCTAGTTTTTCAAGTCGCTCATTATAACTATGGGAGAGGTAGTGAGACCTGACGCAGCACTGTGGGGACCACTGTTTTTGTGATGCAGCCAAATGAGCTAACCTTACTCAATAATGTGAGTTCGGCTCATTTACATATTCGCGTCGTGCTCCCCCGCTTAGTGCTGGGCAGGCTGGGAGTCGGGGGCGGTATGATGAGAGTTAGGACCAATGGAAAGGCTGCTAACTGCTCTCGTAGTGCTTGCATTTTTTTTTGGCAAGTACATCAGTCATTGAAAGTTGGCCTGCAGGTACAGCAGGCGGTGAAGAAGGCAAATGGCATGTTGGCCTTCATAGCTAGGGGATTTAAGTATAGGAGCAGGGAGGTCTTACTGCAGTTGTACAGGGCCTTGGTGAGGCCACACCTTGAATATTGTGTACAGTTTTGGTCTCCTAATCTGAGGAAGGACATTCTTGCTATTGAGGGAGTGCAGCGAAGGTTCTCCAGACTGATTCCCGGGATGGCAGGACTGACGTATGAAGAAAGACTGGATCGACTAGGCTTATATTCACTGGAATTCAGAAGAATGAGCGGGGATCTCATTGAAACATATAAAATTCTGACGGGATTGGACAGGTTAGATGCAGGAAGAATGTTCCCGATGTTGGGAAAGTCCAGAACCAGGATAAGGGGTAAGCCATTTAGGACCGAGATGAGGAGAAACTTCTTCACTCAGAGAATTGTGAACCTATGGAATTCTCTACCACAGAAAGTTGTTGAGGCCAGTTCGTTAGATATATTCAAAAAGGAGTTAGATGTGGTCCTTACGGCTAAAGAGATCAAGGAGTATGGAGAGAAAGCAGGAATGGGTACTGAAGTTGCATGATCAGCCATGATCATATTGAATGGTGGTGCAGGCTCGAAAGGCTGAATGGCCTATTCCTGCACCTATTTTCTATGTTTTCTATGTTTCTAAGAGCTCAATGATCCCTTTCCTTCATTGAGCAGTCGAGGTCCAAGAAGCAACGATGAAGGAGGAAAGATGGTTGTGTTGGAGTGAGAGGGCCAGCGTGAAGGCTAAAAAAAACCTAATTTCATGGTGCGGGCCTCCACTGGAATATCCATTCCAAATGGGCCCGGAGTGGACACATATAACAAAGCGGGAGAAATTGGGCTCCTTTGCGCCTCCCGTTAACGCCTCCGGGGGTGGTAATGGGCCACTACTTACCGCCTTGATCTCGTGTGCCCCGGAGATCGTGATGTCATCCGTGATGTTATTATGTTTGAGCAATCTTTTAGTTTAAAGCAATCTTTTTTATTTATTTCTTCGTTCCCGGGATGTGGGCATCAGCAGCAAGGCCCATCCCTAATTGCCTTGGAGAAACATAGAAACATAGAAAGTAGGTGCAGGAGTAGGCCATTCGACCCTTCGAGCCTGCACCACAATTCAATAAGATCATGGCTGATCATGCAACTTCAGTACCCCACTCCTGCTTTCTCTCCGTATCCCTTGATTCCTTTAGCCGCAAGCCATGTCTAACTCCCTTTTGAATATATCTAATGAACTGGCCTCAACAACTTTCTGTGGTAGAGAATTCCACAGGTTCACAATTCTCTGAGTGAAGAAATTTCTCCTCATCTCGGTCCTAAATGGCTTACCCCTTATCCTTAGACTGTGACCCCTGGTTCTGGACTTCCCCAACATCGGGAACATTCTTCCTGCATCTAACCTGTCCAATCCCGTCAGAATTTTATATGTTTCTATGAAATCCCCTCGCGATCTTCTAAATTCCAGTGAATATAAGTTTAGTCGATCCAGTCTTTCTTCATATGTTAGTCCTGCCATCCCGGGAATCGGTCTGGTGAACCTTCGCTACACTCCCACAAGGTGGCGGTGAGCCACCGCCTTGATCTGCTGTGCTTTGTACCAGATTCCGGTACAATGAGTGGCTTGCTAGGCCAATTCAGAGGGCAGTTAAGAGCCAACCACATTGCTGTGGGTCTGGAATCACATATAGGCCAGACCGGGTAAGGGCGGTAGATTTCCTTCCCTGAAGGACATTAGTGAACCAGTTGGGTTTTTATGATAATCTGATAGTTTCATGATCGCCATTACTGACACTGGCTTTTTACTCCAGACTTATTTAATTAACTGAATTTAAATTCCCCAGCTGCCGTGTTTTGTTTTGAATACTATTCCAATATCCTTCATAAAATTTGAGAATAGAAAGCTATTTTTTGAGGTAAACAGTTTGGAGGAAAGAAAGCAATTAAAAACAGAAAATGCTGGAAATCTCAGCGGGTCAGGCAGCATCTGTGGAGAGAGAAACAGAGTTAACGTTGTCATCGACCTGAAACGTTAACTCTGTTTCTCTCTCCACAGATGCCGCCCGACCCAATGAGATTTCCAATATTTTCTGTTTTTATTTCCGATTCCAGCGTCCGCAGTATTTTGCTTTTATATTCGAGGAAAGAAAGAGTTCATTTCAGCCAGCTGTTGCTTTATCGGTGAACTGTCAGATGCAGTCATTAATCCCGTACAGCAAAGTGTGTGTGCCTTGGTATTAGATGTTCTTGTAAAGTTTGCACGCCAACTTTACCCACAGACATTGCTGAATGGAAGCACTGATTCATCACAGTTTAACTGCACATGTGTTAAAGGTTCATTTGAAAGCCACACTGCTCACACCCAGAGTCTGCAGTGATATAACCAGCTAACTATGCCAGACCATGTGACCGATTTCGCGCAGCACTGTAATAACTGATGACACCACAGAGGAATTCAAGTGTTCTCTGCAAGGGAAAAGCAATGTGGAGCATTTGGCAACATTTGCGATCTAATCGTTCAACATTTCTGATGGCCTGGCAGTGATTCCTGAGATATGTTGAGACTGAACTGTCCACAGTGCTGAAACAGACAGGTGCTGGGCCTCCGAATCAGGCTTCGACAGCTTAAGCAAGCCCCTTTGCCAGTTGAGAAGGTTTTGAATATCCGTGGTTTATTCCTTAACAGCAAAGAACAGTAAAATGCACAAGGGTCCCTTTCACTGTCCCTCCCTGGCCCTCTGCTTTGCAGCTCTGTTTGAGTCTTTGGTTTAATGCTTGATCTCCCAGGCTGCATTTCAGAGCGAAACTGATGTCTACTTTGGGTTTTTTTAATGGAAAGAGAAGTGGAAAGCCACGTGAAAACAAAAAGGAGGCAGAACAAGTGAAAAAAATGGCTAAAATAAGCACTGAAAATGATCAATAAAATAAGACACTGGAAAATCCTACTCAGGAGATATGGAATGAGAAAAGGCCACTCGGCCTGTCAAGCCTATTCCGTCCAATCTGTTCTGGGATGTTTCCACATCCCAACGCGTCTGACATATCACACAGCTCACTTCCAAGAACAGCATTCTGTGTCAAACCTCTCCTATACATAAATCGTAGGAAATAGGAGCAGGCGTAGGTCCTATGGCCTCTCGAGCCTGCTCCGCCATTCAATAAAATGGCTGATCATCGACCTCAACTCCACTTTTCCGCCCGATCCCTTGATCCCCCTAGACTCCAAAAATCTATCGATCTCAGTCTTGAATATATTCAGAGACTCAGCATCCACAGCCCTCTGGGGTAGAGAATTCCCAACCCTGAGTGAAGAAATTCCCCCTCATCTCGGTCTTAAATGGCCGACCCCTTATGCTGAGACTGTGACCCCCTGGTTCTAGACTCCCCAGTCAGGGGAAACAACCTCTCAGCATCTACCCTGTCAATCCCCTTCAGACTTGTATGTTTCAATGAGATCACCTCTCATTCTTCTAATCTCCAGAGAGTATAGACCCATTCTACACAATCTCTTCTCATAGGACAGCCCTCTCATCTCAGGAATCAATCTAGTGAACCTCTGATGCACCGCCTCCAAGGCAAGTATATCCTTCTTTAGATAAGGAGACCAAAACTGTGCACAGTACTCCAGGTGTGGTCTCACCAAGGCCCTGTACAATTGTAGCAAGGCTTTCTTACTCTTATACTCCATTGAAACGTATAAGATTATGAGGGAGCTTGACAAGATGGATGCAGGGAGGATGTTTCCACTGATAGGGGAGACTAGAACTAGAGAGCCCATTTAAAACTGAGATGAGGAGGAATTTCTTCTCTCAGAGGGTTGTAAATCTGTGGAATTCGCTGCCTCAGAGAGCTGTGGAAGCTGGGACATTGATTAAATGTAAGACAGAGATAGACAGTTTCTTAACCGATAAGGGAATAAGGGGCCATATTCCCTGAGTCCATGATCGGATCAGCCATGATCGGATCAGCCATGATCGTATTAAATGGTGGAACAGGCTCGAGGGGCTGTATGGCCTACTCCTGCTCCTATTTCTTATGTTTTTGTGTTCTTATGTTCTAACCTCCTTGCAATAAAGGACAACATGCCATTTGCCTTCCTCATTGCTTGCTGTACTTGCATGCTAACCTTCTGCACTACCCAGTGATGCCCCCCATGACATGCACAGCGTCGGAGTTCCACGGTTGGAAGAGGCGGGGGGGTGTTGGCACAGCAACATATTCCAACGGGAGCGGGCAGGCGTGGCTAACAACAGTGCCTCCACCCGTAATTATTTGCCAATATTGCTGTTGGTGCCTTGGGGAGGTGCTGAGCCAGCGTTCGGTGCCTACTCATCAAAGAGGTTCCCCGCAATCAAACCATTCACCCTTCAGGATCCCCGGATAGCTTGGCTGTTAATGGGACTGCCCGGTGCAGTGTTGCACCATACAGACAATGAGGTCCCAGATCCCGTCCTTGGTGTGCAGCCAGTCATCTGATCTCAGCCGGGGCAGCAGTTGGGTTGCTCCAATTGGCCTCAGCACCATTGGAGAAGAAAGATGTCCAGTTGCCCTCCAGTGAGCCCCTGCTGAGAAAATTGTGGACATCATGGAAGGACGAGATTGCGCTTGCGTTGGCTAGCCCTTCATGGTCAAATAGCTCTCCGCTGCTCCCGTGTCTGCGGCAGCACCTCCCAAACCCGTAACCTCCACCACCTAGAAGGACAAGGGCAGCAGGCGCATGGGAACACCACCACCTCCACGTTCCCCTCCACGTCACACACCATCCTGACTTGGAAATATATCGGCCGTTCCTTCATCGTCGCTGGGGCAAAATCCTGGAACTCCCTCCCTAACAGCACTGTGGGAGCACCTTCACCACACGGGACTGCAACGGTTGAAGAAAGCGGCTCACCACCACCTTCCCAAGGGTAACTAGGGATGAGCAATAAATGCCGGCCTTGGTAGTGACACCCATGAGCTTTCAGGACAGGGGGGTACATGTTGGAAATTTCGCCCTTTCAGCCTCTGAAGCTTCTTAGGTTAGTGTGTGTCTGCAATATTTGGATCAGAATCTAATGTAAAATAACACACCGCGTGTAGGTACTAATTTAATTCTGCAAATAGTGTAGAATGTAGTTATACTAACCTTTGCTAGTCTCTCTGGGTCACCTGGGTGCCTGGGAATGACCTTCTGCAGCCTTTGGAATCCGTAGTCTATTGTGGGCTCATTCAGGGCTGTGGAACCAAGTGAGAAATTAATCATTTCAGCTTTACATTTTGAATGATATTAAGCAATGCGCACCAGAACATCAAGCTCTCGTGATTTTTTTTTGGATTGAGAAGGCAAAAGTGCAGGACGTCACCATTGCAAAGAGTCAGAAAGAAGATGAAATTAATCTAGAAATACTGCTTGGTTCGAGTTCGGGGATGACTTAATTTCACTGATGGGATGAATGAAATAAAGACTTGCGCCAAAACAGAGTTAATGTCTCAGGTCGACAACCTTGTGACAGAGTTCTGTTGAACGTCATTGAGCTAAAATGTTAACCCAGTTTCACTCTCCACAGATGCTGCCTGACCCGCTGACTATTTCCAGCATTTTCTGTCTTTATTTCCGATTTCCAGCCTCCAAAGCATTTTGCTTAAATACTTTTGAAGTGTGGTCACTGTTGTAATGTAGGAAACGCGGCAGCCAATTTGCGCACAGCAAGCTCCCACAAACAGCAATGTGATAATGACCAGATAATCTGTTTTAGTGATGCTGATTGAGGGACAAATATTGGCCCAGGACACCGGGGATAACTCCCTGTTCTTCTTCGAAATAGTGCCATGGGATCTTTTACGCCCACCTGAGAGAGCAGACGGGGGCCTCGGTTTAACGTCTCATCCAAAAGACGGCACCTCCGACATTGCAGCGCTCCCTCAGCATTAAAGGAATCAAGGGATAGATTGGGAAAGCGAAGTTGAGGGTGAAGATCAGCCATGAAATCACTGAATGGCAGAGCAGGCTCGAGGGGCTGTATGGCCTACTCCTGCTCCTATTTCTTATGTTCGTATGTCTGCAACATGGAGAGGATGGGTCTTCTGCCTTGGCTTAGTCCACCAGAGGCCCTGCTGTAGTCTGTATCCTATAAATCTGGCTCGCTATACAATCCCATTGCCACACTGGTGGCGTACTTGGGCGATAATAGTCCAGTTTAAATTTCCCCTGTACCTTTAAATCTGTCTGTAGTAACTGCAGCCAGGAATTTACAGCTCAAAGGAGACCTATAGAATTAGCTTCATTACTTAGTCAGTACCAAGCAACATAAACAACCAGAACCCTGCGTGGGCAGGAAACTATCATCAGGAGCAATGCAAGTCACCTGCCTCCATCGCACTGACACTCCAATGGGCTTATTTGGGATTGGAGGCACATCGCAAGGAAAAACCGGGGAAGTGGCGCTCATCAATCTCGGCTCTCAGCTTCACTGTTCCAGCAACCTAACTCACAAACACAAATTCCACTTCATTCACCAAGCAATAATCGGAGCCTGTACAGAAGATCGATAGCAAATAATTCTTCTCTTTTCAGTGTCTTAAGAATAGCTCTTGTGTTAATGAGGACTGTTCATAACATACATCTTCATCATCATAGGCGGTCCCTCGAAGCGAGGATGACTTGCTTCCACGCCAAAAAGGGATGAGTTCACAGGTGTTTCAATGAAGGACCTAATATTCCAGATCCTGAACTACATCCTGAAGGGTGGAAGATGCCTGTGCGTGGATTTTTTAACGTGGGGTGGCCGTTGCACACCAGCCACCACACGGGCTTGACAGAGCTAGGTCTTGGTCCAGTGGCAAGGGTTAACCAGGATTACTGGAGACCTGCTCTGCTGTACGGACCTAGTGCGCACACATATTGCAGCGTGGGCTAGGCCGTGGTGCTCCTGGGCCCACGCCGCTTCAGGGCCCCGAACTCACGCCTCCCCTGGGCCCCGGTCACTTCCCTCTATAGACTCTTGCTGCTCCTTCGCCCCTCCTGCTGTGCCTTCCCGCACTGCAGTCAGTGACCTGGCTTCGCAACCGTCGCCCTCCTGTACCAGCATGCGCTGCTCCCTGCAGTGGTATGCTGCCGCATGCTGCTCCCTCCAATGGTCCCGGCCTGCTGATGGTCTTACAGGCTGGGACTGCGCCGATTTCTGGGCCGGGCTGCCGCATGCTGCTCCCTTTAACACACACAGCTTGACTGGCTAATGCCCAGAAGACCCAAGTGCCCAAATTATTCCCCCGTAAGTTTAGCAGTCGCTGAGGGGTATGGCGTATATACAATCCAGGTAAGTTAAAAAAAATCACAAATCTAACTGCATGTTGCTGATCGAATCAATTATCACCCTCAACTGTATCAGTCCCCATTTGACAGCTTGCCTCAGGGGCAGCATTCAAGCCCCACGGCAAGACCTGAGTTACCTAATCCAGCCTGACACCTTTCATAGAAACATAGATATTTACAGCGCAGAAGGAGGCCATTTCAGCCCATCGTGTTTGCGCCGACCGACAAAGAGCCGCACGCCCTCGGTCAACAGCCCTGAAGGTTACATACAAACCCATGAACAATGGCGGAAAGGTAAAGAGCACCCAGCCCAACCAGTCCGCCCCACACAACTGCGACATCCCTTACACTGAAACATTCTTCACTCCACCCCAACTGGGGCCATGTGATTTCCTGGGAGAGGCAAAAACCAGATAAAAACCCAGGCCAATTGGAGGAAAAAATCTGGGAAAATCCCTCTCCGACCCACCCAGGTGATCGAAACTAGTCCAGGAGATCACCCTGGCCTTTTGGATGAGACATTAAGCTGAGGCCCTGCCCGCCTGTTTATGCGGACATAAAAAATCTCATGACGCCATTCAAAGACGAGCAAGAGAGTTCTCCTCATGTCCTAGAATCATAGAATGATACAGCACAGAAGGAGGCCATTCAGCCCATCGTGCCTGTGCCGGCCGTTTGGCCCTTGTCATTTGTCTCGTTGCTTGTAGAGGGGGCTTGCAGTGCGCACATTGGCTGTTGTGTTCGCCTGCACAAAAACAGTGAACTTTCACAGGCTGTGACGTAACTTGAGACATCCTGAGGTTGTGAAAGGCGCTATATAAAGGCTAGTTCTTGCTTTCTTTGTGGCAGCGTTTTGAATCACATAGTTCTTGCTGTCTGAACTCCCTCCCTAAACCTCCTCACTTGGCTATTTTCCGCCCTGCCTTTTCAACCATGCTTTTGGTCCCTGCCTAGTTCTCCCAATACCACCCAGTGCATTGTCACCAAGGGGGAGTAGCTTTTATTATATGTTAAAGATGCTTTACAAATCCAAGTCATTTGTGTTTTTCTTCCTCCAGTGTTTACTCCTCTCTAGAAGGCACTGGCTCTTGTTGTGGTGCAACAACAACAACTTGTAATTATTTAGCACCTTTAACGTAGTGAAACGTCCCAAGATGCTTCACAGGAGTATTCTGCAATAAGAATTTGACACCGAGCTGCATAAGTAGAAATTAGCGCAGGTGACCAAAAGCTTGGTCAAAGAGGTATGTTTTAAGGAGCGTTCTGAAGGAGGAAAGAGGTAGAGATGTTTAGGCAGGGAATTCCAGAGCTTGGGGCCTAGGCAACAGAAGGCATGGCCACCGATAGTTGAGCGATTACAATCAGAGATGCTCTGGCAGAATTAGAGGAGTGCATAGAAACATAGAAACATAGAAAATAGGTGCAGGAGTAGGCCATCCGGCCCTTCGAGCCTGCACCACCATTCAATAAGATCATGGCTGATCATTCCTTCAGTACCCCGTTCCTGCTTTCTCTCCATACCCCTTGATCCCTTTAGCCACAAGGGCCATATCTAACTCCCTCTTGAATATATCCAATGAACTGGCATCAACAACTCTCTGCGGTAGGGAATTCCACAGGTTAACAACTCTCTGAGTGAAGAAGTTCCTCCTCATCTCAGTCCTAAATGGCTTACCCCTTATCCTAAGACTATGTCCCCTGGTTCTGGACTTCCCCAACATCGGTAACATTCTTCCTGCATCTAACCTGTCCTGACCCGTCAGAATTTTATATGTTTCTATGAGATCCCCTCTCATCCTTCTAAACTCCAGTGAATACAGGCCCAGTCGATCCAGTCTCTCCTCATATGTCAGTCCTGCCATTCCAGGAATCAGTCTGGTGAACCTTCGCTGCACTCCCTCAATAGCAAGAACTTCCTTCCTCAGATTAGGAGACCAAAACTTAACACAATATTCCAGGTGGGGCCTCACCAAGGCCCTGTACAACTGCAGTAAGACTTCCCTGCTCCTATACTCAAATCCCCTTGCTATGAAGGCCAACATACCATTTGCCTTCTTCACCACCTGCTGTACCTGCAAGCCAACCTTCAATGTCTGATGAACCATGACACCCAGGTCTCGCTGCACCTCCCCTTTTCCTAATCTGCCGCCATTCAGATAATATTCTGCCTTCGTGTTTTTGCCCCCAAGTGGATAACCTCACATTTATCCGCATTATACTGCATCTGCCATGAATTTGCCCACTCACTTAACCTGTCCAAATCATTCTGCAGCCTCTTAGCGTCCTCCTCACAGCTCACACCGCCACCCAGTTTAGTGTCATCTGCAAACTTGGAGATATTACACTCAATTCCATCATCCAAATCATTAATGTATATTGTAAAGAGCTGGGGTCCCAGCACCGAGCCCTGCGGCACTCCACTAGTCACTGCCTGCCATTCTGAAAAGGATCCGTTAATCCCGACTCTCTGCTTCCTGTCTGCCAACCAGTTCTCTATCCACATCAGTACATTACCCCCAATACCATGTGCTTTGATTTTGCACACCAATCTCTTGTGTGGGACCTTGTCAAAAGCCTTTTGAAAGTCTAAATATATCACATCCACTGGTTCACCCCTGTCCACTCTACTAGTGACATCCTCAAAAAATTCCAGAAGATTTGTCAAGCATGATTTCCCCTTCATAAATCCATGCTGACTTGGACCAATCCTATCACTGCTTTCCAAATGTGCTGCTATTTCATCCTTAATGATTGATTCCAACATTTTCCCCACTACTGATGTCAGGCTAACCGGTCTATAATTACCCGTTTTCTCTCCCTCCTTTTTTAAAAAGTGGTGTTACATTAGCAACCCTCCAGTCCATAGGAACTGATCCAGAGTCGATAGACTGTTGGAAAATTATCACCAATGCATCTACTATTTCTAGGGCCACTTCCTTAAGTACTCTGGGATGTAGACTATCAGGCCCTGGGGATTTATCGGCCTTCAATCCCGTCAATTTCCCTAACACAATTTCCCGCCTAATAAGGATATCCTTCAGTTCCTCCTTCTCACTAGACCTTCGGACCCCAAGTACATCCGGAAGGTTATTTGTGTCTTCCTTTGTGAAGACAGAACCAAAGTACTTATTCAATTGGTCTGCCATTTCTTTGTTCCCCATTATAAATTCACCCGAATCTGACTGCGAGGGACCTACGTTTGTCTTCACTAATCTTTTTCTCTTCACATATATATAGAAGCTTTTGCAGTCATTTTTTAATGTTTCCGGCAAGCTTCTTGACATCTCGGTGGGTGGGAGGAGGTTACAGAGACAGGGAGGGACGAGGCCATGGAGGGATTTGAAAACAAGGTGCCAACTGTTCCCTGGTACTCTATCTCAGCAGCGTCTGACCTCGAGCGAGTAACAGGGCTGGCGATTAAACAAGGAGGGGCAACATAACCGAGCCCAGTCCTGATCACGCGACATCCTCACACTCTCATCTTCCGGCAGGAGTCCTTGAATAGGAACCACGGTTAATTTCCCCTTCCCAGCCCAGACGCGGCGAAGACCAATGCAGTAAACCGAGACGCAGGATGAAATGATCGAAATCAGCACAGACCCTGGGCTGGAACCTGAGATCTTCCTGCGCGCACTGCCATTATCAACTCAGCCCCCAGGGCCTGCCCTAGTTTTAAAATCATTCCAGCCTTTCGACATATCATGAATGCAAGAATCGCTGACTGAACCTCCTCCCATTTTATTGTCCTGTCGAATACCACGTTTCCCTGTCGAATTCCTGTCGATGTTGGAGCACGGAAGCACTTCGCCTGCCCCGAAAAAGTTGCAACAACTTCAGAAAGAAGATGAACAAAAAAGCTAAGTAAGGGAAGACTATTCATTAAGAGCTTGCTAACAATTTCCAACAATTCTCTAGGTGGTGATTTTAATGTTACTGAGAAATATATCCTTGCAAGTAATTTAATAATTCACCAGTGGGAGGAAATGCCAGTGGCAATTACATCATCAGAGAATGTTCATCATCCTGTTTGGGATACTTGCAGGAGAGCTTGCGGTGATAAAGGGCTCCCAGGAGCTCGGGCATGTGGTGCTGGAGGTGAGGGGAGGAGGGGGGAGGGTTTAGTGCTGTTCTGCTCCTTGGGTCCATTGTCCTAATAAATTACTGCCTCCGCAACATACAGCTCACAGATGGAGCTCAGCAACACAATAGCAGCTACACTCCAGTGGGAAATTAGAGAGTTGGAATGGGTAACCGCATTTAACCCCTTCTGAGACCCAGGGTAGGTCCATGGCTGGCTGTGGAATCTTGTGGAGAATCAGCGACCTGCTTCTGAGCCATGCTCGCCTCCCCCCCCCCCCCCCCCCCCCCCAGCCCCCAGAAAGAAAAGATCAGGAAACTGTTTCTAAGCAACCTGATAGGATTGATTGATTGTGGCGCTTAAGCATTTCGGTTCTTCCTCTGCTCAAAGCAGCTTTTGTGTGTTCTTATTACTGCCATTTTTCTCCCTTGTTTTCTGGCTCCTCTTCTGAAGGCACTGGCTCGGGCTGGGGTACAGTTTCCCAGTTGCCGGCAGCCTGCCAGCTCCTCACACAAGTGGCCATTCTTCGAGAGCGAGACTAGACGCCGAATGTCAGCGGGCCCACGCATCTGTTCAGGGCATCACAGCAGAGCCTGTTCCTGCCCTCGCCTGCCACCGCAGCAAGGTCACCTTCCCCCGGCAGGAGGGTGATCAGGAACAGTAACCCACATTTTATTCTCCACTCCATAACCCACGGAAGCGGAGACCAATTTGAATCGGCCTCGCTGCTACTCTGGCCACGTTCAACTAATTCGCCATTGGGTGACCCCAGGGTGTTCCTGGCATTGCTCCAGCTTCCACGGTTTCATTGCAGAGTGTGCTCACGGCTCTTAGTGCGAGTCCTCGTCACACGTGCTGTGCCGTTTCAAGATCCTGTGTTGGGAGACTTAAAACAAATCTGTGCCTATATATCTATTGAGCTGCTGTTTCAGTATAAGGGGTGTCGCAGTTGTGTGAGGCAGACTGGTTGGGCTGGGTGCTCTTTGCCTTTCCGCCATTGTTCATTGTTCGTAGGTTTATATGTAACCTTCGGGGCTGCTGACCGAGGGCCGTGCGGCTCTTTGTCGGCCGGCACGGACACAATGGGCCGGAATGGCCTCCTTCTGCGCTGTAAATTTTCATGTTTCTGTGTCAGCTATTTGCAGTAACTGAACAGGGCCTATACTCTCCGGCGTTTAGAAGAATGAGAGGTGATCTCATTGAAACATATAAGATTCTGAGGGGGCTTGACAGGGTAGATGCAGGGAGGATGTTTTCCCCCTGGCTGGAGAGTCTAGAACCAGGGGGCATAGTCTCAGAATAAGGGTCGGCCATTTAGGACTGAGATGAGGAGGGATTTCTTCACTCAGAATCTTTGGAATTCTCTACCCCAGAGGCTGTGGATGCTGACTCGTTGAGTATTTTCAAAGCCGAGATCGATAGATTTTTAGACTCTAGGGGAATCAAGGGATAGGGAGATCGGGCGGGAAAGTGGAGTTGAGGTCGAAGATCAGCCATGATCTTATTGAATGGCGGTGCAGACTCGAGGGGTCATTTGGCCTACTCCTGCTCCTAATTCTTAGGCCTTTATGAACAGATCGCCAGTGGCATTGCTCATGGCTGTGCTATTGTGAAGGGAGTCGATGCCCTCCGCTCCAGTGAAAGAATTTGAGAAAGAAGCTTTGAAGAGTACACCTCTGAGATTAAATGTGTGTGTATTTGACTGGTTGCTAGTTCGTAAATAGTGTTTCTTTATCCATTGCAGGCAGATTAAAAAATAATACGTCCTGTTTAAATATATTTCTATGAATACTCATTGTTTTCTGCAAAAACAATTAAAGTCATCATCATCATAGGCGGTCCCTCGAACGAGGATGACTTGCTTCCACGAGTTCACAGATGTTTCAATGAAGGACCCGATGTTCCAGTCCTGAACTCCAATTGAGGGGGTGGAAGATGCCTGTACGTGGATTTTTTTAACGTGTGGTGACCGTTGCACACCAGCCACCACACGGGCTCGACAGAGCTAGGTCTTTATCCAGTGGCAAGGATTAACCAGGACGACTGGAGACCTGCTCTGCTGCGCGGACCTAGTGCGCGCAGATATCGCAGTGTGGGCTGGCCCGTGCTGCCCCTGGGCCCTCGGATCTTCCGGACCCCGTGCCCTCATCTGCCGCATCTCCGCCACAATCTCTCGCCGCTCCTCCGCCACAAACATTCGCCGCACCTTCGCCATGATACCCCACCGCACCTCCGCACCAAATATTCGCCCAACCTCCGCCTCTAGCTACCATTTGATAGCAAGATTCTAATCCCCTTCAGTTTATTGTTCTCCATCTCACTGTTTTGTTCTCTGTTCTACCACTTTTTATTTATCTGTTTCTGTCTCTTTCCCCCTATGTCTTTCGATTCCTCTGCTTCCCAAAATATAAGTCACCCAAATAGTTTTCCTGTCAAATCTTAACCCAAGAAGGGTTCACCTTGTTTTCAAGCCTTTAGGAAAAAAAAACAAATATTACTGCTGTAACCTCTGTGTCCTCACACTTCACGTTACACTGTACAGATTACCTGCAATAAGATGGCACATTCTCTGGAAAATGAGAGGTGATCTCATTGAAACGTATAAACTTCTTACAGGGCTTGACAGGGTAGATGCAGGGAGGATGTTTCCCCGGGCTGGATCGTCTAGAACCAGGGGTCACAGTCTCAGAATAAGGGATCGGCCATTTTGGACTGAGATGAGGAAAAATTTCTTCACTCAGAGGGTGGTGAATCTTTGGAATTCTCTACCCCAGAGGGCTGTGGAGGCTCAGTCGATGAGTATATTCAAGGCTGAGGTAGATATTTTGGATACGAATGCAATCAAGGGATGTGGGGATTGTGCAGGAAAGTGGCGTTGAGGTAGAAGATCAGCCATGATCTTACAGAATGGCAGAGCAGGCTCGAGGGGCCGAATAGCCTGCTCCTGCTCCGATTTCTGATATTATTACCACTGTGTTGATCTGTTAAAAATAGGAACTGAATAGAAACTAGGCTGCTCAGAAAAGGGATCTAATGGTAAATGTTTTTAGATACTTTTTTGCATGTAAAATGCATAGCTAAGCTGATTAATTTTCTTGTATTTTTTTTAATTGTCTTTATTATGTAACAAAGCCTTTCTGCGGAGCTTGGCTTGGTGGAGAACCCAAGATGGCTATTGAAAGGATTTTCAAAAAAATATTTGGAGTGAGTCATCTGTTTCTTCTAATTGATAGCTGTTGTGGACTGCTGACTTTTTGATTGGAGGTTTGTTGAAATTGCTAACTGGTAGTTTTCATTGTTAATTGCTGCTTGGGTATTAGCAATGTGCCATGCCGATTACAATGTGATTTTGCTTTTTATTACAATCGAGTGCATGTGTGATTGAAAATTTGCATCTGGGAAAGTGTAACTCCAAAACGTCACCGACGGACAGGAAATGCACAATTTCTATACGGTCCGTTCCTGGTTACAAAAATGTGCACGTCACAAAAGTCTTGCATTTATATAGCACCTTTCACAACCTCAAGATGTCCCAAAGCACTTTACAGCCAATTAAGTACTTTTTAAAAATTCATTCACGGGCTGTGGAAGTCACCAGCAAGGCCACCATTCATTGCCCATCCCTAATTGCATTTACTAGTACGGTAACATAGTGGTAACGTCACTGGATTAGTAATCCCGAGGCCTGGACTAATGATCCGGAGATGTGTGTTCAAAGAGATTTAGATAGGTTAAGCGAATGGGCTAAGGTTTGGCAGATGGAATACAATGTCGGAAAGTGTGAGGTCATTTACCTTGGGGAAAAAAAACAGTAAAAGGGAATATTATTTGAGTGGGGAGAAATTACAACATGCTGCGGTGCAGAGGGACCTGGGGGTCCTTGTGCATGAATCCCAAAAAGTTAGTTTGCAGGTGCGGCAGGTAAGCAGGAAGGCGAATGGAATGTTGGCCTTCATTGCGAGAGGGATGGAGTACAAAAGCAGGGAGGTCCTTCCGCAACTGTACAGGGTATTGGTGAGGCCGCACCTGGAGTACTGCGTGCAGTTTTGGTCACCTTACTTAAGGAAGGATATACTAGCTTTGGAGGGGATACAGAGACGATTCACTAGGCTGATTCCGGAGATAAGGGGGTTAACTTATGATGATAGATTGAGTAGACTGGGTCTTTACTCGTTGAAGTTCAGAAGGATGAGGGGTAATCTTATAGAAACATTTAAAATAATGAAAGGGGTAGACAAGATAGAGGCAGAGAGGTTGTTTCCACTGGTCAGGGAGACTAGAACTAGGGGGCACAGCCTCAAAATACGGGGGAGCCAATTTAAAACCGAGTTGAGAAGGAATTTCTTCTCCCAGAGGGTTGTGAATCTGTGGAATTCTCTGCCCAAGGAAGCAGTTGAGGCTAGCTCATTGAATGTATTCAAGTCACAGATAGATAGATTTTTAACCAATAAGGGAATTAAGGGTTATGGGGAGCGGGCGGGTAAGTGGAGCTGAGTCCACGGCCAGATCAGCCATGATCTTATTGAATGGCGGAGCATGCTCGAGGGGCTAGATGGCCTACTCCTGTTCCTAATTCTTATGTTCTTATGTTCTTATGGTGACCTGACTAATATTTGTCCCTCGACCCATATCACTGAAACAGATTATCTGGTCATTATCACATCGCTGTTTGTGGGAGCTTGCTGTGCGCAATTTGGCTGCCTCGTTTCCTACATTATAACAGTAACTACACTCCCCTGCTCTTCTTCAAAATAGTGCCATGGGATCTTTTATGTCCACCTGAGAGAGAGCAGACAGACTTTAATATCTCATCCAACAGACAGCACTTCTGATGGTGCTGCACTGGAGTGTCAACCTAGATTTTGTGCTCAAGTCTCTGGAGTGGGACTTGACTCAGCAGCAAGAGTGGTACCCACTGAGCCACAGCCAACACTCAAAGCGCTCATGTTGATCTCAATACATAGAATTATAATGTATTCATTCAAGCTGGGAAGCTGTACTGAAACTCAGGGGTGTTCAAAAAAATGAAATGCAAGATTTTTTCCTCAGTTTTACTTAATGGACAGGCTCCTCATTGCTGGTAAAAACTTGATGGTCCTACCTCTACTGCGAAATTGGTCAGAGAGAGTCGTAGCAAAGTGATAAGTGTTGCCCATTGACTGGCAGAAACTTGATTTGAGTATAGGAGCAGGGAGGTCTTACTGCAGTTGGACAGGGCCTTGGTGAGGCCACACCTTAAATATTATGTCCAGTTTTGGTCTCCTAATCTGAGGAAGGACATTCTTGCTATTGAGGGAGTGCAGCAAAGGTTCACCAGACTGATTCCCGGGATGGCAGGACTGACATATGAAGAAAGACTGGATCGACTAGGCTTATATTCACTGGAATTTAGAAGAATGAGAGGGGATCTCATAGAAACATATAAAATTCTGACGGGATTGGCCAGGTTAGATGCAGGAAAAATGTTCCCGATGTTGGGGAAGTCCAGAACCAGGGGTCACAGTCTAAGGATAAGGGATAAGCCAGTTAGGACCAAGATGAGGAGAAACTTCTTCACTCAGAGAATTGTGAACCTGTGGAATTCTCTACCACAGAAAATTGTTGAGGTCAGTTCGTTAGATATATTCAAAAGGGAGTTAGATGTGACCCTTATGGCTAAAGGGATCAAGGGGTATGGAGAGAAAGCAGGAATGGGGTACTGAAGTTGCAATGATCAGCCATGATCTTATTGAATGGTGGTGCAGGCTCAAAGGGCCAAATGGCCTGCTCCTGCATCTATTTTCTATGTTTCTATGTTTCTATGAAAGAAATAACTTGCATTTATACAACATCTTATCAGGCCTCTCATGTTGTTCCAAAGCGCTTCACACGCAACAACAACTTACACTTATATAGCGCCTTTAACGTAGTAAAACGTCCCAAGGCGCTCCACAGGTGTGTTATCAAACAAAATTTGATACTGATCCACATAAGGAGCTAGTACGGCAGAAATCTTGGTCAAGGAGGTAGGTTTTAAGGCGCATCTTAAAGGAGGAGATGGAGATAAAGAGGCGCCGAGGGAATTCCAGAGCTTAGGGCCCAAGGCAGCTGAAGGCACGACCGCCAATGGTGGAGTGATGTGCTCGAGGCCAGGATTGGAGGAACATAGAGAATGTGGAGGATTATAGGGCTGGAGGTGGTTACAAAGCTAGGGAGGGTCGAGGCCTTGGAGAGGCTTGAAAACAAGGATGAGAATTATAAAACAGCGATACATTGAAGTACCGTGGTTATTTCTGCATAGGTAGCTCACAGCCATTTTATACAAAGCATTAACAGCAATGAGGTGAACGACCAGTTAATTTATATGTTGGTTAGGGGAGGAATGTTGGCCAGGATACAGGAACAGCTCCCTGTTCTTCTCCCAATTGTGTCATGGGATCCACATGACTCAGACCCCACCGCGACAGCTGGGGAATTTAAATTCACTTTAACGTTGCTCCGACAGTGCAGTGCTGAACTGGAGTGTCAGCATGGATTAGGTGCCCAAGTCTTGGAGTGGGGTTTAAACCCATAAATTTCTGATCCAGGGATTAGCAACTGCCAACTGAGCCAAGCTGACAGTATTGGGAAAGTAACAGTCGAAATAATAGCCTATATGTTATTTCAGGCAGCATTCTATATCCTTGGCAATAGTCCATTCACTTCCTCTGCAGCTCTTATGTGACTGCTTTCCTCTGTGCCAACACCTCCTTAGGTTGCTTTGAGAAGATATTTTCAGATGTATTTCGAATTTTCAGAGACTAAGGAAATCAGAGTAAAGGGAGCAGGCTGTATTTCTGCCGGAAAGTGAAGAAACTCTCAGGGCTGGAGGCTGACATTTCACTACTGGAACCCAGGTTTAAAAACCAGCTGAGATAAGATGAAAGCTTTTTCTTTCTGTTGGGTGTAAAGGCCCGACATGAAATGAGTTTCAACTCAGTTACCAGTGGGTGTGTAACCATGTCAGAAAACTGCTTCAACAAAGTTTGGCCAATCGAAAGTCGAGAGCAAGCAATGAAAGTTGGAAGAAGGGGAAAAATGTAATGAAGTCGGAGTCATCTACTGAGCTTTGAGTTAAGCCAGAGGAAGTCTTGCTCTGCATCTAACCTGTGCTGTACTTGGCCACAGTATATTTGAAAGGCCAGTGTGGAGTGAGTTTGCTCTGTAGGTAACCCTGCCTTTCTTCCGCGGGTATGTCCGAGCCAGGGTGTCCCTGGAGATGGAGCATGCGGTGTGCTCATGGCCTTCCGCGAGAGGTGGGCACCAGAGGGGCTGAAGTGCATCATCACTCCCGGCAACCAAATTTTAATTTGATTTGTTTAATGGCCAAGGTTTAATTTGTGACTTTGTCGATTCTGGTGTCCCCTTTTAAGAGGCACTTGATTTATAGTTTTACTTAAAATAGTTGCATGTAACCTGTGTTGCACCTGAGCTGCAAGTGTTTAACGGGGAAGAACAGAGGAAGCTTTACTATAGAAACATAGAAAATAGGTGCAGGAGTAGGCCATGCAGCCCTTCGAGCCTCCAGCACAATTCAATAAGATCATGGCTGATCATTCACCTCATGTTATTAGAATAGAATATTTATTACAATAGAATAGATTCTATTCTATGTTACGAACTCATGTTGTACCTGAACGGCAGTGTTTGCCGGGACAGTTCAGAGGGGACTTTACTCTGTATCTGAGCTGTGCTGAACTGACCTGGCAGTGCTTGATGGGGCAAGACAGAAGTAGCTTTACTCTTTGCCTAACCTGTACTATACCTGGCTTGGAAATACTGATGGGTCAATGTTGGGAAAGCAGATGATTTATCTATTGATACAGCATGAGTGGCCAGTTGAAATCTAATCGAGGGGTTCGCATGGTCCTGTTGGAATAATCCCGTTGTTTAAGGGTTAACTGGTCGCTGGTTTACTTCTGTTGGTGGGAGCTATTTCCCTGGATTTGGGATGCCTGGAAAGCAGAACTGAAAGAGGAAAATGAAAGGAATTGGCCAGCGCGTAGTACTGAGCTGACATCATCCTGTGCAGCCAGAGAGCGGGTCTGTGGTCACCTTGTTCTGTGAGTTCGCCTTTGGGATCCCTTGGTGATCTCTTTCAAGCTAAATAACTTTGGGATTAAGATATCTGCAACATATGCTGCATGCTGTCGACTCACTTGTTGCCCCTTGGTACCTGGCTGGAGTAACGCAGGATGAGCAGCTTTAATTATTGCGTCCATGTGCCATGTATTTCACGTTGGCAGCATGTGTGTGACTGTTCTCCTGTCAGGAGAACATGTTACACAGAATAACATAGAACATACAGCACAGAAACAGGACGTTCGGCCCAACCGAAGGTGTCCAAAATCATGAGGGGTCCAGACAGAGAAACTGTTCCCATTGGTGGAAGGGTCGAGAACCAGAGGACACAGATTTAAGGCGATTGGCAAAAGAACCAAAGGCGACATGAGGAAAAACTTGCTTACGTAGCGAGTGGTTAGGATCTGGAATGCACTGTCTGAAATGCAGACTCAATCGTGGCTTTCAAAAGGGAGTTGGATAAGTATCTGAAGGAAAAAATTTGCAGTGCTATGGGGGAAAGGACAGGGAGAGGGACTAGCTGAAGTGCTCTTGCAGAGAGCCGGCACGGGCTCGACGGGCCGAATGGCCTCCTTCTGTGCTATAACCATTCTGTGATTCTAACCAGTCCATGCCTGTATTTTTGCTTCACTCGAGCCTCCTCCCATTCTGCCTCATCTAACTTTATCAGCATAACCCCCTATTCCCTTGTCCCTCATCCAGCCTCCCCTTAAATGCATCTGTGCTATTCGCCTCAACCACTCCCTGTGGCAGCAAGTTCCACATTCTCACCACTCTCTGGGTAAAGAAGTTCTTTCTGAATTCCCTGTTGGATTTCTTGGTGACTATCTTATATTGATGGCCTCTGGTTATGCTCTTCCCCACAAGTGGAAACATTCTCTCTGCATCCACTTTATCAAAACCTTTCATAATTTTAAAGCCCTCTATTAGGTCAGCCTCTCCTCATTGATGAAAAGGCCTAATAGAATCTGAGGTAACTTGTTTGTTTTCTCTGTCCGTGTTGACCGTTGCTTTGTTAGATCCTTATGATGTGACAGTAAGACTTGCCTATACTCACATGTAATAAAGGCAAAGCCATTGTTGTCGATCTTCTGTGATTCAATGCGTTGTCTGATGGGGAACACTGACAGTGGTGCATCTATTCCCCAGTGGATTTTCAGGATCTTGCGGAGACGTCGTTGGTTGTATTTCTCCAGCACTTTGAGGTGTCTACTGTATATGGTCCACGTCTCTGAGCCATACAGCCCTGTAGACCATAAGCTTGGTGCCAGATTTGAGGTCCTGGTCTTCGAACACTCTTTTCCTCAGGTGACCGAAGGCTGCGCTGGCGCACTGGAGGCACTGTTGGATCTCGTCGTCGATGTCTACTCTTGCTGATAGTATGCTCCCGAGGTATGGATAATAGTCCACGTTGTCCAAGGCCGCATCGTGGATTTTGATGACCGGGGGGCAATGCTGTGTGGCGGGGTCAGGTTGGTGGAGGACCTTTGTCTTAAGGATGATCCCCAGCATCGACGCACTGACCACACTCGACCAGCTTCGTTGGGCAGGCCACATCGTCCGCATGCCCGACACGAGACTCCCAAAGCAAGTGCGAGCCCCAGGTGGGCAGAGGAAACGTTTCAAGGACACCCTCAAAGCCTCCCAGATAAAGTGCAACATTCCCACCGACACCTGGGAATCCCTGGCCCAAGAACGCCCTAAGTGGAGGGCACTGAGCACCTCGAGTCTCGTCGCCGAGAGCATGCAAAAAACAAGCACAGGCAGCGGAAGGAGCGTGTGGCAAACCAGACTCCCCACCCACCCTTTCCTTCAACCACTGTCTGTCCCACCTGTGACAGAGACTGTAATCCCCATACTGGACTGTACAGTCACCTGAGAACTCACTTTTGGAGTGGAAGCAAGTCTTCCTCGATTTCGAGGGACTGCCTATGACAATGATGATGATGATAATGGGAAACTTCCATCTCTCCATAGCTTCACTCCACCTTATATGAGTGAACTTCTCCAGCCATATTTCCCTCTGTGCACGTCCGCTCCTCGGAGTCCATTTTGTGGCTGTTCTCTGCTTGCTGTGCTCCAGCATTGGAGGTGGATTAATCAATCACTATGCCCTGTCTCGTGGATTATTTTTCCCAAACCACTTTTCTCTTCGACCTGCCTGCAACTGCTTTTAAACACATCTCTTTGTATCTTTGATCCCTTTCTCTTCTCTGACATCACGGCCAATAAATTCCCCGTTTATCTCTCTGCGTTGTAAAGTGTTCTGATATCTTTTTTTACATGAGAAGCATTATAGTAGTTTTCTAACTTTCTGTAAGATGACCCCCAACTTAGCCCACAATATCTAGGCTCAATCCTGCATCTTTTGCTCCGGATTTGACTCCTAACATTCACGCTGATGATAATAGGATGTGAAATGTTGAAACTCTGTTTGATGTTTCTGCACCAAATCCTTAAAGTCTCCGAAATGCTAAGATTGTAAAAGGAACGTCTATCAGGGCTTTTGTTGTCAATTTCCAGACTCGTGGCTGCACTGTGACATTTTTTTGCTGATGTGATGTTACACAACTCCTACTGGCTATTAAATACTCGCAGTGTACCTGACGTGTAGGAATCCAGTTCGTTGGACATGTTCATTGGACATGTTCGTTGGACATATTCAAAAGGGAGTTAGATGTGGCCCTTACAGTTAAAAGGATCAGGGGGTATGGAGAGAAAGCAGGAATGGGGTACTGAGGTTGCATGATCAGCCATGATCTTATTGAATGGTGGTGCAGGCTCGAAGGGCCGAATGGCCTACTCCTGCACCTATTTTCTATGTTTCTATGAATCCTTACATGTTTGTTGCACAGTGTCTATTCTTTAGGTTCTTGGGTTAAAGGAAAGGGTGCAACAGATAGGTAAACTTCTCCTGCGGGAGATGCCCTCAGGAGAAAAGTGCATTTTAGAAAGGTAAACTCCCTTGGCACGCCAAAGGTTAAACTATAAAAATCATCTTTCATTGTGACATCCCCCTCATCAAATTAAATGGAAAGTGTATCTTGAATTCCTTGTCATATTTATATTACGTTTTATTTAATAACTACAGGATGGCATGAAGTTAAATATTTGACAAGCTGATGTGCTCATTGGGGAATTGAACTGAGAGCAGCTCGGTGAATATAGTCAATACTATACTTAGCATCACTTAATCCTCCATAGGGAGTGTTAAGGTTTGCTTTAGGACTTTAATAATGCAAATTTCAACTGGAAGAAAGTCAACTAATCCATACACGATTGAGCCTGAGAAAGCTTCGGCATTATCCTGAGAATTGGATTTGTTCCCACAGCGATCCCAGTATTGTTTCCATCGCCGCACATTTTTCCTGTCACTTTCAGTCACTCGTTGTGTATATATCTAAATATATAATAGAGTGCTCCTCTGTCTCTGTTTCTCTTTTGTTGGTATCTTGAGGGCTTTATTCTTTACCACAGACACTTTGCTGTTATTATTTCTTTGTCTCCGCCCCCTTGCTTGCTGTTGCACACTTTCCATCTATGCCTCTGTCTTTGTCTTTATCTCTCCCCATTTCTATCACTCTCCAGGCACTTGCTTTAATCTCCAACTTATTGGTAATATTGCTTTGAAAGTGTTCTGGGCCGGTACGTTGGCACATAGGTTCTAGACTCAACTATTCCAACGCTCTTCGGGCCACACTCCCACCCTCCCTCCTCCCTCTCTAAATTTGAGCTGATCCAAAACTCTGCTGCTTGAATCCTAAATCGCACCAAGTCCCATTCACCAATCAATCCCTGTGCTTGATGACCTACATCAGCTCCTGGTCTGGCAGCGCCTCGATTTTAAAGTTCTCATCCTTGCTTTCAATTCCCTCCTTGGCCTCGCTCCTCCCTATCTCTGCTACCCATTGAGATCACTGCGCTCCTCTAATTTTTGTGCATCCCCAATTTTCATCGCTCCACCTTTGATGGTTGTGTCTTCAGCTGGCTGGACCCTAAGCTCTGGAATTTCCTTCCTAAACCTCTCTACCTCTCTCTCCTCTTTCATGACGCTCTTTAAAACCTAGCTCTTTGACCAAGCTTTTGATCACCTGTCCTAATATCTCATTATTTGACTCAGTGTATAAATCTGTGTGCTAATGCTCCTGTGAAGCGTCTTGGGACGATTTACTATGTTAAAGGCGCTATATAAAAGCTAGTTGTTGTTGTTATCTATTTCCTTTAAATACACAACCAGAGAAATAGTAAAACCAATTGCATTCATATAGTGTCTTTCATGACCACCAGACGACCCAAAGCGTTTTACAGTCAATTAAGTACTTTTTGAAATGTAGTAATGTAGGAAACACGGCAGCCAATTTGCACACAGCAAGCTTCCACAAACAGCAATGTGATAATAACCAAATAAAATCTGTTTTGTGATGTTGATTGAGGGATAAATATCGGCCAGGACAATTGAGTGCAGAAAGGCAGAGTGATAGAACCACAACTTGCAGCGCCTATGTCTTACAGCATTTATTTTAAGTCTCAATAAGAGACATGTGCTCAGAAACATCACCCTTTCCATCTCTCTTCAAAAGATAGTGTTGTGATATAAGCTTCTCCCCCAGAGGCAGTGAACCCTTGTTCTGAGCTGGCTTTCCAAGCCTGGCTGCTTGATGCTGCTGGCTGCCATTTTTATGACTGGGGAATAATGGGTGTCTGCTTGGGGGAATCTGTCGCAGTCATGTTGTGATTTTTTTCCCCCTAACCTGCCCGAGTGCAGCTTTGGACATGTTCAGTTATGTCGGTGCTGTAAATGGCACTCTGAAACATTCCCACACTAATATCAACCGTGTCTCAGTCCCACTGCGCTGTGTTCATTGTCTCCTCTCTCGGGGGCGGTGTGTTTATATTACAGGGCTGTAGTGGACCTCTGTCATGGGATCTACTCCCAGGTCAGTTTCAGTTCGGTGTAGCACGGGTCAGTTTCAGTTTCTGAAGCACAGGTCAGTTTCTGTCTTTAGCATGGGTCAGTTTCAGTTGGGTGTAGCACGGGTCTGTCTTTAGCGCGGGTCAGTTTCAGTTTCTGAAGCGCGGGTCAGTTTCAGTTTCTGAAGCGCGGGTCAGTTTCAGTTTCTGAAGCACAGGTCAGTTTCTGTCTTTAGCATGGGTCAGTTTCAGTTTCTGTAGCACGGATCAGTGTCTGTTTTAGCGCGGGTCAGTTCCCGGTGGCTGCACCCCGTGTTGTAAACGCTGGGACACTTGGGGAGCGCATTATCCCAAGACGGAAATGCGGATCTCTGAATGTGCCGCCAGGTAAATGAAGCAGTTTCGAGGATCTGCCCAATATATTTACCACACTCCATTAAACGGTCGGTTCCAATCTGTCAAGTTTCCAGATCTATTTTTCCGCCCGCCCTCCGCTCGGAGTAACTTTTTAATGTGGAGTCCTGTTGGACATCACCCCAGCGGCCGGCACCCCCAGCAGTTGCCTCTCCATCCTGCACAGTGCAACCAGCAGCCGACTGGACAGTAAAGCAAGTGAGCGGCACATGGCAGTGGGATGGAAGCGGTTATTAAAGCGCCCTGAGCTGTTTGTATTTGAGGAGTGCAATAGCACATTTTGTGCCGGACGCATTGGGGCTCCATGCACCTTGACATTTACAGCCCATGATTCGAATGTCAATGGCTTCTTTCGCCTTGATTGATGTCGGCTTATAGAAACATAGAAAATAGGTGCAGGAGTAGGCCATTCGGCCCTTGGAGCCTGCACCACCATTCAATAAGATCATGGCTGAGCATGCAACTTCAGTACCCCATTCCTGCTTTCTCTCTATACCCCTTGATCCCTTTAGCCGTAAGGGCCACATCTAACTCCCTCTTATACTCACCTATCTTTGTAATCTCCTCCAGCCCAACATTCCTCTGCGATCGCTGCGGTACTCTAACTCTGGCCTCTTACACATCCCTGATTTTAATCGCTCCACCATTGGTGGCCGTGCCTTCAGCTGCCTGGGCCCTAAGCTCTGGAATTCCCTCCCTAAACCTCTCCGCCTCTCTACCTCTCTCCTCCTTTAAGATGCTACCTCTTTGACCAAACTTTTGGTCACCGACCCTAATATCTCCTTATGTGGCTGAGTATCACATTTTGTTTGATAATGTTCCTGTGAAGTGCCTTGGAACGTTTTACTACATTAACGGTGCTATATAAATACAATTTGTTGTTGCCAAGGTTTGCAGCACCCATTCACTGATGTTGGCGAGAGGAATGGTGGTGGAAGCACCTCTGCATTTTACGTCAAAATGCCAGGATTAGGAATTGCTTCCAAATTTCAGACGCACAGTATTGGCATCAAGCCTTCCTTTAATCAATTCTAGCACATCAGAGCTGAAGAATGTTCCCTCTACTCCCATCATTGTCCTACAGCCCTGATCTCAGAAAAGCAATCCCCTATTGCACTATTGCGGCATATTACAATTTCCCATACCAGTCACCCTGTGGTCTTTGAACCACATTGTTCATTTAGCATCCATTAAAAGAAAAAAGGCTTGCATTTATATAGCGCCTTTCACGACCACCAGATGTCTCAAAGCACTTTACAGCCAATGAAGTACTTTTGGAGTGTAGTCACTGTTGTAATGTGGGAAACGCGGCAGCCAATTTGTGCACATGCAAACAGCAATGTGGTAATGACCGGATAATCTGTTTTAGTGACGTTGATTGAGGGATAAATATTGGCCAGGACATCAGCATAACTCCCCTGCTCTTCTTTGAAATAGTACCATAAGATATTTTATGTCTGAGAGAGCCGACGGGGCCTCAGTTCAACATCTCATCTGAAAGACAGCACCTCCAACAATGCTGCACTCCCTCAGCACTGCACTGGAGTGTCAGCCTCAATTTCTGTGCTCATGTCCCTGAAGTGGGACTTGAACCCACAACCCTCTGACAGAGAGGTGAGGGTGTTACCCACTGAGCCACAGCTGAATTAAGGGTAATTTTGGGCTGTGGGACAACTGGACTGAGGCTACCCTCGTAGCCCGCAGACAGAAGAGACTTTCAAGCCATTACTCCTGTCCTATAGGCGTTCACCCCACTGCACCACCCAATTCCCCGACCGTTTTGTGAGAGTCCTTTCACCATGGCGAGAAGCAAACCCACCTGTGTAGATGAATCTTCCAGGGGCCCCTTTGCAAAACTGTTTGGACTTGTAGGACAGTGTGACCTCCACGACTCCTGGAATGTGTCGAGGCGGAGTCTGCACTCGGATGGCATGGGGAGTAATCAGCTGAAAGGTACGAGAAAGAAAGACTTGGATTTATATAGCGCCTTTCATGACCACCGGACATCTCAAAGTGCTTTACAGCCAATGAAGTACTTTTGGAGTGCAGTCACTGTTGTAATTAAGGAAATGCCAATTTGTGCACAACAAGCTCCCACAAACAGCAATGTGATAATGACAGCAATGAGATAATGACCAGATAATCTGTTTTTTTAATTGTGGGATAAATATTGGCCAGGATACCACAGATAACTCCCCTCCTCTTCGAAATAGTGCCATGGGATCTTTTACGTTCACCTCAGAGGCCTCGGTTTAACATCGCTTTTGAAAAATGGTACCTCTGACAGTGCAGCACTCCTCTGGAGTATCAGCCTTGATTTTTGTGCTCAAGTCTCTGGAGTGGGACCTGAGCCCACAACCTTTTGACTCAGAGGCGAGAGTGCTGTCCACTGAGCCACAGCTGACACTGTGAAGGGCAAAACATTTGGGTATTACTGACGAAGCTATCCACAGCCCATCTCGAACTCTTCCAACATCTGACTCTGCTGCATGTGATTCTTGTGCTGATCATTACAGAATAGGTGATGATATAGGTAAAAAAAGGGATGAGGTCCGACAAGACGAATTTAGGGAGCTAGGAGCTAAATTAAAAAGTAGGACCTCAAAAGTAGTAATCTCAGGATTGCGACCAGTGCCACGTGCTAGTCAGAGTCGGAATCGCAGGATAGCTCAGTGGCTTGAGGAGTGGTGCAGCAGGGAGGGATTCAAATTCCTGGGACATTGGAACTGGTTCTGGGGGAGGTGGGACCAGTACAAACTGGACGGTCTGTACCTGGGCAGGACCGGAACCAATGTCCTAGGGGGAGTGTTTGCTAGTGCTGTTGGGGAGGAGTTAAGCTAATATGGCAGGAGGATGGGAACCTATGCAGGGAGACAGAGGGAAGTAGAATGGGGGCAGAAGCAAAAGATAGAAAGAAGAAAAGTAAAAGTGGAGGGCAGAGAAACTCAAGGCAAAAAACAAAAAGGGCCACATTATAGCAAAATTCTAAAGGGGCAAAGTGTGTTAGAAAGACAAGCCTGAAGGCTCTGTGCCTCAATGCGAGGAGTATTCGGAATAATGTGGACGAATTGACTGCGCAGATAGCAGTTAACGGGTGAGATGTAATTGGCATCACGGAGACATGGCTCCAGGGTGACCAAGGCTG
Source organism: Pristiophorus japonicus (assembly GCF_044704955.1). NCBI lineage: Eukaryota > Metazoa > Chordata > Chondrichthyes > Pristiophoridae > Pristiophorus > Pristiophorus japonicus. The sequence goes on from NC_091998.1 coordinate 45,305,579, forward strand.
GGAACTCAACATCTAGGGGTATTCAACATTTTGGAAGGATAGACAGAAAGGAAAAGGAGGTGGGGTGGCATTGCTGGTTAAAGAGGAAATTAATGCAATAATAAGAAAGGACATTAGCTTGGATGATTGAGAATCGGTATGGATGGAGCTGCGGAATACCAAGAAGCAGAAAACGCCAGTAGGAGTTGTGTACAGACCATCAAACAGTAGTAGTGAGGTTGGGGACAACATCAAACAAGAAATTAGGGATGCATGCAATAAAGGTACAGCAGTTATCATGGGTGACTTTAATCTACATATTGATTGGGCTAACCAAACTGGTAGCAATGCGGTGGGGGAGGATTTCCTAGAGTGTATTAGGGATGGTTTTCTAGACCAATATGTCGAGGAACCAACTAGGGAGCTGGCCATCCTAGACTGGGTGATGTGTAATGAGAAAGGACTAATTAGCAATCTTGTTGTGCGAGACCCCTTGGGGAAGAGTGACCATAACATGGTAGAATTCTTTATTAGGATGAGGATTGACACAGTTAATTCAGAAACTAGGGTCCTGAACTTAAGGAAAGGTAACTTCGATGGTTTGAGGCGTGAATTGGCTGGAATAGACTGGCAAATGATACTTAAAGGGTTGACAGTGGATAGGCAATGGCAAACATTTAAACATCACATGGATGAACTTCAGCAATTGTACATCCCTGTCTGGAGTAAAAATAAAACGGGGAAGGTTGCTCAACCGTGACTAACAAGGGAAATTAAGGATAGTGTTAAATTGGCCAGAAAAAGCAGCAAACCTGAGGACTGGGAGAAATTTAGAATTCAGGAGAGGTGGACAAAAGGTTGAATTAAGAGGGGGAAAATAGAGTACGAGAAGAAGCTTGCCGGGAACATAAAAACTGACTGCAAAAGTTTTTATAGATATGTGAAGAGAAAAAGATGAGTGAAGACAAACGTAGGTCCCTTGCAGTTGGATTCAGGTGAATTTATAATGGGGAACAAAGAAATGGCAAACCAATTGAACAAATTGAGCTGAGTCCATGGCCAGATCAGCCATGATCTTTTTGAATAGCGGAGCAGGCTCGAGGGGCTAGATGGCCTACTCCTGTTCCTAATTCTTATGTTCTTATGTTAATACTTTTGTTCTATCTTGACGAAGGAAGACACAAATAATCTTCTGGAAGTACTAGGGGACCGAGAGTCTAGTGTGAAGGAAGAACTGAAGGATATCCATATTAGGCAGGACATTGTGTTCGGGAAATTGATGGGCCGATAAATCCCCGGGGCCTGATAGTCTGCATCCCACAGTACTTAAGGAAGTGGCCCTAGAAATAGTGGATGCATTGGTGATCATTTTCCAACAGTCAATTGACTCGGGATCAGTTTCTATGGACTGGAGGGTAGCTAATGTAACACCACTTTTTAAAAAGGGAGGGAGAGAGAAAGCGGGTAATTATAGACCGGTTAGCCTGACATCAGTGGTGGGGAAAATGTTGGAATCAATTATTAAGGATGAAATAGCAACGCATTTCGAAAGCAGTGACAGGATCGGTCCAAGTCAGCATGGATTTATGAAGGGGAAATCATGCTTGACAAATGTTTTGAGGATGTAACTAGTAGAGTGGACAAGGGAGAACCAGTGGATGTGGTGTATTTGGACTTTCAAAAGGCTTTTGACAAGGTCCCACACAAGAGATTGGTGTGCAAAATCAAAGCACATGGTATTGGGGGTAATATACTGACGTGGATAGAGAACTGGTTGGCAGACAGGAAGCAGAGAGTCGGGATAAACGGGTCCTTTTCAGAATGGCAGGCAGTGACTAGTGGAGTGCCGCAGGGCTCAGTGCTGGGACTCCAGCTCTTTACAATATACATCAATGATTTGGATGAAGGAATTGAGTGTAATATCTCCAAGTTTGCAGATGACACTAAACTGGGTGGCGGTGTGAGCTGTGAGGGGAACGCTAAGAGGCTGTAGGGTGACTTAGACAGGTTAGGTGAGTGGGCAAATGCATGGCAGATGCAGTATAATGTGGATAAATGTGAGGTTATCCACTTTTGGAGCAAAAACGTGAAGACAGAATATTATCTGAATGGTGGCAGATTAGGAAAAGGGGAGGTGCAATGAGACCTGGGTGACATGGTTCATCAATCATTGAAAGTTGACATACAGGTACAGCAGGCGGTAAAGAAGGCAAATGGTATGTTGGCCTTCATAGCTACGGGATTTGAGTATAGGAGCAGGGAGGTCTTATTGCAGTTGTACAAGGCCTTGGTGAGGCCTCACCTGGAATATTGTGTTCAATTTTGTTCTCATAATCTGAGGAAGGATGTTCTTGCTATTGAGGGAGTGCAGCGAAGGTTCACCAGACTGATTCCCGGGATGGCCGGACTGACATATGAGGAGAGACTGGATCAACTGGGCCTTTATACATTGGAGTTTAGAAGGATGAGCGGGGATCTCATCGAAACATACAAGATTCTGACGGGCGGGACAGGTTAGATGTAGGTAGATTGTTCCCGATGTTGGGGAAGTCCAGATCCAGGGGACATAGACTTAGGATAAGGGATAGGCCATTTAGGACCGAGATGAGAAGAAAAACTCAGAGAGTTGTGAACCTGTGGAATTCCCTGCCGCAGAGAGTTGTTGATGCCAGTTCATTGGATATATTCATGAGGGAGTTAGATATGGCCCTTACGGCTAAAGGGATCAAGGGGTATGGAGAGAAAGCAGGAAAGGGGTACTGAGGGAATGATCAGCCATGATCTTATCGAATAGTGGTGCAGAATCGAAGGGCCGAATGGCCTACTCCTGCACCTATTTTCTATGTTTCTATGTTTCTAAATATTCACAGCAATTCAAAAAGATTCTACTGTACATTTATTTTCCTTATTAACAGCTCCGGCCTCCGCTCCTCTTCCCCCCCCCTCCCCTCCCCTCCCCTCCCTCATTTTTCCCCCTTCAACAGACTGATTTCTCTCTGCCTGGTTTCTTCAAGCCTTTTTTTCTTCTTCGACAATCTGCATGACCATACCAACTCTTCCTCTGGCCCTCCTTGCACCCTGTGCCAAGTTAGGCACTGCTGATTTTCCCTTTCAACTTCCATGATGGAGCAGAAAATGATTCCATTGCTTTTTCTGAATATTTCCCCTCCTCCCCTGCTTTTCATAGGGATCCAGTCCTATGGGCCCCGGCAGACGGTAGCCCAGTGGTTATATTACTGGACTAGTAATCCTGAGGCCTGGACTCATGATCCAGAGACTCGAGTTCAAATCCCACCATGGCAGCTGGGGAATTTAAATTCAGTTAATAAAATAAATCTGGAATCAAAAAGCTGGTATCAGTAATGGTGACCATGAAACCACCGGATTGTCATAAAAACCCAACTGGTTCACTAATGTCCTTTAGGGAATGAAATCTGCTGTCCTTACCCGGTCTGGCCTATAATGTGATTCCAGACCCACAGCAATGTGGTTGACTCTTAACTGCCCCCTGAAATGGGGCAAGGTACTCAGTTGTATAAGGTGGCTCACTGCCACCTTCTCGAGGGCCAATAGGGATTAACAATAAATGCTGGCCTTGCCACCGATGCCCACATCCCATGAACAAATAAAAAACACCTCCTGTACCTCACCCAATGGGTTATTTTTCTTGTGTGAGACCCGCGGAATGAGTAGCTGTCTATTCGATAGTGAGAGGCACATCAAGTTAGGCCCAGTCTCATTCTCCCCTGATGTCCGCACACAATCATTTTCCAATAGGGGTCACTGAGCATCAAGCGGGAGTGGGAACACTGGCTGACCTTTGCCCCCTGCCCCTCTCATCCCCCTAATCTACTGCAACCAAATGGAGCTCCCTGTGTGCTGCTTTAGCTGATTTCAGCTAACTCAGCATAGAGCTGGGATTGAGCCTGCGATTCTCTTGATTGGTGTGCCTCAGTTCCACAGTGGCTTTCCCAACAGAGTCAACAGGGAGCCTCGTTATTGCCCAACAGTCTTTGAGAGTTGAGTTCCATTGAGTTCTATCGAGCTCTGCCGGAATTTGGTAGTATCCGAAGAATTGCTGCTCCAATGGTAACCTACCTCACTCCAAACGAGCATGGTGCCAAATAGGACTTGCAGTCCGTCGAAAAAATTGTCCCCGATAATGATGACCATGGCACCCCCGGTAGTCCATCCTTCACTGGGGCTGATAGCTTTGATGCATGGTGTAGCTAAGTACGAGAGTAAAGAAAGGAAATTACTTGCATATCATAATATTCTCTTTTTTCAATCAATACCGCTACAAAAGAACATAAGAATTCGGAGCAGGAGTTGGCCATACGGCCCCTCGAGCCTGCTCCGCCATTCAATAAGATCACGGCTGATCTTCGACCTTACCTCCACTTTACCACCCGATCTCCATATCCCTTTATTCCCCTAGAGTTCAAAAATCTATCTATCTCAACCTTGAATATACTCAACGATTTAGCATCCACAGCCCTTTGGGGTAGAGAATTCCAAATATTCATAACCCTCTGCATGAAAAAATTCCTCCTCATCTCAGTCTTAAATGGCCGACTCCTTATCCAAAGACTATGCCCCCAAGGTCTTGACTCTGTAGCCAGGGGAAACAACCTCTCAGCATCTACCCTGTCAATCCCCCTCAGAATCTTATACGTTTCAATGAGTCCTTGCTCCTCTGCTGATTCCTATGGCTCTTCCTAAGATCCAAACAAGACACCCTACACTTTTCTGCCCCTCCCTTCATTAGCAATGGTGAAATCAAGACTCATTGAACAGTCTTCCACTCAATCTCTCCCAGGACCTCAAACTGTGTAACTTCTCGACTCTTACTCCTGCAATGTACAGATTCCTAATCATTATGTTCCTTTCTACTTCCTGTTCTTTTCAATCTTGAGGCCGCTGTGCAATATGGGCCTTGGCCCTTCATCTACTTTTCTCATTGATAAAGCAAATTGAATGTGATGGACACGGTGTCAGAAGATAGCACATTTAAATAGATGGCATCAGCTGCAGTTAGGTTTCTTAAATGCAGCATTTGTTGTCAAAGGAACCCTACAGCAACCAAAAAACCTTTGAGTAATGAAGAGTGTCAACACCAAATCATAATGTGACAGGGTTCTTGATTTATGGCGTATTTCAGGAACCCGGTGAGTTGGAATATGTGCCCTACTTAATTCTCCCAAACAATGCTGAGGATGAGAAATTTGAAGGACGCGGTTTTGAATGTGTTCTACATCGAGCACGTTTTTGGGGGCAGCGGGGGGGGGGGGGGATTCGTACAGGACCGCCAGTCCTCTCAAAGAGGCAAATAATTCTGCTGTGTGAAATCTAACCGGAGCATTTCTCCCAATCTGCGGCTACTTTCTTGGGAGCGGACGTCACCAGTTTTATGACCCTGTTCATTTGGTGGGAACTGCAAAGCAGCAAAATGCTCAACAAGGGTTATGGGGAGCGGGCAGAGAAGTGGACCTGAGTCCATGATTGGATCAGCCATGATCGTATTAAGTAGCGGAGCAGGCTCGAGGGACTGTATGGCCTACTCCTGCTCCTATTTCTTATGTTGTTATGTTATGTCGAGTCACGTAATTCTTCACCTCAAGCGTTAGAGAGATAATTCATTTGATCACAAAGAAAACTTCCAATAATAAATAACGGGTTAGTATCATCTTTCAAACACTTTCGACCAGCAATAGCTCCCATTTGCTCATTTAGGAATGGGACAAGATTTCCCCTTTCCAGTTGGAGTGACTCATGAGTTCAACTCTCAACTATGTTTCCAGTCAAAGGTTTTAACTCTCATCGACACTGTGTTCTCCAAGTACAGTCAGCTCTTATTTAAATGAGTCACCGTGGGGACAGGGAAGAGTCTACAAATGACACAGCAGAGTACTGGGGAGGAGAAGAGTACAAATAGCGCAGCACAGAGTTAGATTGTAAAGGAGTGTCTACAAATGATGCACACAAGTGACTGTGTTTGCATGAGTCTACGAATGTTACAGCACAGTTTGCGATTAAATGGAGCGTCTACAAATTGTACAGTAAAGGGAGAGTCTACAAGTGGCACACTGTGTTGAGATGCAAAGAATCGTCCACAAGTGATGCAACAGCACAGTGTCGGGATACAGGGGACATTCTACAAGTAGCCAAGCACAGGTCCATGGTTGATACGCCCCCTAGATGCTTGGCTCCTGATTTCTGCTGTGGGAACGGTAGCACAGTGGTTATGTTACTGGACTAATAATCCAGAAGCTGGAGAAGTGGGTTCAATTCCCACCATGGCAGCTGTAGAATTTGAATTCAGTTAATTAAATAAATCTGGAATTTAAAAAAATGCTAGTGTCAATAATGGTGACCATTATATTGTCGTAAAAATCCATCTGGTTTATTAATGTCCTTCAGGGAAGGAAATCTGCTGCCCTTACCCTGTCTGGCCTATATGTGACTCCAGACCCATATTAATGTGGTTGACTCTTAACTGTGTGTCCATGATGGCCCAGCGAGACACTCAGTTATATTAAACCGCTACAAGAATTTCACCACGTGGATTACAGCGGTTCAAGAAGGCGGCTCACCACCACCTTCTCAGGGGCAATTAGGGATGGGCAATAAATGCCGGCCTTGGCAGCGACGCCCACAAATCAGGAATAAATTTTTTTTTTAAATGCTTGGCTGCTGATTGCTGTGAGCAGGTCCCAACAGGAAGGGCTGAAAATAATTAGAGGGAATGCTGTCACCAATTAGCAACTGGTTTCAAAGTTATTGGCGGAGGCCTGGAAGTAGTCACTTGTAGGCCTCCAGACTGTATTCATTGGAGCAAAAGCAAAATGCTGCGGATTCTGGAATCTGAAATAAAAACAGAAAATGCTGGAAATCTCAGCGGGTCAGGCAGCATCTGTGGAGAGAGTGAAGCAGAGTTAACGTTTCGGGTCGACGACCCTTCGTCAGAACTGGCGAATGTTCGAAAGGAACAGATTCTTAAGGAGCGCTGAAAGGGGGAGGGGAGGAAAGAACAAAAGGGAAGGTCTATGATAGGGTAGAAGGCAGGAGAGATTAGAGAGGCAAAGGGGATGATGGGCCGACTTGAGGTGGCAATGGCAGGAGTTAGAAAAGAAGAAACTTCTTCACTCAGAGAATTGTGAACTTGTGGAATTCTCTACCACAGAAAGTTGTTGGGGCCAGTTTGTTAGATATATTCAAAAGGGAGTTAGATGTGGCCCTTACGGCTAAAGGGATCAAGGGGTATGGTGAGAAAGCAGGAATGGGGTACTGAAGTTGCATGATCAGCCATGATCATTTTGAATGGTGGTGCAGGCTCAAAGGGCCAAATGGCCTGCTCCTGCACCTATCTTCTATGTTTCTCTGAGTCTGGATAGAATGTGAATGGCAGAATAATTACCAGCTGCCATGGGAAACACAGAGAGAGAGAAAAAATACATAAGATTGGGGGTGGGAGGTTTAAAATTGTATTCCTTGGAGACCAGAGGAATGGAGGAATAGATAACTTGATAAAGAAAGGATCTGTACATTTATATTTTCATAAACTTCCCTCATGACATCGTTAACTGTACTGCCTGGTTCCGTACAATCAGAAACGGCAGCAAGGATTGACCAGTGTAAAGATTACAGTTCAGAGTCAGCCTGAATGCTGGCCAGTTTGCCAGGAGTTAGACTGAAAGTGCAGTGGGACATCGTGTATCGAACATTCATTTTTTTTCTTGCAGGGGGAAAGTGTACAAAGCTCAGTTTGTGGGAATGGTGGATTACCGATGGGAGATGCAAGTGCTGGAGGCAGAAGATTGATTTTCTCCAGAAATTTTTGATTTTTGACACTTCAGGACGGCAAGCATCACCTGGGCACAGCGGAAGGAAATAATATCCGGAGGGAAGCAATGCACAGCCCGTGCAGAGCCTGCTAGATTTTCTTTCCCTGCATTTCAATGGAAGGAAATCCAGGTGGTTTCTGTTACCGGCGTGTGAGACATCCCCATCTCGTTTCCCTCTCTGCACTCTGCCTGGGTGATGCTCAACCTCTGGGTGATTAAAAACATAGATACACCCATTTGTTTATGGGATACTGAAGTCTACTCTAATTTCAAGCAAGAAAGTTAATTTATCTTGAAATGATTAGCTTCTGGAAACAGATTCAAAAGGGGATTGGATAAATGCTTGAAGGAGAAAAAATTGCAGGGATATGGGGAAAGAGCAGGGACTGACTGGGTTGCTGGCGCAGACTCGATGGGCCGAATGGCCTACTTCTGTGCTGTACTAGTGTATGATTCTATATTCTAAATATAAGAAAGCAAAATAAGTTATTGGAAATTTAACAGCCTTATGGGATCCCGTTCCTTTTATTGGTAATCTAATCCCAGGTACACCAAGTTAATTTTTGAACTGAAATGCTTTTTTAACACATACACGCCCTCGGACACACACATACAGACACGCACACACTGACACGAAGACTCAGACACAGACACAGACACACACACAACATACACATCTCACACACCACTCACACTCACACTCTCACGCCACTCATACATTCACACACTCTCACAACACACAACTCACAACACGCACACACACACACACACACACACATCACACATTCACACCCCACACCACTCAAACACTCACACACCCCACACCACTCACACACACACACACACACACATCACACATTCACACCCCACACCACTCACACACTCACACACCACTCAGACAAATATACACTCACACTCCATACCACTCACACACCACACTCACAGCTCACACACACACGCACACACGCTTTCTACATTCACAAGACAAAGCGGGCTAATTTTTGCTGTCCCCAACCCCTTGGCAGGTCAGAGGCAGGTGGGATTTACCGGGATGTTTAGTGTTAGCAGCTTGAGGATTATTGTTGTTGACTAAGCACGTTTGTATGATATTTCTCCGTCAGTTGTTTAAATGAGCCATAAGTCCATTTAAAATAACCAGGTTAATGTTGTGGATGCTGACAGTCAGTTTAAACTGCTGATGGTCACCATTTACTCAGACTCCCAAAGTGTTACACCATCACATTTCTCCATAAGGATTGCTTGCCAGTAAAATACAGTGTACAAACTACAGTATTAGTGCTGCATTCTATAGGCATTCAGAGCATAATAGAGTTTAGTATCTCTCTCTCTTTCTCTCTGTGTCCCTTTCACTCTCTCTTTCTCTATTCTGACCCTCCCTCTCTCTGTCGTTCTCTCTTTCTCACTCTGTCCCAGAGCTGTGAAATGTTCACACACTCTGTAACCACCAAGCAAAACTCAAAGAAGTGGGATAAACTAATTTTGTTTCAGACATCCCAAAGGTGTGTCTGGTAAACTCTAGGATGTAATCCTTCAAGCTTTTCTGACACACATGATAGACTTATCAATGAAATAACACCGGTAATGAAGCTTCAACTATCAAGAGACAAGCTAAAAACAGAACCTTGCAATCATACAGTATAACTCCTTTGCAATGAAACTCTCTTAACCCGTGGGTCCTACCGAATTTTCACTCGCATGCGGTAATATCATCTTCAGACATTCTCATGAGTTTCATTATGCAGTGGACTGGGAATGAAGTTCATTGCATGCATCACCAGCTATTAATGTCTCTAAGCAGCAGCTGTCTGTTAAGCACCAGAGCCTCCAAAATCTATGCAATGAGGTTATTTGCTTGTGCGCAAATTGGCAGCCACGTTTCCCACATTACCACAGCGACCACACTCCAAAAAGTACCTCATGGGCTGTGAAGCACTTTGAGACGTCCGGTGGTCGTGAAAGGCACTAGATAAATGTAAGTCTTTCTTTTATACAAGGAACCATTCAGGGAGCCATGGTATTACACGGTAAAGAAAGAAAGAACTTGCATTTATATTGCGCCTGTCCTGACCTCAGGACGTCCCAAAGCGCTTTACAAGTGTAGTCACTGTTGTAATGTAGGGAAATGCAGCAGCCAATTTGCGCTCAGCTAAACAGCACTGTGATAATGACCAGAGAATCTGATTTAGGTGTTGGTTGAGGGATAAATATTGGCCAGGACACTGGGCGGGAGGGGGAGGGGGAGAACTCCCCTGCTCCTCTTCGAATAGTTCCCTAGGATCTTTTCGGTCCACACGTGAGGGCAGACGGGGCCTCGTTGAAGAGCTCGTCCGAAAGACGACACTGAAATGGCCGGAAGGCCCAGGCACGTGCAGAAGCCTCTGCCCAAGCTCAGGGCAGTGCAGACACTTCAAATCCCGTGGTAATTTTTGTCAACAAAGGCAAGTTCTATTGGGTACAATGAAACTCCCCCCCCCCTCCCCCCACCCCGCCAAACACACACACATTTTTGTGGGGAAGAATTCCTGCATGGCCTTTCCCCATCTCTCACTGTAAGCTCTGTCATTTCTGCCAAACTTCACCAACGTTATGGTGGGAGATCAGGAGAAACACAGCAGAAATGCTTGTAAAAGAACTATCTTTTTATAAGTACTAACAGAGGTCTTATGAAAAGTTTTGATCGAGCAGACACACAGAGAAAGTGTTTCCACTTGTGGGGAAGAGCAAAAACCAGAGGCCATCAATATATAAGATAGTCACCAAGAAATCCAATAGGGAATTCAGAAGAAACTTCTTTATCCAGAGAGTGGTGAGAATGTGGAACTCGCTACCATGGGGGTGGTTGAAGCGAATGCCTTTAAGGGGAGGCTAGATAAGCAAATTCTCTGGGAGGACAGATGCACCAATGTCAGTGTTCTCGATCAGGCCAACATTCCCATCATCGAAGCACTGACCACACTCGACCAGCTCTGTTGGGCGGGCCACATTGTTCACATGCCTGACACAAGACTCCCAAAGCAAGCGCTCTACTCGGAACTCCGACACGGCAAGCGAGCCCCAGGTGGGCAGAGGAAACAGTTCAAGGACACCCTCAAAGCCTCCTTGATAAAATGCAACATCCCCACCGACACCTGGGAGTCCCTGGCCAAAGACCGCCCTAAGTGGAGGAAGTGCATCTGGGAGGGCGCTGAGCACCTCGAGTCTCATCGCCGAGAGAATGCAGAAAGCAAGCGCAGCCAGCGGAAGGAGCGTGTGGCAAACCAGACTCCCCACCCACCCTTTCCTTCAACCACTGTCTGTCCCACCTGTGACAGAGACTGTAATTCCTGTATTGGACTGTTAGTCACCTAAGAACTCACTTTTAGAGTTGTTATTTATTAATGCTTGGGGATCACCAGACACCAGAGGGCGCCGTGGTCGGAGGTCATCGGGCTGTACGCATGTGGCATGTGTGCTTGGTCACCTGTATATACGCTGGGTGTCTTTGTCTCGCAGGCACTCTCGGGCTGCAATAAAGATGGATCAGGTTGCATCTGAGTGAGTTTACAGTAACCAGACTCTTGAGTCATTACAATTGGCAACGAGGTAATTTAAGAACCTTCGCATACACAATGGGCACGATTGGAATCCTGGAGAGATTCGTGGAGGGCGAGGTTGGGCGGATTTTGTCGACCGCCTGGATCAATATTTTGTGGCCAATGGCATGGAGGCAGAGACCTACGTAGTTAAGCGCAGAGCAGTTCTCCTCACCGTTTGTGGTCTGAAAATTTACGGCCTCATGAAGAACCTTCTCTCACCTGTACATCCGGCGGAAAAAGGGTACGAGGAATTGTGTACGTTGGTGGGTAATCATCTGAAGCCACAAGAGGGGATCATCATATCACGCTACCGTTTCTACACGCATGTTCGTGCTGAGGACCAGGTCATGTCGGGATTTGTTGCTGACCTGCGACGTCTTGCTGAGCCGTGTAAGTTCGGGAACATGCTAGAAGACATGCTGCGTGATATCTTCATGATCGGCATCAGCCATGATGCGATCCTCAGGAAGTTGTTGGCTGCAGAGACACTGGATTTGAAAAAGGCCATCGTGACTGCCCAGGCATGCATGATGACGGATGATAATTTGAGGCAGATATCACCGATGAGTTGGAGTTCCATCGCAAGTACTGTAAACAAGATGGCGTCGTTTTCGGGCAGAGCTGCTTACGTGAAACCTGCCGCTGCTCAGAGCCCGCCAACTGGTTCGAACCAGATTTCACCCTGTTGGCGTTGATGAGGACCAGTTCAGTGATGGCCCGGATACGCAACCCGAAGAGGAAGTGAATAGACTGTATTCGTTCCTGAGCAAGAGCCAGCCGATAGTCGTTAATGTGAAGCTGTATCAATGGAGCTGGACACGGGTGTGAGCCAGTCGATAATGAGCCAAAGGACATTTGACAAGCTGTGGGACACTAAGGCTGCAAAACTGAAGCTGAGTCCTGTCAATGCCAGGTTGCGTACTTACACTAAGGAACTCATACCGGTGCTCGGCAGTGCAGCAATCGAGGTGTCATATGACGGTATGGCTCACGAGCTACCATTATGGATCGTCCCAGGTAATGGCCCAACGCGGTTCGGCAAGAATTGGCTCAAGAATTATGTCAAGATGTTGTCCTCGGTGGATGATACTTCGTGTGCTCAAGTATTGAAAAAGTTTCCTTCTTTGTTTGAACCGGGCATTGGTAATTTTACGGGAGCCAACGTGCAGATTCACCTGGACTCCAATGCAAGGCCTGTCTATCACAAAGCTCGGTCTGTTCCGTACATTATGAGGGAGAAGGTTGAAATTGAGCTTGACAGACTTCAGCGTGAAGGGATCATATCACCGGTCAAGTTTAACGAGTGGGCTAGTCCCATTGTTCCTGTGTTGAAGAATGATGGCACTGTCAGGATTTGTGGAGACTACAAGGTTACGTTGAACCGATTTTCGATACACGATAGTATCGTTACCGAGGGCTGATGACCTGTTCACCATGCTAGCTGGTGGAAAGTCGTTCTGACGGATCTGACGTTGGCCTATATGACCCAGGAGCTTGTCAAAACTTCGAAGAAACTCACTTGCATCAACACCCATAAAGGACTGTTCGTCTACAACAGGTGTCCTTTTGGAATTCGTTCAGCTGCAGCCATATTTCAGAGGAATATGGGGAGTCTACTGAAGTCCGTTCCTCGAACTGTCGTGTTTCAAGATGACATTCTGGTCACAGGTTGCGACACTGCTGAACACCTGAGCAATCTTGAAGAAGTCCTACAGCGTCTGGACAAAGTGGGACTCAGGCTGAAACGCTCGAAGTGTGTATTCCTGGCATCTGAAGTCGAATTCCTCGGGAGGAAGATTGCTGCTGATGGCATCAGGCCCACTGATTCGAAAACCGAGGCCATCAAAAATGCACCCAGGCCTCAGAATGTGACAGAGCTTCATTCGTTCCTTGGGCTACTCAACTACTTTGGTAATTTCTTACCCAGATTGAGCACTTTACTAGAGCCACTGCATGTGTTACTAAGAAAAGGCAACAACTGGGTCTGGGGTGCGTCTCAAGATAGAGCCTTTGAGAAAGCCAAGAATCTGCTATGTTCAAACAAGTTGCTTGTTCATTATGATCCGTGTAAGCGTATTGGCCTGTGATGCTTCAGCATATGGGGTTGGCTGCGTACTCCAGCAAAGTAAATGAATCGGGCAAGCTACAGCTTGTTGCGTATGCTTCGAGAAGTCTGTCTAAAGCGGAAAGAACTTACAGTATGGCAGAGAAAGAAGCTTTGGCCTGTGCATGGGGTAAAAAAAATGCACCAGTACCTGTTTGGTCTTTGTTTTGAACTAGAAACGGATCACAAGCCACTTATTTCATTGTCTGCGGAAAACAAAGGTATTACTACCAATGCATTGTCCCGCATTCAAAGGTGGCCGCTGACACTGTCTGACTATGATTACATCATCCGTCATAGACCTGGTACTGAGAATTGTGCCGATGCACTGAGTCATCTGCCCTTACCCACAACTGAGATGGAGACACCTCAACCTGCAGATCTACTGTTAGTAATGGATATTTTGAGAGTGAAGGAACCCCTGTCACTGCTCAACAAGTTAGGATGTGGACCAGCCATGACCCTATTTTATCGGTTGTGAAATGGTGTGTACTCAGTGGTGATTGGTCTGCCATACCTATGGAGATGCGTGAGGAGACCAAACCTTACAACCGTTGCAAGGATGAGCTGTCCATTCAGTCAGACTATTTACTGTGGGATAATCTTGTAATCATGCCTCAGAAAGGTAGAGAAAAATTTGTACGTGAACTTCATAGCACTCATCCTGGTATTGTCATGATGAAGTCCATTGCCAGGTCTCATGTATGGTGGCTTGGAATTGACCCTGATCTGGAATCATGCATGCATCAGTGCAATACTTGCATGCAGCTAAGTAAAGTATCAGCGGAATCTCCGCTGAGTCTTTGGTCGTGGCCATCCAAACCATGGTCGAGGATCCACATTGATTTTGCGAGCCCGTTCCCAGGAAAGTTGTTTTTTGCCGTAGTAGATGCATATTCTAAGTGGATAGAGTGTGTTATTATGTCATCCAACATGTCTACAGCTACAATTGAGAGCCTTTGTATCATGTTTGTTACTCATGGTTTGCCTGACATTGTTGTGAGTGATCTTGCTTCACAATTCTTGAATTCCAGGAGTTCATGAAACTCAATGGCATCAGACATGTGAGATCAGCTCCATTCAAACTTGCTTCTAATGGTCAAGCAGAGCGTGCCGTTCAAACGATCAAGCAAAGTATGAAATGTGTAACTCAGGGCTCACCACCCAACCATTGTTCACTCATCAGAAGACTCTGCTGACATTACTGACTCTGAACCTTCAGTCTCTGATGTGGTCATGACCACTCCTATCAGATCGACCACTCAGCCCTCAGTCTCAACGGACTCAGAACGCTCGCCCAGAGCCAAAGTTGAACTGAGACGATCAACTCGTGAAAAGAAAGCTCCAGACCATCTTAATTTGTAAAAAGTCTGTTGTTAAGATTTTAAAAGGGGCATGTTGTTACATATTAATGCTTGGGTGTCACCAGACACCAGAGGGCGCCGCGGTCGGAGGTCATCGAGCTGTATGCATGTGGCATGTGTGCTTGGTCACTTGTATATAAGCTGGGTGTCTTTGTCACGTAGGCACTCTCGAGCTGGAATAAAGATGGATCAGGTTGGACCTGAGTGAGTTCACAGTAACCAGACTCTTGAGTCATTACAAGAGTGGAAGCATGTCTTCCTCGATTTCAAGGGACTGCCTATGATGATGAGATAAGCACACGAGGGAGAAGGGAATGGAGGGTTATGCTGAATAGAGTTAGATGAGGAAAGACGGGAGGAGGCTCGAGTGGAGCATAATGCCGGCATGGACTGGTTAGGCCGAATGGCCTGTTTCTCTGCTGTATATTCCATGTCATTCGATGTAAATGGCTACAGCAGCTACCCAAAGGCTCTTGGGTAACTATCATGGGTATAAGAGTCACAAGCCCACACTGCAATGCAAACTCGAAAGCAGTGTAAATGCAGCACTGAGCTTGGGACTGAACCATACAAAGCAGTGAGTAGGGATTGCAGCTGAGTCCAATCCGATGTACCTTTCGAACAGGTGACATAGGACAGTGCTGCGGAGCAGTGATGTTGACTCATCCATTTTGCTGCCCTAACCCAGGAGCGCCGAGATTAATTGTCACCCTCGTACAGTCAGCCCCACTGAAATCCGCTAACTCAGCACACAAAGGACCCAACCTGGAACCTTCCCCACCACCCAAACCTCCCCAAGAAACCCTCCTAGCAAATGTTTAACCAGAAATCGACTCCAGCTCCATTCTAGCTGGGAAACAGATTGAAACTTCAAGGTCCCATCAATGGGTAGAGTCGTAAATAAAAGTGAACACAATTTTTGCGTGCTTGAGGTTTTGATTATAAGAAGCTGACCAGACTGGAGGAAGAACGAGGTTCTCAAGCTCAGTCAGGTTGTCCTGTCATTTAACCCAATGCATGGCACCCATTTTCCGAGCCTCTTCCCATGGCAACATGCCCCTTGTTACTTACCCCAGGTGAGGCCGCACCTGGAGTACTGCGTGCAGTTTTGGTCACCTTATTTAAGGAAGGATATACTGGCCTTGGAGGGGATACAGAGACGATTCACTAGGCAGATTCCGGAGATGAGGGGGTTACCTTATGATGATAGATTGAGTAGACTGGGTCTTTACTCGTTGGAGTTCAGAAGGATGAGGGGTGATCTTATAGAAACATTTAAAATCATGAAAGGGATAGACAAGATAGAGGCAGAGAGGTTGTTTCCACTAATCGGGAAGACTAGAACTAGGGGGCACAGCCTCAAAATACGGGGGAGCCAATTTAAAACCGAGTTGAGAAGGAATTTCTTCTCCCAGAGGGTTGTGAATCTGTGGAATTCTCTGCCCAAGGAAGCAGTTGAGGCTAGCTCATTGAATGCATTCAAGTCACAGATAGATAGATTTTTAACCAATAAGGGAATTAAGGGTTATGGGGAGCGGGCGGGTAAGTGGAGCTGAGTCCACGGCCAGATCAGCCATGGTCTTGTTGCGTGGCGGAGCAGGCTCGAGGGGCTAGATGGCCGACTCCTGTTCCTAATTCTTATGTTCTTATGTTCTTTGTATGTGATTTTTGTCAGTTGTGGCTCAGTGGGCAGCACACTCGCCTCTGAGTTAGAAGGTTGTGGGTTCGAGCCCCACTCCAGAGACTTGTGCACAAAAATCTAGGCTGACACTCCAGTGCAGTGCTGAGGGAGTGCAGTGCTGAGGGAGCGCCGCATTGTCGGAGGTGCAGTCTTTCGGATGAGACGTTGAACCGAGGCCCCACCTGCTCTCTCAGGTGGACGTAAAAGATCCCACGGCACTATTTTGAAGAAAAGCAGGGGAGTTATCCCCGTTGTCCTGGCCAATATTTATCCCTCAATCAACATCACTAGAACAGATTATCTTGGTCATCATCACATTGCTGTTTGTGGGAGCTTGCTGTGCGCAAATTGGCTGCTGCGTTTCCTACATTACAACAGCGACTCCACTTCAAAAAGTACTTCATTGGTTGTAAAGCGCTTTGTGACGTCCGGTGGTCGTGAAAGCCGCTATAGAAATGCAAGACTTTATTTCTTTTTTCATGTTCTTTGGCAAGAAAATTCGTTCAAAGCAATCGGCTGGAATCCAAAATGCACTGTAGATTACCGCTGTTATCGCAGTTGTGGTTTGGTATCAGGTATTATTTCAATGTTCCTCACAGTGAGACAAGAGCAAAAGAACATTCAAACCACAGCTTTTTTTTAGCATTCTGGGTTACCTTGGGCAGGCTGGCTGTGAACTTGGCATATGAGAAGCTTGCTGAAAATGAGCATCGCCTTGCAACGGTTTTTGCAGCTTCATCCCACCTCAACCTAGCTTACTGCAAGCATTCTGTGAACTCTGCCTGCTCAGCATGAGCTCCTCCTGTGAGCTCGCATTTAAGCTTGAGAGCTTGAAGTGCTGGGTAAAAGATTACAAGACAGGCATACTCCATTTCCCGCAAAATGTAGCAGAGATACAGAATCTGTGTGGTCCACTCTGCTGTTAGGTTCGTCAGTATTCAACATTGTTGGTAACATTATTTAATTTCCCTTTCCCCCTAAGTGTAGACATGAGGAGGGTTGATTCCTGCAATCACTCCATGTCGTTAAATTGCTTTGAACATGTCTTATGATCTCATGAAAAATACCATTCTTCGAGTGCCAGCAAGGCTATTTGACCATGCTGTGGCTCAGTGGGTAGCACACTTGCCTCTGAGTCAGAAGATTGTGGGTTCAGTTGCAGTGCTGAGGGAGTGCCGCACTGTCGGAGGTGCTGTCTTTTGGATGAGACGTTAAACCGAGGTCCTGTCTGCTCTCTCAGGTGGATGTAAAAGATCCCATGGCACTATTTCGAAGAAGAGCAGGGGAGTTATCCCCTGTGTCCTGGCCAATATTTATCCCTCAATCAATATCACAAAAAAAACAAATTATCTGGTCGTTATCACATTGCTGTTTGTGGGAGCTTGCTCTGTGCAAATTGGCTGCCGCGTTTCCCACATTACAACAGTGACTACATTCCAAAAATACTTCATTGGCGATAAAGCACTCTGAGACATTCGGTGGTCATGAGAGGCGCTATATAAATGCAAGTCTTTCTTTCTTTATGCAGTGCGTCACAGCCAAGCTTGATGCTGACCTTACCTGTGGGGATGATTTTCTCCACTTGGTTCTGGGTAGCACTATTTTTAAAAATGTGGGAAGATTTGGTATTTTTCATGAAATCATAAAACATGTTCAAATCAATATAACTACATATAGTGACTGCAGGAATCAACCCTCCTCGTGTAGCAGGAGTTATTCCCCTCCCCCCACCCCCGCTCCAGCTTGAGGACCACTGAAGCCAATTGTGGCACGCTAACCCTGACCCAAGGT
Source organism: Pristiophorus japonicus (assembly GCF_044704955.1). Taxonomy (NCBI): domain Eukaryota; kingdom Metazoa; phylum Chordata; class Chondrichthyes; family Pristiophoridae; genus Pristiophorus; species Pristiophorus japonicus. The sequence continues at coordinate 45,323,938 of NC_091998.1, forward strand.
GACGTCAACTAACCGAACAGATCAGAAACTGAACACAAGATAAGGGGAACATGGAGATGGCAGAAACTCTGAACAAATATTTTGCATCAGAGGACACTAACAATATTACAACAATGGAGAGTCAAGGGGCTACGGGGGTGGGGGGGGGGGGAGGAATTTAACACAATCACAATCACTAAGGAGGCGGTGCTCAATAAAATAATGAAACTAAAGGCAGATAAATCCCCTGGACCTGGTGGCCTGTATCCTGAGGTCTTAAGAGAAGTAGCGGCAGGGATTGTGGATGCATTGGTTGTAATTTACCAAAATTCCCTGGATTCTGGGGAGGTCCCAACAGATTGGAAAACTGCAAATGTAACGCCCCTATTTAAAAAAGGAGGCAGACAAAAAGCAGGAAACTATAGACCAGTTAGCCTAACATCGGTAGTTGGGAAAATGTTGGAGTCCATTATTAAAGAAGCAGTAACAGGACATTTGGAAAAGCAAAATTTGATCAGGCAAAGTCAGCATGGATTGATGAAGGGGAAGTCATGTTTGACAAATTTGCTGGAATTCTTTGAGGATGTAATGAACAGGGTGGATAAAGGGGAACCAGAGGATGTGGTGTATTTGGACTTCCAGAAGGCATTTGACAAGGCGCCACACAAAAGGTTACGGCACAAGATAAAAGTTCACGGGGTTGGGGGTAATATATTAGCATGGATAGAAGATTGGCTGACAAACAGAAAACTGAGAGTCGGGATAAATGGTTCATTCTCTGGTTGGCAACCAGTAACTAGTGGGGTGCCGCAGGGATCAGTGCTGGGACCCCAACTATTTACAATCTATGTTGACGACTTGGAAGAGGGGACTGAGTGTAACGTAGCCAAGTTTGCTGATGATGCAAAGATGGGAGGAAGGGTAATATGTGAGGAGGACATAAAGAGGCTATAGGAGGACATACACAGGCTAAGCGAGTGGGCAAGAATTTGGCAGATGGAGTATAATGTTGGAAAATGTGAAGTCATGCATTTTGGCAGAAAAAAATCAAAGAGCAAGTTATTATTTAAATGGAGAAAGATTGCAAAGTGCTGCAGTACATCGGAACCTGGGGGTACTTGTGCATGAAACACAAAAGGATAGTATGCAGGTACAGCAGGTGATCAGGAAGGCCAATGGAATCTTGGCCTTTATTGCAAAGGGGATGGAGTATAAAAGCAGGGAAGTCTTACTGCAGCTATATAAGGTCACACCTGGAATACTGCGTGCAGTTTTGGTTTCCATATTTACGAAAGGATATACTTGCTTTGGAGGCAGTTCAGAGGAGGTTCACTAGGTTGATTCTGGGGATGAGGGGGTTGACTTATGAGGAAAGGTTGAGTATATTGGGCCTTTACTCATTGGAATTCTTATCGAAACATATAAGATTATGAGGGGGCTTGACAAGGTGGATGCAGAGAGGATGTTTCCACTGATGGGGGAGTCTAGAACTAGAGGGCACGATCTTAGAATAAGGAGCCGCCCATTTAAAACAGAGATGAGGAGAAATTTCTTCTCTCAGAGGGTTGTGAATCTGTGGAAGCAGTGGAAGCTGGGAATTGAATAAATTTTAGACAGAAATAGACTGTTTCTTAAACGATAAGGGGATAAGGGGTTATGGGGAGCGGGCGGGGAAGTGGAGCTGAGTCCATGATCAGATGAACCACGATCTTATTGAATGGCGGAGCAGGCTCGAGGGGCCGTATGGCCTACTCCTATTTCTTATGTTCTTATGTAACACAAGAAAAAGGAGCAGGAGTAGGCCATTCGGCCCCTCGAGCTTGCTCCAGCATTCAATCAGATCATGGCTGATCCTCGACCTCAACTCCACCCTCCGCCCTATCCCATATCCCTTAATTCCCTTAATATCCAAAAATCTATCGGTCTCTGCCTTGAATATACTCAACGACTGAGCAGCTACAGGCCTCTGGGGTAGAGAATTACAAAGATTCACCACCCTCTGAGTGAAGAACTGTCTCTCTCATCTCAGTCTTAAATGGCCGAGCCTTTTGTTCTGAGACTTTGAAATATAGTTCCAGACTCCCCAGGCAGGGGAAACATCCTCCCAGCATCTACCCTGCCAAGCCCCTTAAGAATGAATGTTTCAATGAGAGCAGCTAAATCCAGAGAATATGGGCCTCGTCTACTCAATCCCCTCACCCCCCACAAGGAAAAGGATATTCATTAAGAAAGAAAAGACATTCTGAATTGGGCGATATAAAGAATACTGGCTCTCACAAGCCACCTCTGTGCATGGTAACAGAGGCAATGGTGTCTATTAGCCACTATATTATTGATGGTAAGAAGTAAAAATTGTATCTGCTCATATGGCCAGTAGATTAATGACCATGAGGCTCAAAAGAGGCAGGTATTCCTTGCTACTCACTTCCCGCTCACATCCTGTTAAAACAGTTCAGTCACCATCGCAGCCATCCCCAGACTAACACTTCCTGAAGTTCAGCTGTACCCACTTAACGCAGCGAAACCTGGGTGCACATTTCCACTCGGAGCTGAGCAGATCAGGCAGGGGCAGAGTCGTAGCCTGCCTTCAACCTCACGATTTCTCACCCTGTCAGAAGCTATATGGTTTCAAGGCCACATCCAAGCTCAATCCATCACCCCCAACTTAGTGCTGACAGGGTCAGAGGAGAGCATGAAGGGTTCTGGCAGCAGGCCAAACATTCGAGCTGTGTCTGAGTTGGGAGTCAATCACTTTCAATCAGTCTTGGGAGGAGCGGGGGGGGGGGGGGAGGAGAAAAATGGAATGTTTTCTTGCTCTGATTCCTGGGATTTCATTCACTACACCGCAGTCCGGTGACAGGAAATTAACACCACAGCGAATTCTTCGCCGATTTAATCACATTTCACAGCAGAATGTTGATGTTTTAACTCTTTAACCTGTTAGGTCCTGTTAACACTGTGCATGCCCCGCACAGCATACCTCCGGACAATGCAGTCTTTTCCAACAAGCATTTTCAACTCTTTCCTGCAGTGACCTTGCAAACATTTCCCGTAGCACGGTCAAAGCTTTGGGCATCCGGACCACTGAGAGTCATTCCTGCTGATTCTCGGAGTGCTGTGGAACCTTTGGAAAACTTAGAAACCTTTAAAAACCTTGCTGTGGTTACCATAGTACCACAGAACCTTTGGGGACATGGACACTCTGGAGGCTCCACTAGAATTTCCATAATGCTGTAGGACCTTTGGGATCCAGAACCTTTGGAGACATCCCTAATGTTTGTGTAATATGTCAAACCTATGCACATCTCATTAGCCGTTCCATACTTGCATTAATTCCAAATCCACTGATTTCCATGGGAATTTATAATCTGTGCATTCACTCAAACATAGGCATTGCATAAGGCTATTTAAAAAAAAACGTGATCAACAATTCTCTGTGGGGAGATGACTTTGAGCCAAAGCTGAAGTGTTTGGGAGCTTTCCCCCCCCCACCCCCGTTTGGAGTGTAATGTCTGACTGTCCTTGAACTATTGCTGAAGCTTGCTCACCAAGATTGCATATTGATGACTACAAAATACACTGCTCTCTTCCACACCACTCCTCTCGCCCACTTCATTTTTTTAAGGACAATTTTATTTCCTTTTTGCAAAAATGTTGTTCACAAGTTGAGGGATGTTAGTGCTGGGAAATGGGACACTTGCATTTCAGGCACACCATACGAGTTAATTCAGCACAGAGTAGAATCGCTACGCTCCCACAACAATACTCAACTTTAACCTCAGAAGAACACTCTCTGTCGCACTAATGTAACACTTGTCCGTTTCCCATATCAATGGAAAAATTGCCATGAGTCCCAGTTCGGGACAGTTTATGCTACGGGCTATGACCTGATAGCTCTATATACTTGGAGTTGGATTCAGCCAGTTCTGAATTCCTACTGAAATAGCCTACTCCTGCTCCTATTTCTTGTGTTCTTAATTCATTTCAGACAGGACCCTTATTGCCAACAGGCTGACTTTTATCTGCTCAGCCTGGGCTGGATTTGAGCCTGGGTCCCAGAGCTGAATGGCCATAGAGTATCACCCTGCATCGCCCAGCCCTTTGAGATCCCTTCTTAACTTCATTTTAATTACACTCCCACTCACCACATGGAAAAGTGCATTAGGAAGATAATTCTCTTGGACCCAGCATTTCTTTGGAATATTGAGTCAGAAACAAATTGTGTCCATGGCATATTTTGCGGGCGAGAGTCAATTTAATTCTCTTTGAGGTGAAGGATGTTTGTGCTGGGAATTGGTATTTTTCCACTGTTTGACTCAAGTGCTCACGTTTCAATGGAAGCAATCAACTGTACCCTGACAATGTGCTCAGAGACCAACCTTCGATGATCACATCCTTTGTTGTGTCGGTGTGATATTTCCATACCAGCCCTCCCTTGTGGTCTGTCTGACAATAACAGGGATATTGATGCCAATTTAAGGGAAATTTGGGGGCATCATGGCCACCTGCCTACTTCAGTCACCCTTTGGTGTGTAATGTTTGACTGCCCTTGAACTATTGTTGCAGGGAGGGTGACGTGGTTACTGACCTGAAAAACTTGATAAACTTTTAAAAGCATGAGACACGTTACATCAGCGAGGCCTTTTAAGACATCCTAATAATGCCTGGAGTCCTGGCCTAGATTTAAATCTATTTGCCTGAGATGAGCGGACAATGTTTCAATGTGCTGCTGCACCCAAGCACATTTGATAAGCGTTGTGCATAATATTTGTGACACTTTTTTTTAATTGAAGGAGGTTCAGAGTAGCCTTGACTGGGTGCGAACAATCTTGCCTCAAAGTCAGGCACTTGTGGGTTCAAGCCCAACTCCCAAGGGCTACGCTGGGGTTTCGTTGCAGTATTGAGTGATTGACGTATTATCAGAGATGCCGTCTTTCAAATGAGAGGTTAAACCAAGACCCCGTTAACCTGTCCAGGTGGACATGAAAGATCCTTTTGCACTCGGGCCAACATTTATCTCGCAGCCGACACCGCTGAAACAGATTACCTGGTCATTTGTCTCTTTGCTGCTTGTGGGGCCTCGCTGTGTGCAAACTAGCTGCTGGCTTTGGCTGCATTACGACACTTCAAAAGTAATTAATTGTCTCTGAAGTTCTGAGAATAGGAAAAGGGCGAGTTCATTCTTTCCTTACAATCTTGGCAGGGTAGATGCAGGGAGGATGTTTCCCCGGGCTGGGGAGTCTAGAACCAGGGGTCACAGTCTCTGAATAAGTGGGTCGGCCATTTAGGACTGAGATGAGGAGAAATTTCTTCACTCAGAGGGGGGTGAATCTCTGGAATTCTCTACCCCAGAGGGCTGTGGAGGCTCAGTCTTTGAGTATATTCAAAACAGAGATCGGAAGATTTTTGAATATTAAGGGAATCAAGGGATGTGGGGATAGTGCAGGAAAGTGGAGTTGAAGTACAAGATCAGTCCTGATCTTATTGAATGGTGGATTCGAGGGGCCGAATGGTCTACTCCTGCTCCTAATTCTTATATTCTTATTATGTTCAGCCATATTGAATGGTGTGCAGGCTCGAAGGGCCGGATGGCCTACTCCTGCACCTATTTTCTATGTTTCTGTGTTCTTATCTACAGGCTTTTACAATCCATCTACCTTCCCTCTACTCTTTCCGATCTTAACATCTTGATCGGCCTAGGTTTTTGTCATTTTAAACAATTACCCCACAATCAAATTGTTTTTTATCTGTAAAGTCTGAATACATTGATGATTTTACTTGCATTTCATGGGGTAAGACTTGGGGTTAGCTAAAATACCTTTCCCAAAAATATCTTGCAGATCTCTGCTTTTAAAAGAAAGCATTGAGCTACGTGTGATTTTTTTAGATTTTCTCTTCAAAACCTATGAAATGAATCGCTGATTGGATTTAATTTATCTTACCGATTGACTACTGAGGCTAAAATCCCATCCAACATTTCAGCAATACCACAGTACAGTGCACCATGGTCAGCTGTGGCCCAGTGAGCAGCACACTCGCCTCTGAGTCAGATGGTTGTGGATTCAAGTCCCACTCCAGGGACGTGCCCTGTCTTCCTTCTCAGGTGGACATAAAAGATCCCATGGCATGGTTTTGAAGAAGAGCAGGGGAGTTATCCTTGGTATCCTGGCCAATATCAACATCACTAAAACAGATTATCTGGTCATTATCACATTGCTGTTAGTGGGGCCTTACTGTGTACAAATTGGCTGCTGCGTTTCCTACATTACAACAATGACTACTCTTCAAAAGTACTTGGTTGGCTGTAAAGCGCTTTGGGACTAAGGTTATGAAAGGCGCTATAGAAATGCAAGCCTTTCTTTCTACTTGATGGGACATAGCTCTGTGCCTATGATTGTCCACACAGTGAAGTTCTGATTTCAATAATTTGGGCAGTTGCAATAATGGAGGCCAGGTACTTCCTCATAAGACAAGAAAGAAAACCTATAGAACATTAAGTAGTTTGATTTGGATAGGGCTCTGCCATATGGAAGCGGGATAATCCACCATTTGCCTTCTTCTCCCGCACAGCAGTAAATGGACAAGGGTATGGAGATAAAGCAGGAATGGAGTACTGAAGTTGCATGATCAGCCATGATCATATTGAATGGTGGTGCAGGCTCGAAGGGCCGAATGGCCTACTCCTGCACCTACTTTCTATGAATGGTTGAGTAGGCCATTAATCAAGGCCCAGAAACTCACAGAGTAGATAGAATTGGGCTCATGATGGGCAATCGTTACTCCACACCAGAAAATCCATTATGTACATAGTGTATACCCTCGAGAAAAGACAGGACGTACCTTCTGTGGGGTCGAGGCGCCGGGCCCTCCGTCCATGTTTCGAGTTGTTGTGCACAAACATGTTGTCGGAGACAGCCAGCACATGGCCATCAACGTTAATTGTTGTTGATAAAACGACCTGTGAAAGAAGGGGCAGAGAGATGTAACATGGTGTGGTCTTTTGAAGACAGTCTTAATCTAATGATCCGAGTCTCCAAAATCTCGCTCCCCAGCAAACAATAATGGCCAGCACGAGGACTTACAAAGCACGAAAGAAGCACCTGGTGGTTGGTTTGGCTGATGTGGAACTGAACCACCCAGGCCAGGAAGGTGCTGAGTTTCATCCATTGTCGGTGATGATCTAGCTAAGCATAGCAGTCAGAGAGTAACCTTTGCCTTACGTTTCATAATCTGATCATAATCTAAGTTCACCTCCTAGTGCAGTACTGAGGGAGTTCTGTCATGTCAGAGGTGCCAGCCTTGTGATGAAACTATAAATCAGGGCCTGCTTCGGTGGCTCCGATAGATTTTGAAGATCCCCTGGCACTATTTAAAGAAGAACACAAAATTCTCCCAGTGTCCTGGTCAACAAATCCTCGCTTAACCAAAACCACAAAAACGTTTGTTTTGTTGCTGTTTGTGGGATCTTGCTGTTTGCAAAATGGTTACCACATTTGCCTCCACTACAGTCCTGTGCTTCAAAGTCATTCATTGTACGTGAAGTTTCCTGAGTGAAGATGGGGAAATACAAGCCAGTATTCCCACTCATAATTACTATCCAGCAAAGGCCGTCGAAGTGGAAGGGTCAAATGGGTTGAAGAGGCAATTGATGGATTGCTGGAGATAGATTTAAGAGACGGTGCGAAGTTGGTTTGGTTTTGGTTGATTTCTGCAAAAGGGCCAGGTTTGTTGGGCCCTGTAACGTATGCACCTGTGAGGATGCTCACAGGTTTGGAGAGCTGTTGCAAAGGGGCTGCTCCTCAAATTCTGATTGCACTTCAGTCCCACACTCCTGATCTTTGGGCACCCGTTGCGGAGGGGAGCGGGCATGTCGGAAGGCTTCCTCGTAGGACTGCTCCTGGGCATGGCCAAGGGGGTCATCAGCCGGTCTAGGCAGCGGGCGGTCGAGGGGGTTGTTCAGCCTGACTGCCTGCCTCTTTTCCGCAGTTACATCCGAGCCAGGGTGTCCCTGGAGATGGAGCACGCGGTGTCCACCGGTATGCTCGCGGCCTTCCGCGAGAGGTGAGTACCGGAGGGACTGGAGTGCATCATCACCCCCGGCAACCAAATTTTAATTAGATTTTATATGTTTTAAAGTTTCATTTGTTTAATTGCCGGATTTTTAGTGCCCCCCCCTCCCCTTTTATAGGGGGCACTTGCAAACTTTATGATTTTATTGCCCCAAAAAAATCACAAAAAAAACCAAAAAAAAAGTTTAAAAAAATAAACAAAAAAAAAGGGCATTTGAAAAGTGGCTGGAGTGTTCCCCAGATTAGGGGGCACTTGATTTAATGTTTATTTTGTCTCCCCCCCCCCCCCTCAAAAGAGTTGTAGAGCTGTTGCGAAGGGGCTGCTCCTCAAATTCTGGTTGCACTTCAGTCCCACACTCCTGATCTTTGGGCACCCTGTTCAGAGGGGAGCGGGTAGATCCGAGGGCCTCCCCGTAGGACTGCTCCTGGGCACGGCCAAGGGGGCCATCAGCCGTTCAGGCAACGGGCGGTCGAGGGGGTTGTTCAGCCCAACTGCCTGCCTCTCTTCCGCTGTTACATCCGAGCCAGGGTGTCCTTGGAGATGGAGCACTCGGTGTCCACCATTACGCTCGCGGCCTTCCGTGAGAGGTGGGCGCCGGAGGGACTGGAGTGCATCATCACTCCCGGCAACCAAATTTTAACTTGACCTGTTAGTGACTAAAGTTTAATTTGTTTATTTGTCGGTTTTAGTGCCCCCCCGTTAATAAGGGGGCATTTGATTTGATTTGCATTTGATTTACAGGTTTGACAAAATAATTGTAGAGCTGTTGCATTGTGAGTGGCTTAGCCAGTCACGTGATGTTCACAAGACTCAATAAAACCCCACACAGTTGGGGTTAGATCATCCACGATGAGGCAGGTGGTTGTGAGCTTGGTGGATGGACTGTTAATGTGTAGTGTGACTGTTAAACCTTTGTTAATAAACCAACTTAATAGCAATGTGTTGCTATGAATTTTTAAGCAAAGAACCTATGAAGCTAATACATTACAGGTCCCAATGGCATTTTCCTGATCATAATCTAAGCTCACATCCTAGTGCAGTACTGAGGGAGTTCTGTCTTGTCAGAGGTACCAGCCTTGCGATGAAACTATAAATCAGGGCCTGCTTAGGTGGCTCCGATAGATTTTGAAGATCCCCTAGCACTATTCAAAGAAGAACACAAAATTCTCCCAGTGTCCTGGTCAACAATCCTCTCTTAACCAAAACCACAAAAACTTTTGTTTTGTTGCTCTTTGTGGGATCTTGCTGCGTGCAAATGACTGCCACATTTGCCTCCACTACAGTACTGTGCTTCCAAGTCATTCATTGTACGTGAAGTTTTCTCAAAGATTTGTGAAAAATGTGATAATGCACTATTTAAATGCAAATCTTTCTAATGAGGTTGCCTGAAGATGCATCATGAAAAAATGGTTGCTGTTCCATCCATGGCTTATTGAATAGTTTGTGGCAAATACTGAGATCTTGAAAGTTGTGGCTCAGTGGGTCGCACTCTTGCCTCTGAGTCAGAAGGTTGTGGGTTCAAGTCCCACTTCAGAGACTTGAGCACATAAATCCAGGCTTCAGTGCAGTACCGAGGGAGTGCTGCACTGTCAGAGGTGCCATCTTTCGGATGAGACGTCTGTTCTCTCAGATGGATGTAAAAGATCTTATGGCACTATTTCAAAGAAGTGCAGGGCAGTTATCCCCAGTGTTCTGGCCAATATTTATCCCTCAAACAAAGTCACTAAAACAGATTATCTGATCATTATCACATTGCTGTTTGTGAGAGCTTGCTGTGTGCAACTTGGCTGCTGCGTTTCCTACATTACAACAGTGACTACACTTCAAAAATACTTCATTGGCTGTTAAGCACTTTGGGATGTACAAGGTGGTAAAAGGCGCTATATAAATGCAAGCCTTTCGTTTTTGAAATTTGTTCACAGTTGTTCAACCTTTTGATATAAAACTAGCTGACAAAAATGTTAACATATTAAAAACAGAAGTTCAAATGACTAGTAGTTAGGTTTAAGCCTTTAACAGCCATAGGGATAGTATACTGTTTGGACATAATGGGTTAGATCATGGTTACCAGTGCTTTATGAGATATTTCAAATGAAAAGGAGAGGAATTTTCCCAGATTTTTTTCCCCCAATCGGCCTAGGTTTTTATCTGGTTTTTGCCTCTCCCAGGAGATCGCATGGCTCCGGTTGGGGTGGAGTGTAGAATGTTGTGGTGCAGGGGGTGTCGCAGTTGTGTGGGGCGGACTGGTTGGGCTGGGTGCTCTGTACTTTTCCACCATTGTTCATTGTTCATAGACTTATGTGTAATCTTCAGGGCTGCTGACCGAGGGCCGAGCGGTTCTTTGTCGGCCGGCGCAGACACGATGGGCCGAAATGGACTCCTTCTGCGCTGTAAATTTCTATGTTTCTATGTTTCTAAAAACATCAGCAAAAATGACCCCTTTGTCTTTGATGCCAGCTAGCAATGAAGAATGGCAGACAAAGATAGAGACTGGTACGAAGGAAGAAAGCAATCTGCACCACTGGGTGTCCATCAGACTAATTCCAAAGTCCCAAAAATATTACGCACCCCTCCATACCTCACACGATTCAATCACTTCCTTCACCAAATATCCACCCATCTCCCTGTTGAATTTGCCAACCTGTTAAACTTGTTTCCCTGGAGCCTGTTCCACACATTCACTGCCTCTATGTTAAGTCTAAACTATATGTTCACCTTCTCTCTGATGAACTCGAGACTGCGACCCCCCATGAGATTATTGGGGTTCAGGTGCTGTGCTGAGAGAGATGTGAGATGCACAATAAGTGAGAGGGGCAAAAGGGACAAAGACAGAACATCTCAGAAGAAAGGGGTGAGGTAAAACTGAATAAGGCAAGACGTATTTTGTCCACTTTCTGAAACTGCGTCTGCATAAGAACATAAGAAACAGAAGCAGGAGTAGGCCATACGGCCCCTCGAGCCTGCTCCGCCATTTAATATGATCATGACTGATCCAATCATGACTCAGCTCCAATTTCCCACCCGCTCACCATAACCCCTCATTCCTTTATCGTTTAAGAAACTGTCTCTCTCTGTCTTAAATTTATTCAATGTCCCAGCTTCCACAGCTCTCTGAGGTAGCGAATTCCACAGATTTACAACCCTCTGAGAGAAGAAATTCCTCCTCATCTCAGTTTTAAATGGGTGGCCCCTTATTCTAAGGTCATGCCCTCTAGTTCTAGTTTCCCCCATCAGTGAAACATCCTCTCTACATCCACCTTGTCGAGCCCCCTCATAATCTTATACGTTTCGATAAGATCACCTCTCATTCTTCTGAATTCCAATGAGTAGAAGCCCAACCTCCTCAACCTTTCCTCCTAAGTCAACCCCTCATCTCCAGAATCAATCTAGTGAACCTTCTCTGAACTGCCTCTAAAGCAAGTATGTTCCTTCTTAAATATGGAAACCAAAACTGCACGCAGTATTCCAGGTGTGGCCTCACCAATACCCTGTATAACTGAACTGTCCAGTGCTCTGGCAGCTGTAGATCTATCAGTTGAGCAGAATCTCTTAATATATATTTTCTCCTGGCAAAAACATATTTCCCTTTAAGTGGATGCTGCAGCCCTTTAAGTAGCTGCAGCAGTGCCAGCAATCTAGTATCACCCCTCCCCCCGCGCCCCCCCCCCCACCCCACTGTGTGAGCCCCCAACTGTCGGAGAACCAAACACTGGAAGTTTGCCTTGAGCACATCACATGATCCAAAAGCTCTGACAGGAGTGGCTACAGCAAGCACGGATTGGTGCATTACTCTGGTGCACACAAGGTCCTGCTAGTCAAGCACTGGGACTGAAAACTCCAACCCAGTGTCTCGTATCTAGTACACAGTCGATTTAGTGAAATCCTAAACGGGTTCATTAGGAACTCAGTTGTGATTTTGCAATACCAAGTGCACAGAGGAAAACTACCTCCGAGTGAGAAAAAGGCTCGAAATTCAGTAGCGAATACGGTTACGTGGATAGGCTAGAGAAGCTAGAGTTGTCCTCCTCGAAGCAGAGAAGGCTAAGAGGAGATTTGATAGAGGTGTTCAAAATCATGAAGAATTTAGATAAAGGGAATTTTTTTTCCAATGGTCGAAGAGAGCACAAATTTAAGGTGGGATTCGCTGCCTCAGAGAGCTGTGGAAGCCAGGACATTGAATAAATTTAAGACAACGATAGACAGTTTCTTAACCGATAAGGGATTAAGAGGTTATGGGGAGCGGGCAGGGAAGTGGACCTGAGTCCATGATCGGATCAGCCATTATCGTATTAAATGGCGGAGTAGTCTCGAGGGGCCGTATGGCCTACTCCTGCTCCTAGTTCTTATGTTCTTATGTAAGGTGATTGGCAAAAGAACCAGAGGCGACACGAGGAAAAAAATTTTTATGCAGCGAGTGGTGAGGATTTGGAACGCTCTGCCTGATAGGGCGATGGATACAGATTCAACAGTAGCCTTCACAAGGGAATTGGATAAATACCTGAAGGAGAAAGAATTGCAGTGGATACGGGGAAAGAGCAGGGGAGTGGGACTAATTGGACTGCTCTTCGAAAGAACCGACGCAGACTCGATGGGCCGAATGGCCTCCTGCTGTGCTGTAATATTCTATGATTCTATATGAGAGGGTGAATCAGCAGAGGAAGAGAAGGAAGAGAGAACTTACAGAAGGGAAGCATGAAGATCAATGCAGTGAAATGGAAGAAAATGCTCGCATGATTGGTCGACCAATAATGTATCGGGTGGTAACCAGGACCCGGGGTTATAAGAGCTAGTTATTTGTGTGTTTGGACGCAGCACAGTTCATGAAATCAATTATTTTTGAACAGGCGCCTGAGATGTTACTGAGTAATGATCTGCTGATATTGGCTGTGTGGGCAGGGTGGAGTGGGGGTGAGGAGTCAGGTAGAGATGAGACACCATGAGCCAGTCTTGCCTGCTTTCTGTGCTCAGCACTGGCAATGGGAGAGCTCTGTGAACAGGCCTCATACCTGCCTGCTTTTTGTGCCAGCAGAGCGGTGTATGCCATAAAGGGAGATGGTTGAGAGAGTGTGATGAATAAACTTCAAAACGGGAGGAGGAAAGTTCGTCTCAATGTTTCCTTTCAAAGATCAGCATTAGAGCTCCCCTGCTGGCCCAGTTGGTAAATGCACTAGTTATTAGGTAGTGAGCCCAGGGTCAATGCCCAGGCTGTGCTGCGTTAGGGTGATCTCAGTTAGGGAAGCAGTAATCATCGAATGACACAGCACAGAAGGAGGCCATTCGGCCCATCGTGCCTGTGCCAGCTCTTTGATTGAGCTATGCCACTAATCCCACTCCCCTATTATTTCCCCATCTTTCCCACTTACAACAGTGACTACCCTCCAAAAGTACTTCATTGGCTGTAAAGCGCGTTGAGACGTCCGGTGGTCGTGAAAGGCGCTATATAAATGTACGTCTTTCCTTCCCTCTCTATCTTTTCTTTCTCTCTCTTTCTCTCTCTCTCTTTCTCTCTTTTTTTTCTCTCTCTTTCTCTCTTTTTCTCTCTCTTACTCTCTCTCTCTTTCTCTCTTTCTTTCTCTCTCTTTTTTTCCCCTTGGTATTTATCCAGTTCCCTGTTTGAAAGTTACGATTCAATCTGCTCCCACCGCCCTTTCGGGCAGTGCGTTCCCGATCACAACAACTCGCTGTGTAAAAAAACCCGCTTCCTCATATGTTGCCTCTGGCTCTTTTGCCGATAGCCGCAGTTCCTAGCTCTGATGTGAGTGGCGAGTGAGGGTAAGGACAAGTCCAGGCTGGATCCTTGATACTGCGGACGCTCAAAGTCCAGGCTCAGTGCATGAGGAATAGCCACTTGGGTGAGATTACAGAGCTTTCTGCAAAGAAACTGCAGCCCAGCCTTCAGGAGAGACGAGGAAGGGGATTAACAAAATTAATTTCTTGCATCTGGCAAACATAAAGGCATCTGTGGAAGGCTCCGTGTTTGGGATGTAACATAATCTGTGAAATGAGTGAATCAGTCTACTTAATCATTTAAACGAGGTTGCCGTAATGTGTTGCGATTGCTGTGGGGAGGGCCCAGCACTTTGGCCAGTGCCAGCGATTGTCCCCCTTGTCAGTTTCCTGGGTCACTGAAACTGACCTGGCCCATCTGGAGTCCATCAGTCATCTCCCGACAACTTCCTGAAACACCTCCCTCTATTTCCTGGTTCCTTTTCTTCTGCCCTGCTTGGTTTTCAGCAAACTGCAATCCGCTGAACTCGGGTCCAGGGGGTCGGACACGATCCCACTCAAATCCCCCAAACGCTGGCCGTAAATCCTTCCAGCTACAAAAACTTCTTGCCTCTTGGAAAAGCAGTTAGGATTGGGATTTCAGGATATATTTTTCCCATGATCTGAACTTTCTGCGTGCGTCGTAATCTGCTAAAAGCCGAGCTTCTGCCAGAGGAGCCGATGAGAACATTGTGGTTAAATCCATGTGATGATTTGGGGGTCTTTGTTGTCCCGTTTGCTTCCAGTGGCTAATGAGATATTTTCCAGTCCATTTGGCATGTCGTTGAACTGCCTAATTGTACGGTTTGCACCGCTTTTTTAAATGTTGTGATCCTCAAGGTGAGTGATAATAGTGCTGGGGAATGGAACACGCTCTGTGTCAAGCACCCAGTATCAGGGTCAAGCACCCCCAGGCCAGATAAAGTATTGGAAAAAAGCAATAAAGACTTGCATTTATATAGCGCCTTTCACAACCACCGGACGACTCAAAACGCTTTACAGCCAATGAAGTACCTTTTGGAGTGTAGTCACTGTTGTAATGTGGGAAACGCAGCAGCTAATTTGCGCACAGCAAGCTCCCACAAACAGCAATGTGATAATGACCAGATAATCTGTTTTTGTTATGTAATACAGAATAAAGCTCCCATTACAATGCCCCATCAAACACTCCCAGCTAAATGACAGCATGGTTTAGATGCAGGATATCATTTCTGTCTTTCGGATGAGACGTTAAATCGAGGCCCAGTCTGCTCTCTCAGCTGGACGTAAAAGATCCCACGACACTATTTCGAAGAAGAGCAGGGGAGTTAACCCCGGTGTCCTGGGGCCAATACTTATCCCTCAATCAACATAACAAAAACAGATTATCTGGTCATTATCACATTGCTGTTTGTGGGAGCTTGCTCTGCGCAAATTAGCTGCCGCATTTCCTACATTACAACAGTGACTACACTCCAAAAGTACTTCATTGGCTGTAAAGCGCTTTGAGACGTCCGGTGGTTGTGAAAGGCGCTATATAAATGCAAGTGTTTCTTTTTCTTTCAGAGGAAAGCTCCCTTCTACACTGCCCTATCAAGCATTTCGAGTTTAGGTACAACATGCACTGGAGAGGGTACAGAGGAGATTTACAAGGAGGTTGCCTGGACTGGAAAATTTTAACTATGAGGAAAGATTGGATAGGGGTTGTTTTCTTTGGAACAGAGGAGGCTGAGGCGAGACCTGATTGAAGTGTATAAAATTATGAGGGGTCTAGATAGAGTGGATAGGAAGGACCTGTTTCCCTTAACAGAGGGGTCAACAACCAGGGGGCATAGATTTAAAGTAATTGGGGGGAGGTTTAGAGGGGATTTAAGGGGAAATTTCTTCACCCAGAGGATGGTGGGGGTCTGGAACTCACTGCCTGAAAGGGTGATAGAGGCAGAAACCCTCACCACATTTAAAAAGTACTTGAAATGCCGTAACTTACAGGGCTAGTGACCAAGAGCTGGAAAGTGGGATTAGGCGGGCGCGGACACGATGGGCCAAAATGGCCTCCTTCCCTGCTGTAAATTTCTATGACTCTATGATACAGTAAAGCTCTCTCTAGACTGTCCCATCAGATGCTCAAAGTCAGGTGCAGATGGGCGAGATGCAGAGTGAAGCTCCCTCTACGCTTAACCCAGCAACGTGTCTCAGACAACATCAGCAAAGCATTCCCACTGGACTGGTGGAACAATTTTTCCATTTCCCACCACAGCCATCCTGTGGCCTCGCTAAATGAGAACGTTAAATGTCAGGAACTGTTCCACGTGTGTGGATTATATAAATTAAAGTAAGTGAAACTGGCAGGCCACAGATTTGCATTGTAGGGCAGTGCGTTGCAGGAACTGGAGTGAGACTGCCAGGACTGATTCCACATAAGGCCCTCAATGGAGCTGGATTAGACCGAAGGTTCCCAGCGGTGAAAGTCTAATGTCAACATCCAACCCACACCGCCTCCCCTCCACAAGTGATTTTATTCTAGAATTTCTCAATGCCTGTTAAAAGCTTTTTAAAAAAATGTCATTTCTGCCTTAAGTGAGAGTGGGTCTCATTGAAACGTATAAAATTCTGACGGGGTTGGATAGACTGGATGCGGGGAGAATGTTTCCCCTGGCTGGGAAGTCTAGAACAAGGGGTCACAGTCTCAGGTTACGGGGTAGGAAATTTAGGACCGAGATGAGGAGAGATTTTTTTCACTCAGAGGTGGTGAACCTGTGGAATTCTCTACCACAGAAGGCTGTGGAGGCCAAGTCATTGAATATATTTAAGAGGGAGATAGATTTCTAGACACAAAAGACATCAAGGGGTATGGGGAAAAAGCAGGCATATGGATAGAGGATCAGCTGTGATCATACTGAATGGTGGTGCAGGCTCAACTGCTCCAAATGGCCTACTTCTGCTCCTATTTTCTATGTTTCTATGTTTCAAGAGGAGTTCCTGGTTGGCACGTGAATATAGGAGCAGGGAGGTCTTACTGCAGTTGTACAGGGCCTTGGTGAGGCCACACCTTGAATATTGTGTTCAGTTTTGGTCTCCTAATCTGAGGAAGGACATTCTTGCTATTGAGGGAGTGCAGCGAAGGTTCACCAGACTGAATCCCGGGATGGCAGGACTGACATATGAAGAAAGACTGGATTGACTAGGCTTATACTAGAATTTAGAAGAATGAGAGGGGATCTCATAGAAACATATAAAACTCTGACGGGATTAGACAGGTTAGATGCAGGAAGAATGTTCCCGATGTTGGGGAAGTCCAGAACCAGGGGTCACAGTCTAAGGATAAGGGGTAAGCTATTGAGGACCGAGATGAGGAGAAACTTCTTCACTCAGAGAATTGTAAACCTGTGGAATTCTCTACCACAGAAAGTTATTGAGGCCAGTTCATTAGATATATTCAAAAGGGAGTTAAATATGGCCCTTACGACTAAAGGGATCAAGGGGTATGGAGAGAACATACTGAAGTTGCATAATCAGCCATGATCATATTGAATGGCGGTGCAGGCTCGAAGGACCGAATGGCCTGCTCCTGCACCTATTTTCTATGTTTCTATGTTTACTCTCCAATGCGATACTGAGCCATTGGACGATCGAGGGTTTGGTCCTATTTTTGGGTGGAGTTAGCCAACCTCAGCTGGGACGGTGGTAGCATGTGCTACAGCTGACATCACTGGGTTTGGGAGGGGGAAAAAAATCAAGGAGGGATTCCACTCGTCAGAGCAAGTATTTTCTATTGGGGAGGGGTCACAGAGGGTGGTGTGACCACTCTGGTGTGCATCATTGCCCATATTTTGTTCTCAAAACCTTCAATGAGCTGACTAGAATGATGATGTCCCTTTCCAGGGCAACCTTCAGCCTGACCTTTCCCGACCGTGATACCGTGATACAGTTGGGGGGTGGGGTGGCGACTGTGGAACTTCAAGCAGTACCTGGAATCGACGCATGTCTCGTGGGTTCCCGGCTGTTTTCAAACAGTTCTGATTGCACTTGAGGAAGAACTTTAAGAAGAATCTGAAAACAAAGGAAAAAGACTTTTTTCAATGTCTCGCTCTGAAACTGGCAGAAAACAGTGCGATAAAATCCGCTTGTTCCCGTAGCTACAGCAATTTTGTACGTCGGGATTTGTTCCCCATGTGCAGATTGTATGAGTTAAAGTAAGTGAAACTGGCAGGCCACAGTAAAAAATGGAATTGGGCAGAATACGAGAGCACAGAGAGGTGGAATTAAAATAAAACGAATAGTATCGATGCATTTAAGGGGAGGCTAGACAAGCATATGAGGGAGAAGGGAATCGAGGGTTATGCTGATAGATTTAGCTGAGGAAAGACGGGAGGAGGCTTGAGTGGAGCATAAACGCCGGCATAGACTGGTTGGGCCGAATGGCATAGTCTCAGAATAAGGGGTCGCCCATTCAAAACTGAGATGAGTAGGAATTTCTTCTCTCAGAGGATGGTGAATCTTTGGAATTCTCTGCCCCAGGGAGCTGTGGAGGCTGGATCATTGAATATATTTGAGGTGGAGATAGACAGATTTTTGAACGATAAGGGAGTAAAGGGTTATGGGGAGTGGACAGGGAAGTGGAGTTGAGGCCAAGATCAGATTAGCCGTAATCTTTTTGAATGGTGGAGCAGGCTCGAGGGGCCGAATGGCCTACTCCTGCTCCTATTTCTTTTGTGTTTATGTTCTTATGTTCTTAGTTTCTGTGCAGGATATCCTATGTAATCCTATGTAAAAGGGGCGTCGATGAGGAGAGCAGGAAGATGCATAGAAAAAGTCAAGTAAACGGCGCAGAGAGGGACAAAGAGGTGTAGATAGGTGAGGTGAGGATCTAGGGATGGAAGAGAAAGAGAGGGTCAGGCAGAAGGGAGAGAGACAGGCAGAGGGGAGAGAGACAGGTGGACAGACAGAGGGGCAGATGTATGGAGAGAGGAAATATGGAATGAAATGGCAGATGAATGGACGGAATTGGAGCCACACAAAGACACAGAGAGGAAAATCCAGGAACAATATACTGAAAAATTCCTTGACCTCAGGAAAGACCGAGTTAGTCTCTGAAATTTATAGCAGAATAAGGGCTGACTGGCTCCTGCTGAATAAGGTGAGGCAGTTTAATAAGTTGATGTTCCTCTTCAGATGGCTTGCACTATTTCCACCCAACCAGGGTGGGAATAAGCTGTAGGAATAGGAAGATCCCAGGATTCGGGCCCAGTCTTGGGTTGAGTTAGCTCCTGCGGGAGTTGAGGTGCTTCAACTGATCTCGGTGACTCTGCACTGGGGAGGAGAAAACCCGAGTCTCCAGCTCACAATTACTGCACGGCAAGCGAGCCCCAGGTGGGCAGAGGAAACGCTACAAGGACACCCTCAAAGCCTCCCTGATAAAGTGCAACCTCCCCACCGACACCTGGGAGTCCCTGGCCAAAGACCGCCCTAAGTGGAGGAAGAGCATCCGGGAGGGCGCTGAGCACCTGGAGTCTCATCGCTGAGAGCATGCAGAAAGCAAGCGCAGGCAGCGGAAGGAGCGTGCGGCAAACCTGTCCCACCCACCCTGTCCCAACTGTGACAGGGACTGTGGTTCTCGTATTGGACTGTTCAGCCACCTAAGGACTCATTTTTAGAGTGGAAGCAAGTCTTCCTCGATTCCGAGGGACTGCCTGTGATGATGATGATGATTACTGCACATGTTGCGACATCGGAAGAATGGTCATTTGGGCGAGGAACCAGAGAGCTGCCTTGGATAGAATTACATGGAATGTACAGCACCAAAACAGGCCATTTGGCCCAACTGCTCCGTGCCGGTGTTATGCTCCACATGAGCCTCTTCCCATCTCACCCTATCACCATATCCTTCTATCCCTTTCTCCCTCGTGTGTTTATCCAGCTTCCCCTTAAACACATCGATAGCATTTGCCTCAACCACTCCCTGTGGTAGCGAATTCCACATTCCATCCACTCTCTGGGTAAAGAAGTTTCTCCTTCGCTTGTGGAACTCCTAATTCAGCTCAAGTCAACCCTTTTGAGGAGAAGATTGCAGAGATGAAAAATGATGGGCTATATTACACTCCATCACTGACTTTAACGGAACAATTGACATCAGTGCGAAGCCGTGCTCCCCACTTTATACACAAACTGAGAGTAAATTGTAGCCGGACGTTTTAGATTGCACCAACTATCATTTTATTGAGAACTGAACTGACAGAGGACTACGTTGTATACATGTTTCTGAGTACAAGATGTCCAGTTATGTTTCGAACAGCCCCTCATCCGCTCTTGTGAATTGAGAGCGAGTCGATAATGAGGGAGCTGGTCAAATCACCGAGGTTAAGTACCCCGGTGTCTGACTCTGCACTCAGCTGTATCCGGCTATTAACACACAACTCTATTACTGTGATTTACTTTCACACAACACAATGACAAACCCACTGCTCCAGTGTTTACACATGTCTGTGTCTCAGATTCCATACCTGCTTCTTGGTTGCAAAATGAGACCAACATCCAAATATTAACAGAGCAGGCATACCTGGCGTTGGCCTCTTTCGACCAATAACATTTTTTAAAAATTGATTGCGCTGCGTGGTGATCCTGGGAATCTCTTCCTTTCCCCCCTGAACCCTCCCCCGCAACAATGATCAGCCACGGTCTTATTGAATGGCGGAGCAGGCTCAAGGAGCCAAATGGCCGACTCCTGCTCCTATCTCTTATGTTCCCTGCCCGCTCCCCATAACCCTTGACCCCCTTATCACTCAAAAATCTGTCTATCTCCATCTTAAACATATTCAATGACCCAGCCTCCACAGCACTCTCCTCCTCATCTGATCAGCCATGATCTTATTGAATGGCGGAGCAGGCTCGAGGGGCCATAGGGTCTACTCCTGCTCCTATTTCTTATGAAGGTTCTGAGTCGGGCGGTGGCTGTGTTCTACAGGTGTTGGCCAGCGTCGGGCACCTTGCTCAAGTGCCCATTCATAAGAAATAGGATCAAGAGTCGGCCATCGGCCCCTCGATCCCGCTCTGCCATTCAATAAGATCATGGCTGATCTGGTCTTGGCCTCAACTCCACTGGCGCTGAGCCCATGATCAGATCAGCCATGATCTTATTGAATGGTGAAGCAGACTCAAGAAGCCAAATGGCCGACTCCTGCTCCTATTTCTTATGTTCCCTGCCCGCTCCCCATAACCCTTGACTCCCTTATCACTCAAAAATCTGTCTATCTCCACCTTAAACATATTCAATGACCCAGCCTCCACAGCTCTCTGGGGCAGAGAATTTCAAAGATCCATGATCCTCTGAGAGAAGAAATTCCTCCTCATCTCAGTTTTAAATAGGTGACCCCTTATTCTGAAACTATGCCCCCGAGTTCTCGATTCTTCATGAGTGCACTTGGACAGTGCATGTTGACAGGTTATTTGACTGCAATTGGGGGGAATTTCTGTTCTCGGTCAATGTTCCACATGGTGCAGCAACCCTGACTGGTGTTTTGTTCCCCTGGATGCTCGAGCAAAGAGCTGGCACAGGCACAATGGGCTGAATGGCCTCCTCCTGTGCTATATTATTCTACGCTAATTGCTGCACTCTCTACTGCCATCCTGACTGAGATCTGCACAGACCAGGGATCAAATCTGCACCTCCTTGGTAAGTGACAACATTTGCGTGTGTGTGGGGTGCATTTACCGACAGAATTGCTTTTAGAAATGAGTCACTCAACTGATCAGCTAACTCAGCCTGGACTGAAGATTGAACCTTAGACCTTGCTGATCTGTGTGCCCCAGTTCTGGAGAAGTTGTCGACCCACAGTCTGTAAGAGCCTGACGAGTATTATCAATTGGGCTCCTTTCCAATCAACAAGCAATGCAGCTGTAGACCTGTAATCTCGACGTGAGATGGAAGAGGCCAGCGCTAGATCAGTTTGGAAGGATTGAATCCGTCCCATAGCCTGTGCGCTTTATCCTCTCTGAACACAGCACGATTTAGTGCCTCATGGAATGGAGCAACACTTAATCAATAACTAGTCCAAGCGTCTCTCGATCCATATCCAGTAGACAGCCCCGAATTATAACCTTAAATTGATCTAACAAGAAAAACATACTCTGTGTTCATGTCGCTGTTACGTAGACACTTTCGCAGTCACTTTCGGATGTGATTGTCACCCGCAAGAGCTGCAGTTTTACGTTGCTGCTGGTCCTTGGGATGAAACACTTTCCAATTCAGGCATCCAGATTCAGCCTCAAACATTCCCAGGGCAGGTACCGCATGGGGTTAGATACAGAGTAAAGCTCCCTCTACACTGTCCCATCAAACACTCCCAGGGCAGGTACTGCATGGGGTTAGATACAGAGTAAAGCTCCCTCTACACTGTCCCATCAAACACTCCCAGGGCAGGTACTGCATGGGGTTAGATACAGAGTAAAGCTCCCTCTACACTGTCCCATCAAACACTCCCAGGGCAGGTACAACACGGGTTAGATACAGAGTAAAGCTCCCTCTACACTGTCCCATCAAACACTCCCAGGGCAGGTGCAGCACGGGTTAGATACAGAGTAAAGCTCCCTTTACACTGTCCCATCAGACACTCCCATGGCAGGTAGAGCATGGGGTTAGACACAGAGTAAAGCTCCCTCTACACTGTCCCATCAAACACTCCCAGGGCAGGTACAGCACGGGTTAGATACAGAGTAAAGCTCCTTCTACACTGTCACATCAAACACTCCCAGGGCAGGTACAGCACAGGGTTAGATACAGAGTAAAGCTCCTTCTACACTGTCACATCAAACACTCCCAGGGCAGGTACAGGGGGTTAGATACAGAGTAAAGCTCCTTCTACACTGTCACATCAAACACTCCCAGGGCAGGTACAGGGGGTTAGATACAGAGAAAAGCTTCTGCTACTTTTCTGTGTGTGTGTCCATCGTAACATTTCTGGGGATTGTATATGAGCTCTTGTACCTCCAATCAATTTTCATCTGAACTTTTTTAATATATAGATATATAAAGAAACTTCATTTGAGAATCAAAGTACAAGTCTGTTCTGTAGTATAGAGCTGGGGTGGCCTGAAACGCAGGCCAAGCTACATTATTCAGAGAGTGGCCATGGGAAAATACTGAGGGCATGTTGGCCCGTGATGCTCTCCCATATCGCCTGAGCCAATTGGTGACGGGAACTGAAAGGGAAAAAGCCAAGTCAGGGATAGCAAAATGACATCCATCAGTTGTGGGCTGCAAGTACCTCTGGTTGTGGGCCATGTTTAAAGGTGTGCTGAAAGGTTACTAGAAGGATGGACATGAGGGCCATGTGCTTGTTGAAATGTCGAGTGGCAAACTAGTCGAAGATAGCAGCTGGGCCTAAGCGCTGGGTGGCTGGTACTAGTAGATTTCCCCCAAAGTTCTGAAGCAATTAAACCTTAGACTAGGCCTATATCCTCTAGAGTTTAGAATAATGAGAGGTGAGCGCATTGAAACATACAAAATTCTTACAGGGCGTGACAGGGTAGATGCCGGGAGGATGTTTCCCCTGGCTGGAGAGTCTAGAACCAGGGTATCACAGTCTCAGAATAAAGGGTCGGCCAATTAGGACTGAGATGAGGAGAAACTTCTTCACTCAGAGGGTGGTGAACCTTTGGAATTCTTTACCCCAGAGGGCTGTGGAGGCTCAGTCGTTGAGTATATTCAAGACAGAGATCGATAGATTTTTGGGTATTAAGGGAATCAAGGGATATGGGGACAGTGTAGGAAAGTGGAGATGAGGTAGAAGATCAGCCATGATCTCACTGAATGGTGGAGCAGGCTCGAGGGGTCGAATGGCCTACTCCTGCTCCTAATTCTTATGTTCTTATGGGGCAGGGGAATAGCTACTCTGCCCAGCTGAATGAAGTCACTTTGGCCGTCACCACCATGAGGCAGCATTGCATTGATCACCTGTCCGAGGAGCTGGATGTGAAATTCCATTCAGACGCGGCATTTCGAGATGTTTGCCTCAACTCCTCACACTCTCCTTCCCCCAAAAGGCCATTGGTTGCAATCTAACCGGTAATGTGAGACGAGTGACCCTTCCCATCGACAGGAACGCCCGATTCTGCTGTGTGGCACAGTGCCTTGGCTCAGAGAGGGGAGGACACTTCACGCAAAGCCACAGCGCAGTGAGAACTCTAAATCCTTCGGGTAATATTTTAAAAAACGCCGATGAGATTTTCCCTAGATAGCTCTGATAGTCAAAGGAGAGTGGCACTGAGCCAGACTGAGCATGGTTCTCGGTTCACTGCCGGCCCCGTACCAAGTTAGTGGTTGTCAGCGGCGGGAGGGGGCCGGATAGGAGGTGCTGTCATCATCTCCAAAGTCTCTGGCTAGGGAAGGAGGGAAGTCAGCCGGAGCTCCTGCTCCTTATCGCAAACCAGTAACCTCTACTGGAAAGGCATCAGTATCGGAATGTTGATGCCAGATGTCAGCCTGTGGCTCATTGGCTAGCACCCTCACCTCTGAGCTAGAAGGTTGTGGGTTCAAATCCCACTCCAGAGACTTGAGCACAAAAATCTAGGCTGACACTCCAGTGCAGTGCTGAGGGAGTGCCGCACTGTCGGAGGTGCCGTCTTTCAGATGAGACATTAAACCAAGGCCCCGTAAAAGATCTCATGGCACTACTGAAGAAGAGTAGGGGAGTTATCCCCGGTGTGCTGGGGCCAATATTTATCCCTCAATCAACATAAGAAAAACAGTTTATCTGGTTATTGTCACATTGCTGTTTGTGGGAGCTTGCTATGCGCAAATTGACTGCCGCGTTTCCCACATTGCAACAGTGACTACTCTCCAAAAGTACTCCATTGGCTGTAAAGCGCTTTGAGACGTCCCGGTGGTCGTGAAAGGCGCTATCGAAATCCAAGTCTTTCTTTCTTTCATTGGATGAAGACGTGATTATTCTTGGCCATGATGCTCCCCTTGGTTGATTTTCTCATTGATGCCCAATGTAAAGGCTGGCACTCGAGGAACGGCTACTTGAGTGAGGTACTGCGGGGCGGCGGGCCTGTGTCTGTGGAACCGTACCCCAGCAAGAGCCAATGCCGGCAGGAAAGGAGGGGAAAAAAAACATCACTAGAAAGGGTTAAGGTGGATATCAGAAGCCCAGCTCTTAAAATAGCAGATGTGTGGCTGTTGGTCCCAGGTGAACTCAAAGTGGTTTCATTTTTTTTCTGCTCACCATGGCAACCACATTTTGTAGCACAGTCCCACAAACCCCTCAAGACAGACACAGACACGAACACTGCTTCACAATCTTTCTGCTCTCAAGCTGACAGACAATGACTAGGGTTCCCAAAGCATTTTGAACAAAAGAACTACTTTCCCAATTTATTGGGAAGAAAAAAAAATCTTGGCACTTTTTTACAAAAACTTGCGATGAATGCATCTGAGAAAATCCATAGCGATTCAGTTCCAGTTCATGGAAAGCTCAGAGGTCAGAGTTTGAGCGACTGTTCCTTGACGAAGCTGATTAAAGGAGGAAAACCGTTTGTATTTGTTTATTAAAAGCAGTGTTTCCTCGCTTGGCGTGACGTGTGGTCCTTTTGTCTCATTCACCATATTTGAATTTTACTCCTGAAATTTCGTTCAACTTCCCCTACCCAAGAAGGTTTTGGTTTCTCACTAGGTTACAGTTCCAGGGGGGGGTGCAGGATGCTCTCCACTAACGTACCCAAATGGCTATTTTCCTTGAGGGAGGCGAGATGGTCGGGATTGGGAGGACGTTCAGTGATGAAGGGGCTTTACAAACAGCCCAGTACTGTTCTTCCCCAATCGCCCACACTTGCAATCTCCCAGTAAGGGTTACAGAAGTGGGAACCCTGGCTGAATGTCCCTTTGCCATCTCCTGAAGAAACCTCTGGGAAACGTTCAGGCCCTTTGTGCCTGTGGCGGCTCAGTCTTTGAGTATATTCAAGACCGAGATCGATAGATTTTTCCATGATATGGGGATCGGGCGGAAAAGTGGAGTTGAGGTAGAAGATCAGCCATGATCTTATTCAATGGCGGAGCGGGCTTGAGGGGCCGAATGGCCAACTCCTGCTCCTAATTCTTATGTTCTTATGGCAGGATGCTACTTGGGTTTCAAAAGCCCGCGAATTGTCGGAGCAAGTGAAGACCGCGGGGAGGAAGTAGTTCTTTGTTAAATACTCCCGCACAGTATCGCTTCCTCTCATGAGCCCTTCCTTTTTTTGCTACAAACCCTTTGACCCATAGGTGTAAGTCTGGCCTGGATCTAGTTTGAAAGCTCCTTGCCACAGTGTGATGCACACGCTCTAGGTCTCCATCCTACCACCCGCTAGCTCCCCGATCAGCAAACATCTGTTTTCCATAATTCCATAAATCCCACCTCATCCCTTCTCTCCATCTTTCACCACTAAAAAAAACACAAAGTTCCCTTGCGTTCGGAGAACGTGCTCACGGACTGTAAGTCTGGGATTCCCGTGGTCCCAACTGCACAAGAACATGTCCTAATTTCATGGTAGCGGTTTTTGTTGGGGGTGTAAAAGACCCGTGTGAAACTAGAACACAGGACGCCTAATATAACTGGCAAGTTTGCTTCTTCTAGGCATTAAAACCAAAGCCAAACAAAATCGAAGGGTAAGTGCCGATAGGTTGGTAAGAACGCCAACGGAATGAGAGACATTTTTAAATTTCCTTTTTTTAGACTTCTTTAGGAACTAACGAAGGAGGTGGACTTTTCTTATTCACGATGTTTGAAGGTCAGTCAGAAAGGTTACTTCAGTTTTCCAAGCATTCTAGGAGGCTGCTAAGGGATGTATTAAGTGTGTATCCCAGGATAGCAGACAGCCCATCCCCTCGCTTGTGTATGTTAGTATTTCCATCGACTCTCTCTCTCTTACTCTCTGACTGTTTCCTATCATTTCTGTGTACGCTCTCTCAGACATCCACAGGCCTGTGTTAACCGCATGACACAAGGGACCACTATTGACTGAACCCAGATGGGGGGAAGGTTTTGTAGAGAAAACAGGAACCTATAAGGGTTAAGGTATTAAATCTCAGAGGGTGAGCAGAGCTGACCAGATCCCTCGATGTATTTAGAAATTCTGCTTTTGCAGTGAAATCAAGACTTGGAGAAACCCAGTATTGATGCAGCTATCTTGTGCAGCTTACTGTTCAACCTCTGAAGTGTGACATTGGCACTTTGTTTTTGTAATTTTAAAACAGTGTTTTCTCCCCTCATGACATCTTTCCAACCAATTCTGTTTCATAGAGTGGTTACAGCACGGAAGGAGGCCATTCGGCCCGTCGAGCCCGTGCTGGCTCTCTGCAAGAGCACCTCAGATAGTCCCACTCCCCCGCCCTTTCCCCGCAGCCCTGCAATCCTTCAGGTACTTATCCAACTCCCTTTTGAAAGCCGCGGTTGAGTCTGCCTCCACCACCCTTTCAGACAGCGCATTCCAGATCCTAACCGCTTGCTGCATAAAACAGTTTTTTCTCATGTCGCCTTTGGTTCTTTTGCTAATCACCTTAAATCTGTGTCTTCTGGTTCTCCAACCTTCTGCCAATGGAAACAGCCCCTCTCAATCTACTATTTCAAGACCCCTCATCGTCTCACTTCCGACCTCTAAGCACTCCTCCTCCTCTTTCTTCATTCGTTGCAACCTTTCTAGTTTCTCTTGTTTTATCGGTGTCACTAGGGCCCCTGCTCCCCGGAACTATCCTTGCTTGTTCCAAACACCCTGTCAGACACAGTCTACCTGTATCCTCGACTGCACCTCCCAAACCCGCCACCTCTACCCCCGAGAAGGACAAGGGCAGCAGGCGCATGGGAACACCACCACCTCCACGTTCCCCTCCAAGTCACATACCATCCTGACTTGGAAATATATCGGCTGTTCCTCCATCGTCACTGGGCCAAAATCTTGGAACTCCATCCCTAACAGCACTGTGGGAGCACCTTCACCACACGGACTGCAGCGGTTCAAGAAGGCGGCTCACCAACACCTTCCCCAGGGCAATTAGGGATGGGCAATAAATGCCGGCCTTGCCAGCGACACCCACATCCCAGGAACAAATTTTTTTAAAATCCTCACTGTGCTGAGAACAAGACTCATTGCACCATCTGCCACTCTGGCTTATTCAATCCAAGGATCTCAAAACTATGGAACTCTTCGGGCCCCCTTGAATTTCCCTTCCCTCTTACAATCCTTAGGCTCTCAAAAAAAGCTTTCTGTAACCCAATCACTCAGCTTGCTTTACCTAGGTTTCTTACCCTTTCCGACTTTGGGGTGCCTTGGTTTGTGGGCCTTTGTTTCTTAAAACAAAATACAGGATGGCTGATTCCCAGTGCTGTTCTTAAAAGAAAGACGATTCATAAGCAGAAAATAATGTCTCACATAAGAACATAAGAAATAGGAGCAGGAGTCAGCCATCTGGCCCCTCGAGCCTGCTCCGCCACTCAATAAAATCATGGCTGATCTGATCATGGATTCAGCTCCACTTCCCTGCCCGTTCCCCATAACCCTTGACTTCCTTATCGCTCAAAAATCTGTATATCTCTGCCTTAAATATATTCAATGTCCTAGCCTCCACAGCTCTCTGGGGCAGAGAATTCCACAGATTTACAACCCCCTGAGAGAAGAAATTCCTCCTCATCTCATTTAAATGGGTGGCCCCTTATTCTGAGACTATGTCCCCTAGTTTTAGTTTCCCCTATGAGTGGAAATATCCTCTCTGCATCCACCTTGTCGAGCCCCCTCATTATCTTATACGTTTCGATAAGATCACCTCTCATTCTTCTGAACTCTAATGTGTAGAGGCCCAACCTACTCAACCTATCTTCATAAGTCAACCCCCTCCGGAACCAACCTAGTGAACCATCTCTGCAATGCAAGTATATCCTTCCTTAAATACGGAGACCAAAACTGTACACAGTACTTGTTAAGTTCAGAATATCTCCACGAGACTGTGTTGTAAGCTCAAACCATTGTGACCTTGGTCTCTTTAATATAACTCCAAAGTGAGGCAGCAGCGTGGTGGGCTGCCTTTTATACCTGCTTACTCCAGGGTACACAGGTGACCCATAGGTCTCCCACAGGTGTGCCCCCTTGTGGCAAGTCTTACACACAGGTGAGGTTCACATACAGTACTCTAGGTGTGGCCTCACCAATACCCTGTACAGTTGTAGCAGGACTTCTCTGCTTTTATAGATTGTGTCTTGCAATCCCCGTTCACGAGCGAGGAATATTGGCTTGCGTGCCAATTTTCTTGAGAGTGTCACCCATTTAAAAATAAATTGGGTGTATATTAAAAACTGCTTCTTGGAATTGAAGGAGTTAAACAGCAAGTGTGCTCCTGATGATTAACAATCCAGCAAGTAATGCCAAAGACAATCTTTATTTCCCCAACCCACCCCCTTGACGCTGAGGTGGACTACAGCACGCCGAATCACGCCCTGGCTAAGATCACTTAGCATAACTAGTACTGAAAGAAGCATCCCAGCAGAAACTGTCCATCTATCTTTCAGTTTGACTTACCTGCTGTGTGCATCTCTTGGCGAAGAAATTCATCTGGGGTGGTGGAGCTAAATGGGCTGTATCAGATTGGCCGCCCATTATACCCAGAGTCTGATATTCGGCTCCATTCCAGATGCGTGCCTAGCTCATTATCACACCGGATTCCTGCTATTGTAGAGTATAAAGGCAATCCCTACCACTAAAAACTAGAGCCAGGCCTTTCAGGAGTGAAATTAGGAAACACTTGTACACGCAAAGGGTGGAAGAAGTTTGGAACTCTCTTCCGCAAACGGCAATTGACGTGAGATCAATTGTTAATGTTAAATCTGATATTGATAGATTTTTGTTAACCAAAGGGATTAAGGGATATCGGCCAAAGATATGGAGTTAGGTCACAGGTCAGCCATGATGGCATTGAATGACAGAACAGGCTCAAGGGGTTAAATGGCCTCCTCCTGTTCCTATCATCCCCCAGTAATAAGATTGCACTGTACGGAATACCATCTGTGCTACGCGTCGAGCTCTATTGTCCATTGTTGCTGCCTGTCACTGAATGCCATGTGGGTGGTGTTGGGGAGGAGAGGTAGCGAGGGCGTTCAGAGTAGCTGGCTTTGTCTGTTATCTGCACTGACATCATATAGCCACCGGGCGGCTAGAGAACCTCACAGGCCTAAAAAAATTTTGGGAAATCTTTACTTCAAGTTGCTTTGTCAGGCTGGCTGGCGCACAAGGTGTTGGGTTTGCAAAGGTACGGCGATATCACTGGTGTCAGGATTACATTATCAATGACCATGGGTGAATGTAAAGATTTAGCACCCTTGGCACAGAACGTTGCACCATGGGTATTTGGGCTTAGCACCTGATTTGCAGCTGACAGGATTTTCTCTCTCATCATTTAAATTCCTTCATTTTATTGGACGGCCAGTCATTCCAGCCATGGATTCTGCCTGCTGACCCTTGTCCCTGAATTCCCAGTGTGCATTGCCATCACTAAATCGTAACCTTTGCACACGGGTCAGGAAAATTTGAGACGAGCAGACATTTAACTGTTTTCCAGTTTTCTTCCCCCGTCTCCTGAAGAAACTGTTCGAGGTACCGTTCCATTGGTGCCAGTAGCCTTCTACTGTCTTGGCCAGCTCCCATTCTCCATGTGTGAGACCAGATGTCTCAATGTGCATTTTGACCACCGTGGGAGGGCATCACCGTTGGACCTGATCCTCGTCTTGGCCAATCTCCGCACAGGTACACTTTTCCAGTGACTAGATAATCTGGAGCAGGAACCCTGGTGTATTTTAACTCTCACCCTCTCCCCGGGAAGTAATTAATAGACCCCCCCCCCCCCCCCGATCGCTGCCTGGCTAAGGCTCACACATGAACACTGCTCAAATCGGCAAGGTGATGGCAGGTACCTGCTGACCTGTCTCGCCTGCACCTGTTAACTTCCTTTTACTATCTCAGCCCTGACTCAGTGGATAGCACACTTGCCTCTGAGTCAGAAGGCTGTGGGTTCAAGTCCCACTCCAGGGACTTGAGCACATAAACCTAGGCTGACACTCCAGTGCAGTGCTGAGGGAGTACTGCACTATCGGAGGTGCCGTCTTTCAGATGAGACGTTAAACCGAGGGCCCCGGCTGCCCTCTCAGGTGAATGTAAAAGATCCCATGGTGCTATTTCGAAGAGGAGCAGGGGAGTTATCCCTGGTGTCCTGGGGCCAATATTTATCCCTCAATCAACATAACAAAAACAGATTATCTAGTCATTATCACATTGCTGTTTGTGGGAGCTTACTGTGCACAAGTTGGCCGTGTCTCCCACATTACAACAGTGACTACACTCCAAAAGTACTTCATTGGCTGTAAAGTGCTTTGAGATGTCTGGTGGTCGTGAAAGGTACTATATAAATGCAGGTCTTTCTTTCTTTCTTTCCCTTCCTTCCTTCCCTCCTTCCCTCCTTCCTTCCCTCCCTTTCCTTCCTTACTCTGTCACACCCCTTATCTCTCGATCTCTTACTGATATTATTGTTTGTGAACCTTTGTGCTTCTCTTGTTCCTCCTCAGCTCCCAATTCTTTGTCCAGTACATGATTCCTCCTCCCGCATTCTCACAGTGTTGAAATCAAGACTCATCATGCTATCTCCTTCCACAGGGCTTCAAAACCGTGGAAACTTACCTTCCTCGGTCTTCCTACATTGTACACGTTTTAAAAACCCACGCTTGAGGCTGCTCCAATTCTCTTTCTATTCACTCCCGGGATGTGGGCGTCGTTGGCAAGGCCGGCGTTTATTGCCCATCCCTAATTGCCCTTGAGAAGGTGGTGGTGAGCCGCCTGCAGTCCGTGTGGTGAAGGTGCTCCCACAGTTCTGTTAGGGAGGCAGTTCCAGGCTTTTGACCCAGTGACGATGAAGGAACGGCCGATATATTTCCAAGTCAGGATGTTGTGTGTGACTTGGAGGGGAACGTGGAGGTGATGGTGTTCCCATGCACCTGCTGCCCTTGCCCTTCTCGGTGGTGGAGGTCGCGGGTTGGGGAGTACAGTATTAGTATAGTATTAGGCAGTCCCTCGTGTCGAGGATGACCCGGGGCTTGGGAGATGCTGCCGACGACTCTCTCCCCTCTGAAACAACTTGTCAGGTTCGGAACTGAACTGTGCATTTGTGGGGTTTGCCTATTGTTAATGGCAAATGGGACCCAAAGATGCTGAACTTCAGAAAGCCCTCAGAATGGTGGAAGCCAGCAATAATAACTAAATCTGCTTCTAGCAAGATGCAGGAGGCACCTTCCTAATCTATGGTAAACAACGTAGCACATCTTTGCTTTGTTCAATAGTTCTATTTCAAAGCGGCTGCTATCTCGACTGGCTTTGGGTCCGTGGAACCCCCTGAGATTAACCCATGCCTGGCTTCTAAAATACTGTTGTTGTCATCAGCAAGTTAATTAAAAATGTTCTTCTGGTCTTTTGTGTCACTCGTTTCGTGCTTCCTAATATTCAGCGATGCAGAAATATTAATTTAGGCCTTTTGAGAGTTAAATTGTATTCTCTTTCTGATTGCAAATAGCTTGCTATAGTCTAATGTCCCAGTATGGATGTCTCAACTGACAGCTCAATGGTTTTATATTCAAATTAAATTCTGACACAATTATTGAAAATAATTCCAAAGCTCCTGGGCTGAGATTTGAGGTGTCGATTTATACCTTAAAGACTCTAAATTGCAAATGAAGTGTTCTCAAAAGAAGGTCCAGTGAGAGTTCTTCATCGGATGAGAGAAATTATCTTGTCTAGAACAATATAATTTTATTGCAGGAAAGTGGAGCACATTCCTTCAGGTAAACACTCCCACTAATTACTTATATGACAGATGAAGTGCAGCAAACCTGAAAAGACGAACATTCGTTGAGACTCTTAACTGTTATTATTTATAAAGTCCAAACTTAAGAATATGCTCCCGCAATTTGGGAGTTTTTCGACTATCTTTATCATGCTGCCAGGCAGGATACGGAAAAAATATTTATCATCGAATTATCAATCCCTCTCTCACCTCTCGCCTCCAAACACCACCTCTCTATCCGTGTGAATCTTTCCCGAGCTTTCCCTCAGCCTCCATTTCCTTGAGTTTCCCATTGAATTTGCCAAGCTCCCCCTTGCATTCTCCCCGAGACTCATTACAATGCCTCTGACTTCTGTTCATTCCTTTTTTCTCTCGATCTATTCCTTCTGGAATCGGCAGCCTTTTACATCCGAGCTAACCATTGTTTCTTGAATTTTCTCTTCTGCTCCTTTCAGCCCCGGTGGTGTCCTGCGTGCCGAGGCCTGGATCTTTTCGGTTTTTCAATTAAAAAGAGAGAAAGACTTGTTTTTATATAGCGCCTTTCACGACCAACAGATGTCTGAAAGCGCTTTACAGCCAATGAAGTACTTTGGAAGTGTAGTCACTCTGATAATGTGAGAAATGCAGCAGCCAATTTGTGCTCCCACAAACAACAATCAGATAATCTGTTTTTGTTATGTTGATTGAGAGACAAATATTGGCCCCAGGACACCAGGGATAACTCCCCTGCTCTTCTTCGAAATAGTGCCATGGGATTTTTTACACCCACCTGGGAGAGCAGGCAGGGCTTCGGTTCAACATCTCATCCGAAAGGCAGCACCTCCAACAGTGCAGCACTCCCTCAGCACTGCACTGCGTGCGTCAGCCTAGATTTGTGTGCCCAAGCTCCTGGAGTGGGACTTGAACCCACAACCTTTCAGCCCAGAGGTGAGAGTGCTGCCCACTGAGCCACAGCTGACACTGACAGAACTTGTTATAAAACTAGAACAGAAACCATCCAGGCTGTGCACCGTTTGGAGTCGGATCCTAAACTGGGAGTGCTCTGGTTGAAGTCGAAGGAATCAAAAGTTCTCTGGAGCACAGAACATGACCACAAAGTGCAAGTGAAACATTCTTAGACTGAACACCCAAAAGTGCATTAAAACTGTCTGTAAAGTAACAATGCACTGTGTGTTGGAGCTCTTTGGGCTGAACCTTATATAACATGTAAGACCTTTGGGGACGGAACCAAATGAGAGTCAAGGGTTATGGGGAGCAGGCGGGGAAGTGGAGTTGAGGCCAGGATCAGATCAGCCATGATCCTGTGGAATGGCGGAGCAGGCTCAAGGGGCCAAATGGCCGACTCCTGCTCCTATTTCTTATGTTCATCTTCAAACACATACTTTTGAACTTTACAGGCTGAAATTTACATAATACATAGAAACTATGTGGACTTGAAACTTATAGACTAAATCCAGTGGCATATAAACAAACTTAATACCTAGGAAGAGTTTGGATTGAACCCATGATGATGCACTGAAGATCCACAGGTTAATTCCTATATACAGTGGACCCTGCATATAACAAATGTCTATTTACCCATGCATGTGATCCACAGGTCTTTGTTCAATGGGGATTGCTGTGTGTGTACCATCATACAGCTTAAACATTGATTACTAGAAAAACATGGCAGCTGGAAAAATAACAGTGATTATTTGGTTAACACATTCCTATGAAATTCCTTTATTTACTATTTTAATGAAAGTTTTAATCCCACTTTCTACGCAGAGCTATAGGAGCAATATCCAGTTTTCTCCTTGTCCCCATTGCAGGCTTTTCACTGTAAAGTCCCACCTCTGTAAAGTAACAATGCACTGTGTGTTGGAGCTCTTTGGACTGAACCTTATATGTAAGACCTTTGGGGACTGAACCAAATGAGAGTCAAGAGTTATGGGGAGCGGGCGGGGAAGTGGAGTTGAGGCAAGGATCAGATCAGCCGTGATCTTGTGGAATGGCGGAGCAGGCTCAAGGGGCCAAATGGCCGACTATTGTATGTTCAGGATATGGCTTCTAATCCAGGCGGTAACGTCATAGTTAACATAGTGGAAAGATAGACTTCATACAAACGCATTTGTGCTCGAGTGCCAACTTGCATCATTTGGTAGTGTAACGTGTGCACCTGTGAGTATGCTCACGGGTTTGTAGAACTGTTGAGTTGAGAGTGGCTTAGCCAGTCACGTGATGTTCACAAGGCTCAATAAAACCCCAGCCAGTTGGGTTCGGGGGATCCACGATGGGGCAGGTGGTTGTGAGCCGGGTGGATGAACTGGTAATGTGTAGTGTTAAACCTTTGCTAATAAACCAACTAGTTCTTAATAGCAATGTGTTGCTATAAATTCTTAAGCAAAGAACCCATGAAGCAAATTATTACAGGCAGTAACGTCTCAGTTAACATAGTGGAAAGAAAGACTTCATACAAAGGCATTTGTGCTCGAGTGCCAACTTAGATCATTTGGTAGTACTCTCACCTTTGAGTCACGAAGGTTGTGGGTTCAAACCCTACTCCAGGACTCGAGTCTGTGCCAAAGCAATACCGAGGGGTTGCTGCATTGGAGAAACAACATGAGGCCCTGGCTACAGGTACTCTTCAAAGAAGAGCAGAGAGAATTCTCTTGGTTTCCTGGCCACCATTCCTCCCACAACCCACACCACCAAAACAGCCTATCTGGCCACTAATTAATTTGTGGGACTATGCAAATTAGAGGCTGTAGTTGCCTGTAAAGCTATTGTAGAGCACTTCAATATTAATCCATTGGCTGTAAAGCATATTGTGCTGTCTTGAGGATATGACGAGATGTTAGATGCAAGTTCTTTGATAGCATACCGTGAAATTTCCACTCGATGCAAGTTGAAGTGAAAGTGGAATTTAACAGCACAGGGGAGCTGAAAATACTTAAATGCAAACGCTATCTTCGCTTCACAGAGAACAAAGGAGCCCTTAGTGTGATGTGGAGCACAGGAAGAGAGCACACGCATCGATCGTGTGGACCACTGGGGGACTTTGGCGACCGAAAAACAGTTTCAAATACCCCGAATTGCATCTCATACCCCGAGCATGCAATGCTACCAACAGGTAATCTGCTCATTATACAACATGCAGGTTTCCCACATACTAAACATTGTGCACAACTTGGGACTTTTAAATCTGTATCTTGTAAGCAGAGATTGATTAAAAAGGAGCCCTTAATGAGTAGAGCTGACTGTAATACATAAAGGGGCTGCAATGGCGGGGGTGAGGTGTTCTGGCCGGGCGGTCAGCCTCCATCGCCCCACGGCGATCCTCGGGGCCCGGTTTAGCGGCGGCGCGGAGCAGCACCGCCCGGAAGAGCTGCGCCCGGTGTGCAGCGCCCATTTGCGACACCGACGCGAGTTTGAGCTTCTGCCCGACCCGTCCGTTCCGCAGCGTGCCCTGCAGTGACCTCCTTAGAAATTGGGCGGTCCAACGCTACTGTCGGCGGAGGGGCGGGTAACGGACTCCTACGGTAAGTGCAATTGTTTTCTGTCTTTTAATTTTTTGTGCAAGTTTTGTGGTGGCGTGGGCAATGTTTTGGGAATGTTTGTGTGGGGTTTATTTTTATTTTTCCACCACCGCCCCCCCCCCCCGCCCCCCCCCCCCCCCCACCCCAGGCATCTCTCGGAGCGCTCCCGGCCCTGCTCTTTAGCTCGGGAGCTTCCCATGTTAACGCCCGAGAGAGGTGTACAACGCCTCCCTTAGTGCTGTGCCCCTAACTCAGGGCCCACCTGCCCAAACTTACTGACTGAGGCCCAAACTATTCCCGGGGGCTAACTTTCCCGCCCCGCCGCCATTATCGCCCCAAAAACATCAATGCTGAAAATCCAGTCCTTTAGCTGTGTAGACTGCACCAAACAAACATTGGAGCTGCATACACCACAGAAACATAGAAACATAGAAACATAGAAAATAGGTGCAGGAGCAGGCCATTCGGCCCTTCGAGCCTGCACCAGCATTCAATATGATCATGGCTGATCATGCAACTTCAGTACCCCATTCCTGCTTTCTCTCCATACCCCTTGATCCCTTTAGCTGTAAGGGCCACATCTAACTCCCTTTTGAATATATCTAACGAACTGGCCTCAACAACTTTCTGTGATAGAGAATTCCACAGGTTCACAATTCTCTGGGTGAAAAAGTTTCTCCTCATCTCAGTCCTAAATGGCTTACCCCTTATCCTTAGACTGTGACCCCTGGTTCTGGACTTTTATATGTTTCTATGAGATCCCCTCTCATTCTTCTAAATTCCAGTGAATATAAGCCTAGTCGATAAAGCAGATCTATGGACATTGGAGCTCGGGGTTACTCCACATGTCGGAACTGCATGTACTGAACCAGGGTTACGGACCTAGAGCTGGTAATTGGAATTAGACTGGATGACCTTTTGTTGGCCAGTGTAGATATAATGGTAAGTACTGCAGGGAATCGAATACGGCCAGTGTGATCTCCTGGACTAGTGTCGATCACCTGGATGGGTCGGAGAGGAATTTTCTCAGATTTTTCTTTTTCTCCCTGAATTGGCATGGGTTTTTATCTGTATTTATGCCTCTCCCAGGAGATCACATGGATCCGGTTGGGGTGGAGTGGAGAAGGTTTCAGTATAAAGGGTGTCACAGTTGTGTGGGGCGGACTGGTTGGGCTGGGTGCCTTTCCGCCATTGTTCGTAGGTTTATATGTAACCTTCAGGGCTGCTGACCGAGGGCCGTGCGGCTCTTTGTCAGCCGGCGCGGACATGATGGCCCGAAATGGCTTCCTGCCTGTGCTGTAAATTTCTATGTACAAGAGATTTCTAAAGGCTGCATCTTAGATAATGAATTAGAACTGCATGAACTACACAATGGAGCTATATAGATTGAGCCCGACATTATGGATAAGTCGTATGGAGTGAATATCGAATTGTACACAGGAACATCGCAGATTGGACAGGGCACATGGGAGCTGTATGAACTAAACATTGCATAAAAGCTACCTCAATACACTAAATAATGTATTGCACATGTGATAGTCTACAGACCAGTGAGCACACAGTGGCACTCTCCTGCATTTAGCCTGTTATGTAATCACGAGGCGTTGCTTCCCAATGCAGAACCATTTAGAAGTGTTACAGCAAACATTTAACTGCACTCGGAGAAATTGGATCTGTGTCCGACAGACTCCAGCTTCCCAGAAAATAGCTGCAGAAAAAAATATTTGAGTTCCAAAATGCGATGGCTTTTTAAGAAT
Organism: Pristiophorus japonicus; assembly: GCF_044704955.1. Lineage (NCBI taxonomy): Eukaryota > Metazoa > Chordata > Chondrichthyes > Pristiophoridae > Pristiophorus > Pristiophorus japonicus. Next base: position 45,361,851 of record NC_091998.1, read on the forward strand.
ACAAATCTGTTTCTCATCAGCAAACGTCGACAGTGATGGCTCTCCAGCAAAGCCGGGCCAGCATGTGAGGCAGTAAAAGCACGATATTCTCACTGGAGGGGAGAGAGGAATAGATGAGGCTGAAGGGACGGGTTCCACATTGCTCAGGAACAGGAACAGCTGGAGAAAGAGCGTTCGGGGATTGCTCCAGAGCTGGAAGCATTTTTGTGGCCAAAAAGATGAAAACAAGAGAACAAAGGACAGAGAAAAGAAAAGAGCAAAGGGGAAATGAGAACAAAATGGCGTAAGAGGAATTAGGGATGTTTTAATGGATAGTAACAAACTCATAAACACACAGAAGTGAACATGGCTGTCACATTTGCCTATATAAAAATGAAAGACTTGCATTTATATAGCGCCTTTCATGGCCACCGAACCTCTCAAAGCGCTTTACAGCCAATGAAGTACTTTTGGAGTGTAGTCACTGTTGTATTGCAAGAAATGCAGGCAGCCATTTTGCGCACAGCAAGCTCCCACAAACAGCAATGTGATAATGACCAGATAATCTGTTTTTGTTATGTTGATTGAGGGATAAATATTGGCCACGACACCAGGGATAACTCCCCTGCTCTTCTTCAAAATACTGCCGCGGGATCTTTTACGTCCACCCGAGAGAGCAGTTGGGGCCTCGGTTCAATGTCTCATCTGAAAGACGACGCCTCCGACAGTGCAGCGCTCCATCAGCGCCGCACTGGGAGCATCAGCCTAGATTTATGTGCTCAAGTCCATGGAGTGAGACTCGAACCCACAACCTTCTGACTCAGAGGCAATGATGCTGCCCACTGAGTCACAGCTGACACTGTTAACATCAGTCGGTGCACTTTCAAAAAAAACCAAATTGTGTGCAAGGTGTGCGACATTTCTGAGTGGCGTGATATGTGACCCAGTCGAAGGTTTGAGGCCGCGAGAGCGATTTGAGCAAACTGTTCATTATGGCACAGGGCTCAAACACCAAGGTACAAGAGTTAAACATTTGGAAGCTATCAGTAAGAAGTCAGGCAGAACAGTTTCAGCAAAAGAGTAATGGAGTAGTGGTATAAGCTACCAGAGAAAGACACAGAAGCAGATGGCATAAATGGGTTCAAGCATCAATTAGATGTGTGTCTGGAACGAGAGTTTACCGAGGGATATGGTGAGTAGGTGAGTTGATTTATCCCGTTGAACCTAATGGCTTTTTCTTAAAGGTTCTTATGTTCTGATCTAAAGCAATGATGCATTTGTAGTGCACTGCCAATGCAGAGCTCATGTTGGCCTGTAGAGTTTTATAATGGTAATTCCTGGCATCTGCCCAGGGCAGGGAAAGCTGTGAATATCAGGCTTAATGCCCAGTGAATGAAAAGGCAATTAACTTTGCGTAGAACTCTGGCCATTGCAGTCGCTTTCTCTCTAGCTGACTAACATAATCCACTGTCACTACCTTCGCGATGAGGAAAGATTGGATAGGCTGGGGTTGTTTTCTTTGGAACAGAGGAGGTTGAGGGGAGACTTCATTGAGGTGTATAAAATTATGAGGGGCCTGGATAGAGTGGATAGGAAGGATCTATTTCCCTTAGCAGAGAGCATAGATTTAAAGTAATTGGTAGAAGGTTTAGAGGGGATTTGAGGGGAAATTTCTTCATCCAGAGGGTGGTGGGGGTCTGGAGCTCACTGCCTGAAAGGGTGGTAGAGGCAGAAACCCTCACCACATTTAAAAAGTACTTGGATGTGCACTTGAAGTGCCGTAACCTGCAGGGCTATAGACCAAGAGCTGGAAAGTGGGATTAGGCTGGATAGCTCTTTGTTGGCCAGCGCGGACACGATGGGCTGAAACGGCCTCCTTCCGTGCTGTAAATTTCTATGATTCTAAAGCTTGACTTTACCCCGAGAGGGTAGCTGTGCAGCGGAGGGCTGAAAGTTGCTGTTTCTGAGTGTTAGTTGTACCAGACAGGAAGTCCTGTTGCTCACATGCCTCTCCCTGGCTATTCATAAAGTCAGACACGGCTAAATAAAGATAAAGGATGAAAAGCTTTCCGAACTTCAGGATAGCTGTCCCACCCCCAAAACAAAAAGGAACCTATTCAAAAAAAAACAGGGTTAAAGGCCGAAGCCTATAGTGCTCGACATCACTGAGATTGAAAAGAGTAAAGCAGAAAGTCTTGAAAGGCTGCAGTTTTATATTCCATTTATCAGATGTTGCGAAGAGTTTCACACGCGATGAATTATTTTGTGACTATTCTTCAGGCAAACATGCCAGCTGTTTTGTGTAGAGCAAGGTCCCACAAACACTAGAATCATGGGCTAGACTTTCCAATCAGATCGCTGGGCTAGTGCCCATTTAGCGCTCAAAAAGGCAGGCTATTGCCCATTTTGCTTCAAAAGTGGAAAGTTGGGCCGGAACAGTGCCGGAAAATTGCCGGCCCAACTTTCGTGCCACATCGCCAAGATGATCCCTGAGGTGATCGCCTGCACATCGCCCTGAGCAACTTTCGGCACATCGCCCACACATCGCTGGGCTATCGCTGAGCCGAAAGTCGCGATCCTAAAAATGGGCGATGTTCCAGCGATCATGAAGGCTGACACATCGCCCATTTTTTGGGCCCCAGCGATCTGAGTGGAAAGTCTAGCCCATAGAACTTGAAAAGAGGGGTGGCCTAATAGAGGTCTTTACAATTCTGAAAGGTTTTGATAGAGTAGACACACAGCGAGAATGTTTCCACTTGTGGGGAAGAGCATAACTAGAGGCCATCAATATAAGATAGTCACCAAGAAATCCAACAGGGAATTCAGAAGAAACTTCTTTACCCAGAGAGTGGTGAGAATGTGGAGCTCGCTGCCACAGGGGGTGGTTGAGGTGAATAGTATCGATGCATTTAATGGGGTAGTTAGACAAGCATATGAGGGTGAAGGGAATAGAAGGTTATGCTGATAGATTTAGATATAGAAAGACGGGAGGAGGCTCGAGTGGAGCATAAACGCCGGCATGGACTGGTTGGGCCGAATGGCCTGTTTCTGTGCTGTATATCCTGTATGATAGGAACAGGAGTAGGCCCCTTGAACCTGTTCCGCCATTCAGTGAGATTATGACTGATCTGTGACCTAACTCCATATACCCGGAAGAATGTTCCCGATGTTGGGGAAGTCCAGAACCAGGAGTCACAGTCTAAGGAAAAGGGGTAAGCCATTTAGGACCGAGATGAGGAGAAACTTCTTCACTCAGAGAACTGTGAACCTGTGGAATTCTCTACCACAGAAAGTTGTTGAGGCCAGTTCGTTAGATATATTCAAAAGGGAGTTAGATGTGGCCCTTAGAGCTAAAGGGATCAAGGGGTATGGAGAGAAAGCAGGAATGGGGTGCTGAAGTTGCAAAATAATCAACCACGATCATATTGAATGGCCGAAGGGCCGAATGGCCTACTCCTGCACCTATTTTCTATGTTTCTATGTTTCTATGTTACCCGCCTTTGCCCCATCTCCCTTTGGTTAACAAAAATCTATCAATCTCGGATTTAAAATGAACAATTGACCTTGCGTCAATTGCCGTTTGCCGTACCCTAACCCTAACCCTTGCTGGAAAGCCCATGTGCCAGTTTTGGGGACAGGATCAGGTTTGACTGTCAATCCCCCTACACCCATTGAGACTCACTGTCTGGACTCACCTTGTAGAATGGCCGCTTGAGTGAGGTGCCGCATGAGCTGTGGCCTTGACCCACAAAACACAAGCCACCTCAACCCAGTGCATGACCGGAGTGGTGGCAGGAAAAGTGGGCACTTTCGGAAAATCGCGCATTCTAATGGTCTTGTTGGGACTTTAGTTAGTCATCATTGTGCATTCTATCAATCTTCACATTTACATGACACACCGAGTTGTTTCGAGTCGGGATTAATCAATGGAAGGAAAAATGATCCTTGATCAATACATTCCCACTGACAGCGGCTCATCGAATGTTTGTCAGCTTCATTTAACATAAACTGACTTTTCACCTGCTCCTATACCATATGCAGCTGCAAATTTCGAATTAGAGTTAGAAAATGTGCATACATTATCATATATTATGCTCCAATCCCTCCATTTAACATGCAAATTTCCCAGAATGTTTCTGCACGCCTTCTGTTGCAAATTAATTTTGCAGAATTATAATTAGACTAATCCTGCATAATTAATATGCAGCCTCTTATTTATTTGTGAGGGAGCTGACAGGATCTTTACCCAGCTCTGTAAACTGATAAGTGACTGTTAGAAAAAAAAAACTGGAAGCAAATCTCGTGCTGGTTTCCAGGATGCTGCGGGGAAGCGAGATTTACGCTCGCACAATAAGACCAGCAGTTTTTTGCAGGCACCGAGGCCTTTTGACTTCCCTGAAGCTTGGAGAGCGGCGAAATTTGACCACGCGGCAGTGTCGCGGGACTGCAATTGTCAGCCGCCATTACAAATGTTTGATGCCAGAAGCAAATGGAAGCCAAAATATATTTTTTTCTCCCCAAAACTTCAGGCCTGTGAGAGAGAACTGGATACCCTTTTCTCTCTCTCTCCTTCTCTCTTGTACTTTGTCACTTTCTCCGCGGTCTCTCTCTCCCTCTCTTACTGCTGAATATTCTCTCAATCACCCCCCCTTTTTGATTATCTACTCCACTTTTCTTTTCTCCCCAACTTTCTCTTTTTCCTTGTCTTGTCCTTTCAACGTCTCTCTCTCTATATATTTCTGTCTTTTTTTCTCACTCTCAATTTTAATGTCTTTTTCTCTGCTTGCCCCTTTACTGCCTCGTCTTTTCTTTTTCTCAACTTCTTTTGCTATCTCCCATTTTCTTGCTCACTTTATCGTCTTTTGTTACTTTCCCTTTACTTTATCTCTCCTTTGTTTTGTGCTGTTCTTCCTTTCTTTATCTCTGCCCTCTCAGGTGGACGTAAACGATCCCATGGCTTTACTATTTCGAAGAAGAACAGGTGAGTGTCTTGACCAATATTTATCCCTCAATCAACGCCACTAAAAAACTTATCTGGTCATTATCCACATTGCTGTTTGTGGGAGCTGGCTTGTGCTCAAATTGGCTGCCGCGTTTCCTACATTACAACACTCCAAAAGTACTTCATTGGCTGTAAAGTGCTTTGAGATGTGAAAGGCGCTATATAAATGCAAGTCTTTCTTTTCTTTATCCTCTTTGCACTTTGAATTGCCAGATTACTCTGAGACAATTCTAGTCATGAAACTGCTGTCACCTCAAATCTCTCTGATCCATGGACTGATACTCTCAAAGACTAATACTTTCAAGTATTGTAAGCTTGTCTGCTTTGCCAAGAGAAATGAATTCCCTTTTTGTAGCGTTTACCCCCATTGACAAGTGCCGGAGAATGGACCATTTTCCTATTTTAAACATTCATGTATCAAGTCAGGTAAGGGTTCGATGTGGAGCAACTCTGCCTCTACGTAGTCCATCAAACACGCTCAGATTAAGTGCCGCTTGGGTTAGAGGTGGAGTAATAGTCCATCTATCACTGTCCCATTCCGTACTCCTTGGTCAGGTACAGCACAAATTAGACACTCACTCGGCATCATTTCACCAACGTGTCTCTGCCCTGACCTCAGAAGAGTGCCTCCTACTGGACCAGTGAGGGAACATAGAAACATAGAAAAACATAGAAAATAGGTGCGGGAGTAGGCCATTCGGCCCTTTGAGCCTGCATAGTGGCATGGCAGCATAGTGGTAAAGTTACTGGACGAGAAATCCAGAGGCCTGGATTAACAACCCGGAGAACCGAGTTGAAATCCCACCACAGCAGCTGGGGATTTTAAATTCAGTTCATTAAATAAATCTGGAATTAAAAAGCTAGTATCAGTAATGGTGATTGTGAAACTAGCGGGTTTTCGTAAAAACGCAACAGGTTCACTAATGTCCTTTAGGGAAGGAAATCTGCCGTCCTTACCCAGTCTGGCCGATATGCGAAATTCCGTTTCTAACGCCACCCGTTACCGCCGGCGATGGGCGGCGTCCACACCTGCGGAGAGTTGGATCTTTGGCAGAGGCGCCAAGAGGTAACACTGTGCCCTCCACCGTCACCCAGGTGGTGACGTCATCCAGCGTGCAGCGCCCCCTTGTGGCCGCTCTGGCGATATTTGGTTTCCACGGCAGCCGATCTTACAGCCTAAAAAAGTGATGAGTACACAGCGGATGTCGGGCGGAATCGCCCACAGAGCAAGGTAAGTTTTTTTCCTTTATTTATTTCTGCATGTTTTCATTAGTTGTGACAGTGGGGAAGTGTACGCGTGCGTCGGGGAAGTTTTAGTATTATTTTTCTTCCCGTATTTTCACCTAGCATGGCGGCAGCCTCCCGATGGGAGATTGAGTGGGCCTCCTGAGCTCCCGCCCAAGAGCGTGCGTGCAACGCCACTTTTTAGCGCTGCTCCCTCACCTTTGGCCGGAAAAACTCAATTTGGCAGTTGCAGCCTGCGCCTAATGCCCGGCGGTAAAGTCAGCACTCGGGCGGTAACACCGCCTCAGAAATGGCGGTCCAGAATTTCGAGCCCTTAATGTCGAAGCTCACAAGCGGCCAGGTGGACAGATTACTGAAGGGCAGCTGTCACCCAGCAAGGAATCAACACCTCCGGGCGAAGGGGAAGAATATCAGGAATAGGCATTAAAAAAAGATGTGAATGAAGCATTTTGGATGCCACGAATTTTACAAAAGAATGCCAAGGAAAAAACACAATTTGACTGTAATATTAATGTCGCTACCCTGTCATGTCGTGTCCAATTTAACAGAAAGGAAAGGATTCTATACAACTTGATGGTGTGCTGCTCGCACTTAATAAAGAGTGATGGATGAATTTTATTTTTATTCCGACTCTACTGCACTCGTTACACTGTATGAAGTCTTTAAGGGAAATATTGCCCAATCTTTCTTTCTCAGACAAGCACCCCCAGCGGAGAACTCACCATATTTAATTCATGATCTCCATAAAGCTGACTGGCTGCAGCAACACGGTGCCTTCCATCAATTAGGCAATTTTGGAAGCCGTGTAAAAAAAAAAATCAATTCGCTTGCTATTGACTGGAATTGAGGCCTTGCACATTATAAAAAACATACGCTGCCTATACCGCTGTTTACAGGCAGAACATCACCGACTGAGAGCCTGGCTGTGTTATTTTCGACGATTCTAACATGGGTTAGCAGAGCAAGTGCAACGCCTGGCCTTAAAAATCTATTTTCCCATTTCACAATATAAATGTGTCTCAGTATTGATTGCCTGTGTAAGTCAGTGCAGAGGTTACAGCCAATGTTCCTGGGGATTGGCATGAGTGTACTCAGGTCTTCTCTTTAATTCAATTACACGTTGATGCATTTCGTGATTTATGGAGGATAATGCACGGGCTGGAGTGTGTTACACACGGGATAATGCACGGGCTGGAGTATGTTACGCACGGGATAATGCACGGGCTGGAGTGTGTTACACACGGGATAATGCAAGGCTGGAGTGTGTTACACACGGGATAATGCAAGGCTGGAGTGTGTTACACATGGGATAATGCAAGGCTGGAGTGTGTTACACATGGGATAATGCACGGGCTGGAGTGTGTTACACACGGGATAATGCACAGGCTAGAGTATGTTACGCACGGGATAATGCAGGGGCTGGAGTGTGTTACGCACGCGATAATGCACGGGCTATAGTGTGTTACACACGGGATAATGCACGGGCTATAATGTGTTACACACGGGATAATGCACGGGCTATAGTGTGTTACGCAGGGGATAATGCATGGGCTGGAGTGTGTTACACAGGGGATAATGCACGGGCTATATTGTGTTACTCACGGGATAATGCACGGGCTGGAGTGTGTTACGCAGGGGATACGCCTTTATTAGCTGAGGCATTGAATACAAGAGCAGGGGGGTTATGCTTGAACTGTATTAGACACTGGTTAGGCCACAGCTAGAGTACTGCGTGCAGTTCTGGTCACCGCATTACAGGAAGGACGTGAGTACACTGGAGAGGGTACAGAGGAGATTTACGAGGATGTTGCCGGGAGTGGAGAATCTTAGTTATAAGGACAGATTGGATAGGCTGGGTTTATTTTCCTTGGAACAGAGGAGGCTGAGGGGAGACCTCTTTGAGGTGCCTAGATATAACGGATAGAAAGGGCATATTTCCCTTAGCAGAGGGGTCAACAACCAGGGGGCATAAATTTAAAGTAATTGGTAGAAGGTTTAGAAGGGATTTGAGGGGAAATTTCTTCATCCAGAGGGTGGTGGGGGTCTGGAACTCACTGCCTGAAAGGGTGGTAGAGGCAGAAACCCTCACCACATTTAAAAAGTACTTTGATGTGCACCTGACATGCCGTAACCTGCAGGGCTATGGATCAAGAACTGGAAAGTGGAATTAGGTTGGATCAGTGGAGAGAGAAACGAAGGTAACGTTACAGTCGATGACCCTTCGTCAGAACTCAGGATGAAGGGTCATCGACCGGAAACGTTAACTCTGTTTCTCTCTCTGCAGGTGCTGCCTGACCCGCTGAGTATTTCCGGCATTGTCGGTTTTTATATCTGAGGTTGCCTGCTTTGTTCTATCAGCACACCAGCCCCTCGCTCTTCTTTACCCCGATGTGTTAACTTTTGGAGCCAAGACTCATCACGCCATCTCCGACTCGAACTCATTCGGTCAGTTTACCTCAAACTGTGAACTCTCTCTGCTTTCCCTTCCCCCCAACAACCTCCTGGCTCTTAAACCCCAAACTTGGCCTCACCAAATCGCCACTTCCCGACACACACTCTTCTTCTTTCACTTTTTTGCCGATTTTCTCCCCTGTTTCTCAAGTCACTGGGATACGGCTCCACTTGTTCTCCATTGGCTTGTCCAACGGGCCATTCTTCACATATGAGCCGACACAGTGAGTATTTGCAGCCTATTCAGCAGTGGGAGCAGCACAGCCATGCCCCCATCTTGACCCCACACAATGTGTGCTCTGCAGCCACTCGATAGTCATTGCAAAAGGGAACCTACTTAGGGGGGCTGAGACCAATTGTACCACTACTACTGCCACCGTGGTTGATTCAGCACAGACCCATGGAACCAATCTGGGGCCTTGTGGGATGTGCGGCCGAGCTGGACCTGTTTCTGGCTGGGCCGGAGACAGGGTCAGACTAAGGGCCTGATGGGCCTGGGGCAAACTGATCCAAATGGGTCTATTCGGAGAGGAATTTTCCCAGATTTTTTTTCTCCGTAAATCGGCATGGGCTTTTATCTGGTTTTTGCCTCTCCCAGGAGATAACATGGCTCCAGAGTGTAATGGAGTGTAGAATGTTTCAGTATAAGGGGTGTCGCAGTTGTGTGAGGCGGACTGGTTGGGCTGGGTGCTCTTTACCTTTCCGCCATTGTTCATTGTTCGTAGGTTTATATGTAACCTTCAGGGCTGCTGACCGAGGGCCGTGTGGCTCTTTGTCGGCCGGCGTGGACACGATGGGCCGGAATGGCCTCCTTCTGCGCTGTAAATTTCTATGTTTCTATGTTTGCTCTTATTCATTACATTACATATAAATATAATAACAAATTACTATGGTGAACCTATACTATAATACCCTGTATATTAATATAATATATTATATATGAACATATATTTTATATAGTAAATATATTATATAATAACACAGTTAAATAATAACACAGATAAATAGTAAAGATCTTGTCTCTGCAAAGATAGTTATGTACACATTGGGCCAATAAACAATATTTTCCTCTGTCTTGTTTTTCCTCTCTTATTGTCTATTCTATTCAGCCTATTTGGGAGGCCTTATATTGTTTCTCCAAACATTTATTTTGTAGGCCTGGGGCTGCAGCCCCATCCACCCCGTGGTCAATCCGCCCCACGGTCAATCTGCCCCTTGGCGGAGACCACCTCTGTAATATATGCACCTGTGAGTATGCTCACAGGTTTGTAGAACTGTGGGTCTGCGCGGAGGGGTTTCCTGTACGGGCTGCTCCTGCACACTCTCAACTTTGCTATCCTCGGCAGCCGTCCGGACACGCCATGGCTTACCATCTTGCCGTCCGGAGGAGGCGGGGGTCCCCGATGGAGGGCACTCTACGCGGGAATCCTCCCACTATTTATCGGGGACTTGGCCTGGAGGGTGGTGCACGGACCAGTCCCGTGCAACAAATTTTTAAGCCGGTTCACGGGCTCCCAGGCCGCCTGCAATTTCTGCGGTCTGGAAGAGTCCGTGTTCCACATTTTTATCGAATGTACGAGGTTGCAGCCCCTGTTCCAATATTTAAAGGGGCTGCTCCTGAAATTCTGGCTGCACTTCAGTCCCACACTCCTGATCTTTGGGCACCCTGTGCGGAGGGGAGCAGGTAGGTCCGAGGGCCTCCTCGTAGGACTGCTCCTGGGCACGGCCAAGGGTGCCATCAGCCGGTCCAGGCAGCAGGCGGTCGAGGGGGTCGTTCAGCCCGACTGCCTGCCTCTCTTCCGTGCGTACATCCGCGCCAGGGTGTCCTTGGAGATGGAGCACGCGGTGTCCACCGGTACGCTCGCGGCCTTCCGTGAGAGGTGGGCGCCGGAAGGATTGGAGTGCATCATCACCCCCGGCAACCAAATTTTTAATTTGAATATTTATTGTTAAAAGTTAATTTATTTAATGTGTCGGTTTTGGTGCTCCCCCCCTTTAATCAGGGGGCACTTGATTGAAATTTGATTTACAGGAGCAACTAAAATAGTTGTAGAGCTGTTGAGTTGGGAGTGGCTTAGCCAGTCATGTGATGTTCACAAGACTCAATAAAACCCCAGCCAGTTGGGGGACCCACGATGAGGTATGCAGTTGTGAGCCTGGTGGATGAACTGGTAATGTGTAGTGTGATTGTTAAACCTTTGCTAATAAATCTTAATAGCAATGTGTTGCTATGAATTCTTAAGCAAAGAACCCACGAAGCAAATACATTACAACCTCTCACAGACGGTGCAAACTTTGGGGCCAGAGTGAGCTCCTGGACTAATTTCGATCGCCTAGATGGGTTGGAGAGGAATTTCCGAGATTACTTTCTCCCCAAATTGGCCTGGATTTTTTAAGTTGGTTTTCCGCCTCTTCCGGGAGATCACATGCTTTCGGGTAGAGTAGAAAGTTTATATATTGTGATACGCATGAGGCAGGCTGCATGGACCAGAGGGTCTTGACCTGTCCAGTATTGTCTGTGCGCGTGAGTTACTTGCTAACTTTAACATCTGAGCCACTGATGGAATTTTCCCACTGCTTTCAACATTGCTGGTGTCCTGGAATTCGAGTCTTGTCCCATCACTGAGGATTCGCAATAATCAAACACGAGCCTTATTTCAAAAGTAGTGCTCTCGCCTCTGAGTCAGAAGCTAGTGCATTCAACCGCTACTTCAGGGCTTTGAGCACATAATCTGGGCTGACACTGTTGGGGTACTGGATAATGATGGAAGTGCTATCCTTGGATGGTGTTACGCCAAGACTGTTGGGGTGGATGGTTTGATAAAAAGGGCTGTGTTTGTAGGGTTGGTACTGTGGTCGATGTATCTGTGGGGCCTTCATCTCAACCTATCTGGTGACATCTCCTTTAAACCAAACAATGATTTTCTTTTACAAACTTTCTCTTATGTCCAATTAGAGCGAGCAAACTAACGAGCACGTTATTTTTTTGGCAGTTCACGTAACAAAGTGGTGTAATCATCTCTTCTGTCAATATTCTCTCCAATATTGCACTGATCCCCGGAGGGCATTCACCATTTTATTGACAATGAAGGGCTGAGGTATTACAACAAAATAAATATTTTATTGGCCATTGAAGACTGACAGTTTATTGCAACAATATACAAGGCTGCAACGTTATTAAAACAACACACCCGTCAAACAGTGTGGCTGCGTCCGTGACCCCAAATATGTAATGCGTTTCCTGTTGACAAAGTGGTGGCGGAATTGAGAAGTTGCACTTGTTGGTGCTGCTTGTGTGTGAAATGAGGTTCCGCTGTCCTTATCCTGCTCTGATAGTCAGCGAGTAAGCGCACCACCCATTGTCGAACTAAGCTACGCATACAACAGCAACTTGCATTTACATAGCGCTTTTAACGTAGTAAAATGCCCCAGGGCTTTTCACCGGAGCATCAGCAAACAAAATTTGACACCGAGCCACATAAGGAGATATTGGGGCAGGTGACCAAGCTTGGTGGGTTTTAAGGAGCGTCTTAAAGGAGGAGAGGCGGAGAGGTTTAGGGAAGGGGGTTCCAGAGCTTAGGGTCCAGGCAGCAGAAGGCAAGATCGCGGAGGATTGTAGGGCTGGAGGAGGTTACAGAGAGAGGGGGGATAAAACAGGACCTGGGCTCAGTCTTTAGTCTGTAGTCAGTTATCTGATCTCCAATTCGGGGGGTAGTAGTGAGGTTACACTTGGCCTCGTGGCTGTGGGTCAGGAAGGAGTAAATATATCCAGAAACCATTGGGGAAGTGCATACGCATGCACAGTGCGAGGAGAGGATTGGGCCCGCCAATCGGTGAATGTCCTGCCCTCTCCTATCTGGGGTCACTTGAGTGGGGTACATCATCATCATCATCATAGGCAGTCCCTCGGAATCGACTCTTGGCATGAGTTCTTAGATGGCGGTACAGTCCAATACGAGAACCACGGTCCCTGTCACAGGTGGGACAGATAGTGGTTGAGGGAAAGGGAGGGTGGGACTGGTTTGCTGCACGCTCCTTCCGCTGTCTGCGCTTGGTTTCTGCATGCTCTCAGCGATGAGACTCGAGGAGCTCAGCGCCCTCCCGGATGCACTTCCTCCATTTAGGGCAGTCTTTGGCCAGGGACTCCCAGATGTCGGTGGGGATGTTGCACTTTATCAGGGAGGCTTTGAGGGTGTCCTTGTAACGTTTTCTCTGCCCACCTTTGGCTCGTTTGCCGTGGACGAGTTCCGAGTAGAGCGCTTGCTTTGGGAGTCTCGTGTCTGGCATGTGAACTATGTGGCCTGCCCAGCGGAGCTGATCAAGTGTGGTCAGTGCTTCAATGCTGGGGATGTTGGCCTGGTCGATGACGCTAATGTCGGTGCATCTGTTCTCCCAGGCGATTTGTAGGATCTTGCGGAGACATCGCTGGTGGTACTTGAGGTGTCTACGGTACAGAGCTGCCAACGCCCATGTAACTATATGTCAGCCGTGGCTCAGTGGGTAGCAACCTTGCCCCTGAACCAGAAGGTTGTGGGTTCAAGTCCCACTCCAGGAACTTGAGCACATAATCTAGGCTGACACTCCAGCGCAGTGCTGAGGGAGTGCCGCACTGTCGGAGGTGCCGTCTTTCGGATGAGACGTTAAACCGGCCCTATCTGCTCTCTCAGTAAAAGATCCCATGGCACTATTCGGAGAAGAGTAGAGGAGTTTTCACTGGTAACCTGGCTAACAGTTATCCCTCAAAACAGATGAAATGGTTATAACCTCAGTTCTGTTTGTGGAAGCTTGCTGGGTGCAAATTGGCTGCTGCGTTTCTGCCATTACAACAATGACTACACTTCAAAAGTACTTGATTGGCTGTAAAGCGCTGTTGTACATCCTGAGGTTGTGAAAGGCGCTATATAAATGCAAGTTTTTTCTTTCTTTCTTATACCCAACCAAGAGTCAGCACATTGCAGAGAGGAGGGCAGAAATATGTCAGCAAAAAGAGAGAAAAGTATTACAACAACTGAGTCTGGAAGCCCTCCTGGTTAGTACGGCCAACGACCAGGCAGCGTTCAGGATCTCGGACAAAGAACAAGCATTTCTACCGTTTGAAGCCCAATGTGCTCGCTCCTGACAAACGTAATACCATCACAGCGTTATTTCCCCAGATAAAGTGGACAGACCGCTGACGGGGAGTCTGGCGGTGAAAGGGTTAATGAGATGGTAATCTAGTAACAGCATTCTTGATAGCTCAGGGGCAATGGTAATTGAACAGTGATGTTGCGATGTCACTGGAGATCACTGCCTCCCCATCTGTTGTGTAACTCTGGTTCAACGATCCACACAATGACAGAAGCTTTACAGCAAGCCGGTGACTTTGAGCCATTTCGCTCCGCACTCACCATTCGACCACAGTACCTGGTTCAAGGTGCCAGGTGGCGGCCTTATCAAAGCGGGTGCAGGTTATGGATTGTGGCACACTTTCTGTAGGGTCATAAGAAATAGGAGCAGGAGTAGTCAATATGGCCCCTCGAACCTGCTCCGCCATTTAATACAATCGTGGCTGATCCGATCGTGGACTCGGGTCCACTTCCCTGCCCGCTCCCCTAAACCCCTGGCACAGTAGCCCTGGCAGCTGCAATGGGATTGGCAGGAGAGCATCGGTAAATCAACAGCCTAATTGGTAGGGCACTTCATGTTTCGATTCATGTTTTCACTCTCGCCTCTGAGTCAGAAGGTTGTGGGTTCAAGTCCCACTCCAGACACTTGAGCACAAAGCTCTAGGCTGACACTCCAGCGCAGTGCTGAGGGAGCACTGCACTGTCGGGGGTGCCGTCTTTTGGATGAGAGCTTAAAACAAGGCCCTGTCTGCTCTCTCAGGTGGACGTAAAAGATCCCATGGTATTATCTCGAAGAAGAGCAGGGGAGTTATCCCCGGTGTCCTGGGCCAATATTTATCCCTCAATCAACATAACAAAAAACAGATTATCTGGTGATTAACTCATTGCTGTTTGTGAGAGCTTACTGTGTGCAAACTGGCTTCCGTGTTGCCTACATTCTAACAGTGCCGACATTTTTTTAAAGTACTTAAAGCGCTGTAAAGCGCTTTGGGACATCCTGAGGTCTATAGAAATGCAAATTTTTCTTTTAAATGTTTATAAAAAATAAAATGGCCCGACAGTTAATTTGTGCCACCCGTGTGGTAATAAGCCATTTAGACCACAAGATCTCAGAGCTTGCGTAAGCTGATCTCTGGCAAATCCGCAATAGTCCAGCTGCGATTGCCTCAACACCCCGGGTTTAGGAGGGGAAAATCATCCAGGCTGCCCATTCCTCATTATTATGCTGTGCGTGCAAAGCGCCTGGTGAGAACCGAGAACTGGTGAGAACCATTTAGAACCGAGAGGAGGAGAAACATCTTCACTCAGAGAATTGTGAACCTGTGAAATTCTCTACCACAGAAAGTTGTTGAGGCCAGTTCGGTAGATATATTCAAAAGGGAGTTAGATGTGGCCTTATGGCTAAAGGGATCAAGGGGTATGGAGAGAAAGCAGGAAAGGGGTACTGAAGTTGAATGATCAGCCATGATCATATTGAATGGTGGAGCAGGCTCGAAGGGCCGAATGGCCTGCTCCTGCACCTATTTTCTATGTTTCTATGAGAAGAGGGAGCGGATGTGGATGTGCAGCCTTCCACAGTGGAATAACACTGTCAGCATTCACACATGAAGGGTTTAGATGGAGTAAATAAAGAGAAACTGTTTACAATGGCCGAAGGGTCGGCAAGCAGAGGGCACAGATCGGAGGTGATGGACCAAAGAACTGGAGGCAACACGAGGAAAAAAAAATAACAAGCGGTTAGGATCTGGAATGCACTGCCTGATAGGGCGGTGGATACAGATTCAATAGCGGCCTTCGAAAGGGAATTGGATAAATACTTGAAGGATAAAGAATCGCAGAGGATATGGGGAAAGAGTGGGCGAGTGAGACTAAATGGACTGCTCTTCGAGAGAGCCGGCGCAGATTCGATGGGCCGAATGGCCTCCTTCCGTGCTGTACCAGTTTATGATTCTAAGAAAGCACGGTCTCTTGGGGAGGGGAGAGTGAGAGTTGCCCAACCTGTTTCTTTCAGGATGAACCTCCGCCATTAATTCTCAGCTCAACGCAGGGGACAAGCTGAGGGGCCACACTTTGTTCCAGCCGTAATGTGCCATCGGCAGCTGTGTTGTATCACTCGGACTCTGAGACCCGTGTGCGTAACGCGCCACGGCCGAGCAACTAGAAAATGGGAGATGGAATAATAATGGTCCAATTCAGTGTCTCTATGCTGGCAGGTGGGAGCTGCCAGGGGCTGCGGTGGGGGTAGACAGATGCGCATTTAAATGCTTTCGCACAGAGAATGAAAGACAGCTGGCGAGGACTGTGCTCCGAGACTGGCTTGCTGAAGCTGCCTGTACTGTGTTGTTCTCTGAAGTTACCTTCAGAAAGTTACAGACGGAAGTCCCCACTATTTACAATATTCACAGTATCGTATAGTGTACAGTTCAAAATTCTCGTCCTTGTTTCCAAATCCCTCCATGGCCTCGCCCCCTCGCTATCTCTGTAATCTCTTTCAGCCTCACAACCCCACGAGATGTCTGCGCTCCTCTAAAGCTGCCCTCTTGAGCATTGTTGATGATAATCGTTCAACCATCGGCGGCCGTGCCTTCTGTTGCCTGGGCCCCAAGCTCTGGAACTCCCTCCCTAAACCCCTCAGCCTCTCTTTCCTCCTTTAAGACGCTCTTTATAAAACCTACCTCTTTGACCAAGCTTTTGCTCATCTGCCATAATTTCTTCTTATGTGGCTCAGTGTCAAATTTATAACAGCAGTGTCTTCTAACACTGCTGTGAGGCACCTTGGGACATTTTACTACGTTAAAGGCGCTATATACATGTTGTTGTTGTATACTCACTTTATATTTTGGCCTTACGCAGTGTAGCTTCTCTCCGCTCTGTACACCCTCTGGCCTAGAAATTCGGCTCGGACAGGCGGCACCAGATCCATTTCCTTATTAATTCACAGGATGTGGGCGTCGCTGGCAAGGCCAGCATTTATTGCTCTCGTGAAGGTGGTGGTGAGCCGCCTTCTTGAACCACTGCAGTCCACGTGGTGAAATTCTTGCAGCGGTTTAATACAACTGAGTGTCGCGCTGGGCCATTTTGGAGGGCAGTGAAGAGTGAACCACATTGCTGCGGGTCTGGAGTCACAAATAGGCCCAGACCGGGTAAGGGCGGCAGATTTCCTTCCCTAAAGGGACATTGGTGAACCAGTTGAGCATTTACGACAATCTGGTAAATCTGTGGAATTCTCTGCCCCAGAGAGCTGTGGAGGCTGGATCATTGAATATATTTAAGGTGGAGATAGACAGATTTTTGAGCGATAAGGGAGTCAAGGGTTATGGGGAGCGGGCAGGGAAGTGGAACTGAGTCCATGATCAGATCAGCCACAACCTTATTAAACGGCAGAGCAGGCTCGAGGGGCCAGATGGCCGACTCCTGCTCCTATTTCTTATGTTCTTCATGGTCACCATTACTGACACTCGCTTTTTAATTCCAGATTTATTTAATTAACTGAATACAGATTATGTCTCTGGATTATTAGTCCATGCCTCTGGATTACTGGTCCAGTAACATAACCGCTATGCTACAGTATCGGCTGCCATTATACACAGCGTCTGATATTGCGTTCTATTGACTGCAGTGGAACTGAATCTCAGGCTGTGTATAACGCATTGCGCTACACCCGAGACGAATTTCTAGACCACTATATCACAGCAAAGTGAATCGTCCATTCATATATTTCGGGTTGGAGGACTCCGTGAGATGGCAAACTGCCCTTCACTCTCCATCTAGCCTGGGCGTGACCTGGGAACAGTTGATGGGGAAACAGAGAAACAGAGATGAAGGGTCACAGCCCTGAAACGCTAACTCTGTTTCTCTCTCCACAGACGCTGCCTGACCCGCTGAGTATTTCCAGCATTGGCTGTTTTTATTTCAGATTCTAGCACCCGCGGTATTTTGTTATTGCAGATTTTTAAATTATTCGTTCCTGGGATGTGGGCATCGCTGGCAAGGCCGGCATTTATTGCCCATCCCTAATTGCCCCTTGAGAAGGTGGTGGTGAGCCGCCTTCTTGAGCCGCTGCAGTCCGTGTGGTGAAAGAGCTCCCACAGTGCTGTTAGGGAGGCAGTTCCAGGATTTTGACCCGGCCACGATGAAGGAACGGCCGATATATTTCCAAGTCAGGATGGTGTGTGACGTGGAGGGGCACTGGGAGGCGGTGGTGTTCCATATCGGATATATGATACACACATGATTTTAGCTGAAGTGCCTAGCCACAATGTGGCCAGATCAGGCTCAGATCTGAAGTGGAACTGCTCCAGATCACCCGGACTAATATCAGGGAATGGCTTAGAATGAGGAGAGACGACCCTGACCAGGCTCGGACATATTTATTAAAAAAAATACCAGGCAAGATTTTTATAAGTATGTATATTTTTTTCAGTACTTTAACCAATAATGTTCCTCGCTAGGTATCTATACTCCTTTCAAAATGCAGCTGTACAACAACACAGTGGTACTAATCTCCACCACTCCTGTGTGAGGCTCCTTTTCTAACCAATGGCTCCTCATTCTCCTAGATACATTATATGGTGCTATCGATTTCATCATTTTAACAGCCCTCTATTTTTCCAATGTGTTTTTAACTGTCGCGCAACAATCGAACACAGATTGTCTGTAAATGCATCATATGCCGCTTGTTCACGCAGGATGCAAAATGGCTCGGCCATAATTACAGTGGAGCCCTGAACAGGTTTGCTCTTAATTGGAGAGTTCTGTTCAAGACGGCATTAAAGCAAATTGACAATCGTTATGGCGGTATCAAAATGATCATGCTAATTAGCACCAGCTCAGATGGAAAGGGCTTCAGTGCTTGCACAGGCTGGCAGGAGAGTCAACTGAGGGATCGTTCGCAGCAAATGAGCAACTTGCGTTTCCAACCCAATGTCAGGCCACAGAACGATCGGCCTCCTGCAACGCGTTTCCTTGCCAACTTGCCGATGAACCAAGATCTGGATAAGGGGGAGGGGGGGGAGGGGGGGGAGAGGACACAGAAGTGGAGCAAGAAATGACCGGAGGCACCGTCAAGTTTTGTTTTACTAATTGAGGTAAAGGCTCTAGGCCCACAGCGCAGTGCACCACCAAAGTTGACAAAAGTACATAAGAAATAGGAGCAGGAGTAGGCCATTCGGCCCCTCGAGCCTGCTCCACCATTTAATACGATCAAGGCTGATCTGATCATGGACTCAGCTCCACTTCCCCTCCCACTCCCCATAACCCCTTATTCCCTTATCGTTTAAGAAACTGTCTATTTCTGTCTTAAATTTATTCAATGTCCCAGCTTCCACAGCTCTCTGAGGCAGCGAATTCCACAGATTTACAACCCTCTGAGAGAAGAAATTTCTCCTCATCTCAGTTTTAAATGGGCGGCCCCTTATTCTAAGATCATGCCCTGTAGTTCTAGTCTCTCCCACCAGTGGAAACCTCCTCTCTGCATCCACCTTGTCAAGCCCCCTCATAATCTTATACATTTCGATAAGATCACCTCTCATTCTTCTGAATTCCAATGAGTAGAGGCCCAACCTACTCAACCTTTCCTCATAAGTCAACCCCCTCATCCCCGGAATCAACCTAGTGAACCTTCTCTGAACTGCCTCCAAAGCAAGTATATCCTTTCGTAAATATGGAAACCAAAACTGCACTCAGTATTCCAGGTGTGGCCTCACCAATACCTTGTATAGCTGTAGCAAGATTCCCTGCTTTTACACTCCATCCCCTTTGCAATAAAGACCAAGACACCATTGGCCTTCCTGATCATTTGCTGCACCTGTCTTTTTGTGTTTCATGCGCAATTACCCCCAGGTCCCGCTGTACTGCGGCACTTTGCAATCTTTCTCCATTTAACTAATAATTGCTCTTTGATTTTTGTTCTGCCAAAGTGCATGACCTCACACTTTCCAACATTATACTCCATCTGCCAAATTTAAAAAAAAAACAATCTTCCCCCCCCAGCCCCTCACCCCCCCCTCCCCGATTCCCCTCCATTTCTATATGTCAAGATCTGCAAAGTAAAATACACAATACTGGATCCTTGGAACTTTCCCACATTACAACAGTGACCGCACTTCAAAGGTACTTCATTGGCTGTAAAGCGCTTCGGGACGTCCTGAGGTTGTGAAAGGCGCTATAGAAATGCAAGTCTTTCTTTTTTTTCTCCCTGAAGGCTGGGGAGATGCTTCTGCATCTTTGCTGAGAACTGGAGAGATAGCCCTGAACGTAACATGAAATGTGGCGATAATCCAGGTCTGCTCCTGATCGTCGGGGAGTTTTCTCTGCTGCAAATTTGTCGGGGGTTATTATGTTGCATTCCCATTAACATTTACATCTCCATTTGGCATTTATAATTCATTCCATGATGACCTGTTCGACCTTGTGAGATATTACATACTTTCTGGAGCATTCTGAATGATGTGCTTCAAAGCCCAAGTCGATGTTTTTGATGTAGTAAAAATCCTGTTGTATTGAGACCTTGCTGAATGTAGTCTAATTAAATCATAGAGAAGGCTTTGACAGGCTGCAGTGTGATGTTGCTTGCCGTGGGATCAAGGGGATATCCCCCCCCATGAAAATGAACATGAATTACCTGTAGGACTTTTTTAAGTATATAACAGGAATCTTATGTGAAATAACAGAATAAATCCCTGGATTAGGCCGATGGCCTCCTGCAACAGGGGAATTCCATTAGATGATTCCTTGTTTAGTTTGCCTGCTCCTGCGGGACTCGCCACACAGTGGTATCAATAGGCCTGAGCAGATGTCAGGGGCAGCAAGGTGCCAACAGCAGTGGAGCTATCGGGGCGGGGGGAGGGAAACAAAGGGAAAGACAGCTGGAGCGTGAATCATTGATGCCCACGTCAGCTCCTGCCAGCTCGCCCCGGTCTGGCCTCCCTTTATATCCCAGGCCATTGTCTACGTCGCTCTCTTGACACTGCTGCCTCTGGAAGGAGCAGGGAGGAGCCGCATGTGCTGACGCTTCTATCGTTTGGAACATCAACGTCAACGTCAGGGCAGACAAAGTTTTGACCCGATGTGTGTGTAAGGGAATAAGGGGTTATGGGGAGCGGGCAGGGAAGTGGACCTGAGTCCGTGATCGGATCAGCCATGATCGTATTAAGTGGCAGAGCAGGCTCGAGGGGCCGTATGGCCTACTCCTGCTCCTACGTCTTATGTTCTTATGTGTGTGTGAGGGTGTGACGACCTGATTTTAACTCTGGGCGGGAGTCCGGCCGGCAGGCAGCAAACTGTCCCAACCTGCTCCTAATTTTTACATTCTTAACTTTGGGTCACCTGTGGCTCAGTGGGCAGCACACTTGCCTCTGAGTCAGAAGGTTGTGGGTTCAAGTCCCACTACAGGGACTTTGAGCACATAAATCTAGGCTGACCCTCCCAGTGCAGTGCTGAGGGAGTGCTGCACTGTCGGAGGTGCCGTCTTTTAGATGAGACGTTAAACCGAGGCCCTGTCTGTCCTCTCGGGTAGACATAAAAGATCCCACGGCACTATTTCGAGGAACAGGGGAGTTATCCCTGGTGTCCTGGCCAATATTTATCCCTCAATCAACATAATGAAATAAAAACGATTATCTGGTCATTATCACATTGGTATTTGTGGGAGCTTGCTGTGCGCTAATTGGCTGCTGCGTTTCCCACATTACAACAGTGGCCGCACTCCACAAGTACTTCATTGGCCATAAAGAGTTCAAAATGTCCGGTGGTCATGAAAGACGCTATATAAATGCAAGTCTTTCTTTCTTTCATCCTGAAGCCCGGCTGGCTTTGATCCCAGGCCTCATCGGCATTGCCACCGTCCGTCCATCTCCTGCCGGGAAGCAGCGGCTGGGAGGGGGACCTGGAGGGGGTAATGAGGAATGAGGGTGGGTGGGAGCGCAGGACAAAGGGAGGGCTAAACAATCCCTGTGGAGCACTTTTGCTTGGAAGACAAGAAAAGTAAACTAAAGTATCTTTGGGTCCTCTTCCTGCTAGCTTGGCGTAGATCTCTGGTTAAAATAGCAGTCGGGCCCAGATGACATTATCCCAGCTCAATCTGCATATTTAAAGAGGAACGAGCTGTATTTTGGCGAGCGTCCTTAAATCGGAACAACAACAGCTTGTATTTATATAGCGCCTTTAACGTAGTAAAACGTCCCAAGGTGCTTCACGGGAGCGATTATCAAACAAAAATTTGACACCGAGCCACATAAGGGCGATGGACCAAAACCTTGGTTACCGACGTAGGTTTTACGGAGCATCTGAAAGGAGGGTGGAGAGGCAGAGAGATTTAGAGAGGGAATTCCAGAGCTCAGGGCCTTGGCAGCTGCAGGGTGGAAGTGGTGAAAGGAGGAGGCCTGTTTTGCCTGAGATGGTTTTGGAGATGGAGACAGCCATTTAGCAGACTGAGGTTTCAGCGGGCAATTGACCTTAACCCTGGCGTTGGAGGGCACCCGCAGACAAAACGGCCATTTTTGGCCAAACCGGCATGGGTCCAGTTGTAGTCTTGCTGCCGGCACTCCGAACCCAGCCTAAAATATAAACCAGACAATCTGCAGCACCAGATCCTCTGCCGCATCTTGTTTAAACGGAGCAGTGCCCTCGATCATTGGACACTCTGGGTGCGCGCCTATAAAACGTTCCCACAACAGAATCATAGAATAGTACAGCACAAGAGGCCACCATTCGGCCCATCGAGTCTGCGCCGGCTCTTTCGAAGGCCAGTCCAGTCAGTCCCGCTCCCCCGCTCTTTCCCCACATCCCTGCAATTTTTTCTCCTTCAAATATTAATCCAATTCCCTTTTGAAGGCCAGTATTGAATCTGTCTCCGCCGCCCTATCAGGCAGCATGTTCCAGATCCTCACCACTCGCTGTATAAGAAAGATTTTCCTCGTGTTGCCTCCGGTTCTTTTGCCGGTCACCTTCAATTGGCGCCCTGTGGTTACCGACCCTTTAGCAGTTTCTCCTTCTTTACTCCATCTAAATCCTTAGTGACTTTTAACGCAAATCTCCTCTTAGCCTTCTCTGCTCCAATTGTAGTGCCATCCGCCACGCAGGACTTTTTTGTTTCCAAATTTGTTTTTGTTGTGAACATATCTTACTTTCCAGAACCTGCATTGAAAAGCTAAAGTCATCGTCTGAGGCAGTCCCTCGGGATCGAGGAAGGCTTGCTTCCACTCCAAAAGTGAGTCCTTCGGTGGCTGAGCAGTCCAATACGGGAATGACAGTCTCTGTCACACGCGGGGCAGACAGTCGTTGAGGGAAAGGGAGGGTGGGACTGGTTTGCCTCACGCTCTTTCCGCTGCCTACGCTTGATTACTTGCCGATGAGACTCGAGACTGGTAAAGAAGGGGCAAGTGGCTCGTGATTCCCGATAAGATTCAAGGCTATTGCGGCTCAACGGCTAAATGCGCCGCCGAGTTTTTTTTTCAATTATGCATGTGTTCCAGGAGGTGGGCGTCGTTTATTGCCCATCCCTAATTGTCCTTGAGAAGGTGGTGGTGAAATGCAGCACTGAACCACCAGACCTGACCGTTCCCAGTTCAGTCTGTGCGGGGGTAAGCTTCCTGCTGTGGGGAGGCGGGAGGCGTGATAAACTTAGCCTTATTCTGAATCTGTTTCCCCACCACCCCCCCGACAGTGATTATTTAAAACTGCCTCCCGTTCCAGATGTTGCTGAGCACCGTGTTACAACAACAACTGCTCTTTTCGTTTATATAGCCACTTTAAGTAAAACGTCCCGAGGCGCTTCACCGAGAGCGGTTTGATACCCAGCCGCGGGGGGCGACATTACAACAGGCGGCTAAAAGCTTGATGAAAGAGGAGGCGAGGGAGTAACATTAACCCAGGCATTGATCACGCTGCAAAGCATGTGAGAGAGAGGGAGAGATTGTCGAGTGAGGACAGGTTGGGGAGGTCTTCCTACAGCAACAACAACTTGCATTTATATAGCACCTTTATAGCAAAACGTCCCAAGGCACGTCACAGGAACGTTATCAAACAGAATTTGACACCGAGCCGCATGAAGAGCTGACCAAATCAAGCAGGTAGGCTTTAACAACAACAACTTGTATTTCTATAGCGCCTTTAATGTAGTGAAACGCCCCAAGGCGCTTTGCAGAAGTATTATGCGATTAAACATTTGCCGCATATTTAATTAGCGCAGGTGACCAAAGCTTGGTCAAAGAGGTAGGTTTTTAAGGAGCGTCTTGAAGGAGGAAAGAGAGGCAGAGAGACGGCGAGATTTAGGCAGGGAGTTCCAGAGCTTGGGACCCAGGCAACAGAAGGAGTGTCGTCATGGAGGAGAGAGAGGCAGAGAGGATCAGGGAGGGAATTCCAGAGCTTGGGGCCGACCGTTGAATTTCATGGTTGAATAGCCCACTTCTGCTCACTGACTAAGCTTGCATCAGAAGAACAGACACTTGGTTGAGTTTCCAAGCCTGAAAGGTCCCTGTGGAACCCCTCCAGGAATCTGTACCTACAGAGAGATGGAAAGGGAGTGCCGAAAAAAGTAGCCCGTTTTCAGTCGGCAAGTTGATTCCTTCCCAGCACGGTGGCCGTGCCTTCAGCTGCCAAGGCCCTATGCTCTGGAATGCCCTCCCTGAAGCTCTCTTTCCTCCTTTAGGCTGCTCCTTAGGAGGAGGTCCGATCGCCGTTGGAGGCTCACCTGGCTCGTCGAGGATCGGGTGGGGCAGCTGAGTCGACGTCGAAGGAGCAGATCGCCAGAGAAGGTCGCCGAGGTAGGCCCGAATTTATGGATTATAGGAATAAGGATTTAAGGTAAAATTTAAGAGAATGCACCCCCTATTAGGGTCTAATAAGTTTCGGGAAAGTTCAGACAGTGGGAGGGGAGGAGGTTGAGGGTGAAAGTTGCCGGATGGTTCAAGATTCTAAGGTTAAGTTTAAGTTTGTTTTCTCAGGGGAGCTCCTCAGGGTGTGGCCATCTTACTTAAAACCTACCTCTTGGACCAACCTTTTGGTCACCTGTCCTAATATCTCATGTGGCTCGGTGTCTAATTGGTAACGCTATTGTGAAGCGCCCTGGGACATTTTACGACGTTAACAGCGCTATATAAACGCAAGTTATTGTCAGTGTTCAATTGGTGTGATCGTGGGGGAACTACAATCGGTCACAGCCTCCTCCCTCCTCCTCCCGTGTCAGCGAGAGGGGAAAGCCAGCTCAGATTTCTGCTCCTCATTTTGGTACAAGTGAGAAAGCACGAAGGCTTGGATTTCTATAGCGCCTTTCACGACCACCGAGCGTCTCAAAGCGCTTTGCAGCCAATGAAACTCACCGATACATTGCAAACAACACCAATCAGAGAGGCCCGAGTGATCATGTGTTCAATAATCCTTCATCTCGATGCAGGACCCACATTCACCACCCACTGTTACAGCAAGCAAAATAAACACAGCAGGATGTATATGCTTTAAAAAGAAATGAAATAACTGATAACCTAGAGCATTATCAAAGCTGTACTCTCAGGCTGCTGTGTCTCACAGTGTGAAATATTATTATGAATCTGTTTTTTTTTTCCGACAGTGATTATTTTAAACTGCCTCCAGTTCAGGATATTGCTAAGCACCATGTTACAACAACTACTTATTTCATTTATATAGCCACTTTAAGTAAAACATCACAAGAGAGGTTATCAAACAAATGTTGACACCCAGCCATGTAAGGAGATGTTCGGACAGGCAACCAAAAGCTTGATCAAAGAGGTAGGCTTTAAGGAGTGTCTTAAAGAAGGAGGGAGAGGCGGAGAGGTTCAGGGGAGGGAATTCCAGAGCATGGGGCCCAGGCAGTTGGAAGCACGGCTTCCAATGGTGGAGCGATTAAAATCGTGGATGCACAAGAGGCCAAATTGGAGGGGCGCAGAGATCTCGGAGGGTTGTAGAGCTGGATTGAAGATATAGGGAGGGACGAGGCCGTGGAGGGATCTGAACACAGGGAGGTAGGCCATTGAGCACAGGACTGCGGGTGGCAGAGGCGTTCATTTGTTTATTTGCCAGCACCGGTACCCATGTGCTTCCACTGCCATCCTTGTTCTTAGGTGGTCTCTCGAATCGAGGATGACTTGCTTCCACGCCAAAAAGGGATGAATCTAATGAGTTTACAGGTGTTTCGATGAAGGACAGACTATTCCAGGTCCCGAACTACATCCTGAAGGGTGGAAGATGCCTGTGCGTGGATTTTTTTCGCATGTGGTGGCCGTTGCACACCAGCCACCACACGGGCTTGACAGAGTTAGGTCTTGGTCCAGTGGCAAGGGTTGACCAGGACGACTGGAGACCAGCTCTGCTGCACGGACCTAGTGCGCACACATATCGCAGTGTGGGCTGGGCCCGTGCTGCCCCTGGGCCCTCGCCTCTTCTGGGTCCCGAACTCTCGCCTCTCCTGAGCCATCCCCAGCCCCCACGAGTACCAAAGCAGTGAACTCTACACCTCCAATGCCTCCAAATTTCTGTGGGTTCTGAGACTAGGGCCTCTATCGTAAGGGTTGCCGTAGAGACCAGCAACTTACTCCAATGGGAAAAGGGGGAAAGTGGCACTTGGTGATTGCACATCTTGGCTCTCCGGTCAACCTAACCCAGAACAACTACAACAACAACGTGCATTTATATAGCGCCTTTGACATAATAAAACGTCCCAAGGCGCTTCACGGGAGCGTTATCAGACATCGAAATGGGGGTGAATTCTGAAACTGGACCAAAGTAAAGTTGTCCTCGCTCAATTCAGTACAATTGTATTTTCATTTCTTTATTTTGGGAAGTTATTTCATTTCCCCACGCCCCCTCCCCAACCCCCGGCTACTGTGATCTCTCCGGGCCATGTGCCATCTGCGGGTGGGAGACGTATTCTCAGGCCTCTGCCAATCTCCCTCTGAAAAGCAGTCTCTCAGCGGGGGCAGGAGGAACAGCCGAGGGGATCAGCTCCCTGAGAGTTTCCCACTCTCGCTCTGCCTGTGCTTTTGTGTTTAAAGGGGTAACGGGCTCTGCTAGACGCTGCCCAGCAACGTGGCCGAGACTGGCTACCGAACCCCTTCAGGGTCAAATGTTGCACATCGAAAATAAACCCTCTGAGCAGCCCCAGGCCACCAGCAGCAATAAGCAACCTGCTCATCGGCATATTTTTTATATTCGGAACCTTGGCTTTGAATTGGCTGAGAAAAACATTCTGTTTTCAGACAATCAAAACCTCTCCAGACAGAAGAAAGACAGACTTGCATTTATATAGCGCCTTTCACAACCACTGGACATGTCTCAAAGCGCTTTACAGCCAATGTATCAATCGTAGAATCATAGAAACTTATAGCACAGAAGGAAGGCCATTGCGGCCCATTGTGTCTGCGCTGGCCGACAAAGAGTTATCCCACTTTTCAGCTGTCGGTCCGTAGCCCTGCAGGTTACGGCACTTCAAGTGCTCATCTAAGTACTTTTTACATGCAATGTGAGGTTCCTGCCTCTACCACCCTTTCAGGCAGTGAGTTCCAGACCCCCACCACCCTCTGGGTGAAGAATTTTTCCCTCAAAGCTCCTCTAAACCCCCTACCATTTACTTTAAATCTATGAAGAACTAAAAAGAACTCTTTAAAAAAAAATCACACTGCCTGTTCTAAAATGGATGGTCGGGAGAAGCAAGGCACAAGAGTAAAAATTGGCAGGTGTTAAACTTAAACACAAAGAAAATGGTTAGAATTGAACGTATGTTCATAGGCAGTCCCTCGGAATCGAGGAAGACTTGCTTCCACTACTAAAGTGAGTTCTTTGGTGGCTGAACAGTCCAACACGAGAGCCACAGACTCTGTCACAGGCAGGACAGACATTCGTCGGGGGAAGGGGTGGGTGGGACTGATTTGCCGCACGCTCCTTCCGCTGCCTGCGCCTGACCTCTTCACGCTCTTTGCGTTGAGACTCGAGGTGCTCAGCGCCCTCCCGGATGCACTTCCTCCACTTAGGGCGGTCTTCGGCCAGGGACTCCCAGGTGTCAGTGGTGATGTCGCACTTCACCAGGGAGGCTTTGAGGGTGTCCTTGTAACGTTTCCACTGCCCACCTTTGGCTCGTTTGCCATGAAGGAGCTCCACGTAGAGCAATTACTTTGGGAGTCTCGTGTCTGGCATGCGAACTAAGTGGCCTGCCCAGCGGAGCTGATCTAGCGTGGTCAGTGCTTCAATGCCGGGGATGTTAGCCTGGGCAAGGACACTGATGTTGGTGCGCCTGACCTCCCAGGGGATTTGTAGGATCTTGTGGCGACATTGTTGGTGGTATATCTCCAGCGATTTGAGGTATCTTCTGTACATCATCTATGCCTCTGATCCATTAAGATCCATTGGATATTAAGGGAATCAAGGGATATGGGGATAATGCGAGAAAATGGAGTTGAGATCGAAGATCAGCCATGATCTTATTGAATGGCAGAGCAGGCTCGAGGGGCCGAATGGCCTACTCCTGCTCCTAGTTCTTATGTTCTTATTAAAGCATCACATTTTTTTTAAAGGAAGTGTAAATCTGTGCCTGCACTTGCCCTCCTTGCCTTTATCATCCTGAATCTGTTTGTAAATGTATAAAGCCGGGAGAGTGGTAGCCGACGTTCCCTGTAATTCTTTTCGGGCCACGTGGTCTATTCAAAATACCATGCACGCGCGGTTTTCCCAATTGGAACCTATGGCAGTGCAGCTTACAGGGAACATCGGCGGACGGATAAAATCGTGTCCTCGGACGAAAAGAAAATCAAACTGCAAGTGGGATATGTTTTGGCGTTAAAGACATACATTTATGAGCACTGTATGTCGGATGAATCTCAAAGGGCATCAATTATGACAAATGACTGTGAAATGGAGGGACTGTTGTCATGTTGGCAAACAGCAGCCACCTTTTGCACAGCAAGTTTCCACAAACAGTAATGCGATGACTGACCAGCTCATTGGTTTTTTTTGTGGGGTGTCGGTTGACAGAAGAATGCTGTGGCCAGCTCAAGAGGAGATCTCCTTGCTCTTCGACGGTATGAGGCGTGAATTGGCTGGAATAGACTGGCAAAGGATACTTAAAGGGTTGACGGTGGATAGGCAATGGCAAACATTTAAAGATCACGTGGATAAACTTCAGCAATTGTACATCCCTGTCTGGAGTAAAAATAAAACTGGGAAGGTGGCTCAACCGTGGCTAACAAGGGAAATTAAGGATAGTGTTAAAACCAAGGAAGAGGCATATAAATTGGCTAAAAAAAGCAACAAACCTGAAGACTGGGAGAAATTTAGAATTCAGCAGAGGAGGACAAAGGGTTTAATTAAGAGGGGGAAAATAGAGTATGAGAGGAAGCTTGCAGGGAACATAAAAACTGACTGCAAAAGCTTCTTAAATATGTGAAGAGAAAAAGATTAGTGAAGCCAAACGTAGGTCCCTTGCAGTCGAATTCAGGTGAATTTATAATGGGAAACAAAGAAATGGCAGACCAATTGAACAAATACTTCGGATCTGGCTTCACGAAGGAAGACACAAATAACCTTCCAATTGTACTCGGAGACAGCGGGTCTAGTGAGAAGGAGGAACTGAAGGATATCCTTATTAGGTGGGAAATTGTGTTAGGGAAATTAATGGGATTGAAGGCTGATAAATTCCTGGGACCTGATAGTCTGCATCCCAGAGTACTTAAGGAAGTGGCCCTAGAAATAGTGGATGCATTGGTGATCATTTTCCAACAGTCTGTCGATTCTGGATCAGTTCCTATGGACTACAGGGTAGCTAATGTAACACCACTTTTTAAAAAAGGAGGGAGAGAGAAAACGGGTAATTATGGACCGGTTAGCCTGACATCAGTAGTGGGGAAAATGTTGGAATCAATCATTAAGGATGAAATAGCAGCACATTTGGAAAGCAGTGACAGGATCGGTCCAAGTCAGCATGGATTTATGAAAGGGAAATCATGCTTGACGAATCTTCTGGAATTTTTTAAGGATGTAACTAGCAGAGTGGACAAGGTAGAACCAGTGGATGTGGTGTATTTGGACTTTCAAAAGGCTTTTGACAAGGTCCCACACAAGAGATTGGTGTGCAAAATCAAAGCGCATGGTATTGGGGGTAATATACTGACGTGGATAGGGAACTGATTGGCAGACAGGAAGCAGAGAGTCGGGATAAACGGGTCCTTTTCAGAATGGCAGGCAGTGACTAGTGGAGTGCCGCAGGGCTCTGTGCTGGGACCCCAGCTATTTACAATATACATTAACGATTTGGATGAAGAAATTGAGTGTAATATCTCCAAGTTTGCAGATGACACTAAACTGGGTGGCGGTGTGAGCTGTGAGGGGGACGCTAAGAGGCTGCAGGGTGACTTAGACAGGTTTGGTGAGTGGGCAAATGCATGGCAGATGCAGTATAATGTGGATAAATGTGAGGTTATCCATTTTGGGAGCAAAAACACGAAGGCAGAATATTATCTGAATGGCGGCAGATTAGGAAAAGGTGCAACGAGACCTGGGTGTCATGGTTCATCAGTCATTGAAGGTTGGCATGCAGGTACAGCAGGTGAAGAAGGCAAATGGTATGTTGGCCTTCATAGCTAGGGGATTTGAGTACAGGAGCAGGGAGGTCTTACTGCAGTTGTACAGGGCCTTAGTGAGGCCTTACCTGGAATATTGTGTTCAGTTTTGGTCTCCTAATCTGAGGAAGGACGTTCTTGCTATTGAGGGAGTGCAGTGAAGGTTCTCCAGACTAATTCCAGGGATGGCTGGACTGTCATATGAGGAGAGACTGGATCAATTGGACCTTTATTTACTGGAGTTTAGAAGGATGAGAGGGGATTTCATAGAAATATATAAGATTCTGATGGGACTGGACAGGTTAGATGTGGGAAGAATGTTCCCGATGTTGGGGAAGTCCAGAACCAGGGGACATAGTCTTAGGATAAGGGGTAGGCCATTTAGGACTGAGATAAGGAGAAACTTCTTCACTCAGAGAGTTGTTAACCTGTAGAATTCCCTGCTGCAGAGAGTTGTTGAAGCCAGTTCATTGGATATATTCAAGAGGGTGTTAGATATGGCCCTTACGGCTAAGGGGATCAAGGGGTATGGAGAGAAAGCAGGAAAGGGGTACTGAGGGAATGATCAGCCATGATCTTATTGAATGGTGGTGCAGGCTCGAAGGGCCGAATGGCCTGCTCCTGCACCTATTTTCTATGTTTCTATGTTTCTATGTTTCTTCAAGGCTGTATTCAAGTCTAAGATTGATAGCTTTTTGGAGTCTAGGAGAATCAAGTGATACAGGGAGATCGGGCGGGAAAGTGAAGTTGAGGCCGATGATCAGCCATGGTCTTATTGAGTGGCAGAGCAGGCTCGATGGGCCATAGGGCCTACTCCTGCTCCTATTTCTTACGTTCTTATGTTCAATTACTGACTGAGGATCTTTAACATTTACCTGAATAAGCCTCCGATAAATGTCTCATCTGAATCACTATTTCATCATCATAGGCAGTCCATCGGAATCGAGGAAGACTTGCTTCCACTCTAAAAATGAGTCCTTAGGTGGCTGAACAGCCCAATACGAGAACCACAGTCTCTGTCACAGGTGGGACAGACAGTGGTTGAGGGTAAGGGAGGGTGGGACTGGTTTGCCGCACGCTCCTTCCGCTGCCTGCGCTTGGTTTCTGCATGTTCTCAGCGATGAGACTCGAGGTGCTCAGCGCCCTCCCGGATGCACTTCCTCCACTTAGGGCGGTCTTTGGCCAAGGACTCCCAGGTGTCGGTGGGGATGTTGCACTTTATCAGGGAGGCTTTGAGGGTGTCCTTGTAGCGTTTCCGCTGCCCGCCTTTGGCTCGTTTGCCGTGAGGGAGTTCCGAGTAGAGCGCTTGCTTTGGGAATCTCGTGTCTGGCATGCGGACGATGTGGCCCGCCCAGCGGAGCAGTCAGCCTCGATTCTGTACTCAGCCCCTGGAGTGGGGCTCGACCCCACAACCTTCTGACTGAGAGGTAAGGGTGCTACCAACCACGGCAACACATGAAATGCAGTGAAAGGATGCATTTGGACCGGCGATCACAGATGTGTGCCTCGTCAAACTGTGGTCAGATGGGAACCCTGTTCCCACCCCCCCCCCCCCCCACCCTCCCTCCATCAGTCAATCTCATCAGATGTCCAACACTTGATGAGGAAATGTCCTCAAGTTTCAAATATTTATCTGAGAGGGAAATCTCTGGTGCTCACAGAATTATTCTAAATTAAAGCTTGACGTGACCCTGATCTGCAGGGAAATCACGACCACTGTCAGTTGCTAAAAAAGAATAGTTGAGAACTTGAAGAAAGACTGGATCGACTTATATTCACTGGAATTTAGAAGAATGAGAGGGGATCGCATAGAAACATGTAAAATTCTGACGGAAGAATGTTCCGATGTTGTGGAAGTCCAGAACCAGGGGTCACAGTCTAAGGATAAGGGGTAAGCCATTTAGGACCGAGATGAGGAGAAACTTCTTCACTCAGAGAGTTGTGAACCTGTGGAATTCTCTACCGCAGAAAGTTGTTGAGGTCAGTTCGTTAGATATATTCAAAAGGAAGTTAGATGTGGCCCTTACGGCTAAAGGGATCAAGGGATATGGAGAGAAGGCAGGGGTGAGGTACTGAAGTTGCCCGATCAGCCATGATCATATTGAATGGCGGTGCAGGCTCGAAGGGCCGAATGGCCGACTCCTGCACCTATTTTCTATGTTTCTAGCTTCAATTTAGTCGCTTCTTTTCAAATTTGTCCTCTCCTCACTTGAAGGTGCTGACTCTTTCGGGGGTACCACTGTGGGGGGACTTGGCGGGCCCAAGTTTCCAGCACAAGTACCCATAAATACAAGATCGTCACTAGTAAATCCAATGGGGAAATAAGAAGTTTTTTTACTCAGAGAGTGATGAGAATGTGGAACTTGCTACCACGGGGAGTGGTTGAGGCAAATAGCTTAGATGCTTTCAAAACTAGACGAGTACATGAGAGAAAAGGGAATAGAAAGATAGGCCAAAAGGCTCAGATGAGGCAGATGAAATGGGAGGAGACTCGTGTGGAGTGTAAACACCAGCACGGACTAGTTGAGCCGAATGGCCTGTTTCTGGGCTGCGTGTTCCACGTAATTCTCCGTAGGTGAGCCTAGATTGTGGCTGGCAGCAGGTTATTTTACATGGAGGCCTTCAAAACTAAACCAAATCCTGCTCCCACCCGCTCATACAATCACGATGGTGACTATACCCCAAAAGTACTTCATTGGCTGTAAAGCGCTTTGAGACATCTGGTGGTCGTGAAAGGCGCTATATAAATGCAAGTCTTTCTTTTCATACGTGTGACCCTCCATCCAGCAGCCTGGATATGAACTGACTAAACTAAGTGGAGTGTTGGATTAATTTGAGATCTTTTAATCCTTCCTGGGAGTCTTGCTAATGGGATTCATAGAAACTTACAGCACAGAAGGAGGCCATTTGGCCATCATACCCGCACTGACTCTTTGAAAGTGCAGCCGAAAGTTTTCTTTCACCACCCTACACCCAAGGATTTTTCAATGACTGCCTTGGACTCGTTTGGCAGACATGTGCACTGTCCCTTTGGCACAGCAGAGCTTAATTTATAAAATGAATACCTCATTGAGTTAAAAAGAAGTGTTCGAGATCCTCACCAGAATAGACAATTTGAGCCCTGATAATGTGCTGGAGGTTGCCACAAACTCTAGAACCCAAGGCACAGTGTATTCCAGAAGTCAGCACAATAGTGGGAGCCATGGATCAAAACGACAGAGCTTGTCCCATCGAGCTCCACTCAGGTCAGATATAGAAACATAGAAACATAGAAAATAGGTGCAGGAGCAGGCCATTCGGCCCATTCGAGCCTGCACCACCATTCAATATGATCATGGCTGATCATGCAACTTTCGTACCCCATTCCTGCTTTCTCTCCATACCTCTTGATTCCTTTAGCCGTAAGGGCCACATCTAACTCTCTTTTGAATATATCTAACGAACTGGCCTCAACAACTTTCTGTGGTGGAGAATTCCATAGATTCACAACTCTCTGAGTGAAGAAGTTTCTCTTCATCTCGGTCCTAAATGGCTTACCCCTTATCCTTAGACCTGAGGGTTACGTGATGATGATTAAGCCCCACTGTACACTGTTCCACCAAACACTCCCAGGACAGCACGGGTTAGATGCAGAGTAAAGCGCTGTCTATTCTGCAGCAACAATGTGCCTTGGCCTCAACCTCCGAACACTCACAACTGCCAGTCTCTAGGCTTCCTGAGTGTGAAAACCATTGAGGTGCCAATTGGTGTTACATTAGGGCCACTCTAAGATTTGGGCTGTCCGACAGTGCGGAAATCCTTTTGATTCTGTTACATAGAGCCGTCGGCACAGAAACAGGCCATTCGGCCCAATTTGTCTGCGCTGGTGCTAATGCTCCACATGCATCTCTTCGAATGCCTTTTCATATCTTTCCATATGGAGTCTAGTTCTGCGCAGGCAGCGTAAAGAGCGTGCGGCAAACCTGTCCCACCCACCCCTTCCCTCAACGACTATCTGTCCCACCTGTGACAGGGACTGTGGCTCTCGTATTGGACTGTTCAGCCACCTAAGGACTCAGTTTAAGAATGGAAGCAAGTCTTCCTCGATTCCGAGGGACTGCCTATGATGATGATGAGTTCTGTACTCCTGCTATTGAGCGGGAGGAGGGGGGAGGGGGGCGGTGACACATGTAGTTGCAGTATGTTATTCATCATCTTGTATAATGTACAGTGTATTGAAATTTGGTGCATGATGCATGCATCAATTCCACAATTGTGATAAAAATCCTGTCTTTCTGATAATTGAAATGTAATCCTATGCAAAGCAACACTCCCACAACTGTTGGAACGTACAGTACGACTGGGTTCAAGAGGAGACAAAACCTGTTTGCAGTTAGCAAAGGGGTGGGAGCTATATTTGAAATTGCAATCAGGCCATTCTCATTGCAATTACATGACAAACACTGTGTGTATCTCTTCCTAAACAACAACAACAGATTGTATTTATATAGCGTCTTTAGCGTAGTGAAAGGTCCCAAGGCACTTCACAGGAGCGTTATCAAATAACATTTGACATTGAGGCACATAAGGAAATATTAGCGCTGGCAAAGTAGGTTTCAAGGAGCGTCTTAAAGGAAGAAAGAGAGGCAGTGGGTTTAGGGAGGGAGTTCCAGAGCTTGAGGCCCAGGCAACAGAAGGCACGGCCACCAATGGTGGAACAATTAAAATCAGGGATGCTCACGAGGCCAGAATTGGAGGAGCGCAGAGATCTCAGAGAGTTGTAGGGCTGGAGGAGATTACAGAGATAGGGAGGGGCGAGACCATGGAGGAATTTGAAAACAAGGGTGAGAATTGAGTGTTCACACATCCTCTTTAAAAAGACTATACCGACACTAACATTTTTTAGCTTAAATATGAGTAGTTCTCGTATAATCACTGAACCCATTTGTACTACACCCCTGTGTGTGCTATTGTTAAACAGGTGTTAACACCTTTAATATGTAAATTCTCCATTTGTGATTTCGGCCCTGTAAAGTCAAAAGCATTTTATTGGGCAGAATGAGATATAAGACACAACTTGACAGAAGGTAGATCATTTCAGAGCGCAGTGTTATCACCAAGCAGAAATATTCAGTTCTTAATCCATGTTTAATTAATTGCCCCATTTTACCGCACGGAGTGTGCTTCCATGTGAAATTCACCATTGGAGACAAGCCTGTTAATATCTGCCACCAGTGAAACCCCCGCCAGGAGTTTGTTTCACTGATGTTTTTGTGGGCAAAATGCATCAGATGCAGCTTTTTAATTCAAGGTCTTGGGCGGGCTATGCTCCTTTTCCACAAGGGTTGTGAATAGAATAGTCAGTAACCAGAGCACTCAGATTTAAGGTGATTGGCAAAAGAACCAGAGGATCACATAGGGTATAGAAACATAGAAACATAGAAAATAGGTGCAGGAATGGGCCATTTGGCCCTTCGAGCCTGCACCACTATTCAATATGATCATGGCTGATCATTCAACTTCAGTACCCCATTCCTGCTTTCTCTCCATACCCCTTGATCCCTTTAGCCCTTTTGAATATATCTAACGAACTGGCCTCAACAACTTTCTGTGGTAGAGAATTCCACAGGTTCACAATTCTCTGAGTGAAGAAGTCTCTCCTCATCTCGGTCCTAAATGGCTTACCCCCCCCCCCCTTATCCTTAGACTGTGACCCCTGGTTCTGGACTTCTCCAACATCGGGAACATTCTTCCTGCATCTAACCTGTCCAATCCCGACAGAATTTTATATGTTTCTATGAGATCCCCTCTCATTCTTTTCAATTCCATTGAATATAAGCCTAGTCGATCCAGTCTTTCTTCATATGTCAGTCCTGTCAGCCCGGGAACCAGTCTGGTGAACCTTCGCTGAACTCCCTCAATAGCAAGAATGTCCTTCCTCAGATTAGGAGACCAAAACTGTACATAATATTCAAGGTGTGGCCTCACAAAGGCCCTGTACAACTGTAGTAAGACCTCCCTGCTCCTATACTCAAATCCTCTCGCTATGAAGGCCAACATGCCATTTGCCTTCTTCACTGCCTGCTGTACCTGTATGCCAACTTTCAATGACTGATGTACCATGACACCCAGGTCTCGTTGCACCTCC
Organism: Pristiophorus japonicus; assembly: GCF_044704955.1. NCBI lineage: Eukaryota > Metazoa > Chordata > Chondrichthyes > Pristiophoridae > Pristiophorus > Pristiophorus japonicus. The sequence goes on from NC_091998.1 coordinate 45,398,322, forward strand.
CTCTTTACCAATCTGTCACTATTCAGATAATAATCAGCCCTCCTGTTTTTACCACCAAAGTGGATAACCTCACATTTAGCCACATTATACCTCATCTGCCATGTATTTTCCCACTCACCTAACCTGTCTAAGTCACCCTTCAGCCTCTTAGCATCCTCCTCACAGCTCACACTGCCACCCAGCTTAGTGTCATCTGCAAACTTGGAGGTATTACATTCAATTCCTTTGTCTAAATCATTCATGTATATTGTAAATAGCTGAGGTCCCAGCACTGAACCTTGCAGCACCCCTAGTCACTGTCTGCCATTCTGACAAGGACCCGTTTATTCCCACTCTTTGCTTCCTGTCTGCCAACCAGTTCTCTATCCAGGTCAGTACATTACCCCCAATACCATGTGCTTTAATTTTGCACACCAATCTCTTGTGTGGGACCTTTGAAAGTCTAAATACACCACATCCACTGGCTTCCCCTTGTCCACTTTATGGCACAGAAACAGGCCATTCGGCCCAACCAGTCCATGCCGGCGTTTATGCTCCACTCGAGCCTCCTCCCGTCTTTCCTCATCTAAATCTATCAGCATAACCCTCTATTCCCTTCTCCCTCGTATGCTTGTCCAGCCTCCCCTTAAATGCATCGATACTATTCGCCTCAACCACTCCCTGTGGCAGCGAGTTCCACAGTCTCACCACTCTCTGGGTAAAGAAGTTTCTTCTGAATTCCCCATTGGATTTCTTGGTGACTATCTTATATTGATGGCCTCTAGTTATGCTCTTCCCCACAAGTGGAAACATTCTCTCTGTATCCACTCGATCAACACTTTTCAAAATTTTAATAACCTCTATTGGGTCACCCCTCAGCCATCTTTTGTCAACCAGAGGTGACATGAGGAAAACATTTTTTATGTAAGCAAGTTGTTCTGGTCTGGAATGTACGGCCCGAAAGCAGTGGAAGCAGATTGCATAGTAACTTTCAAAATGGAATTGGATAAATACTTGAAGGGATTTTTTTTTTTACAGGGCTATGGGGAATGAGCAGAGGGAGCAGCTCTACCAAAGAGCCGGCACACATACAATGGGCCGAATGGCCTCCTTTTCCTCAAGGATTTAGAATAAATGAGGAGAAACTGTCTCCAGTGGTAGAATAGTCAGTAACCAGAAGACCCAGATATAAGGTTATTGATAAAAGATCCATAGGATTACATAGGATATATGGCATAGAAACAGGTGAACAACAGTGTCACCTGTGGCTCAGTGGGCAGCACACTTGTCTCTGAGCCAGAAGGTTGTGGGTTCAAGTTCCACTCCAGGGACTTGAGCACATAAATCAAGGCTGACACTCCTGAGGGAGTGCCATCTTTCAGAGGAGATGTTGAACTGAGGCCTTGTCTGCCCTCTCAGGTGGATGTAAAAAAAAAAAAATCCCACGGCATTATCTTGAAGAAGAGCAGGGGAGTTAACCCTGGTGACCTGGCCAATATTTATCCCTCAATCAACATAACAAAAACAGTTTATCTGGTCATTATCGCATTGCTGCTTGCTGTGCGCAAATTGGCTGCCGTGTGTTCCACATTGCATCAGTGACTGCACTTCAAAAAGTACTTCATTGGCTGCAAAGCACTTTGGGAGGTCTGGTGGTTGTGAAAGGCGCTATATAAAGTCTTTCCTTCTGTGCTGTATCATACTATACTGTGACATATATGCCGATAGATAGAATGCTGCTCCACGCCTGCAAATGTCTTTTGTTGAATTGAGGGCAGATGAAAGAAGGCAGTATTTGGGACCCGGGGATTCGGCAGTGGAAAGCAGCATTCTCGAAGTTTCGATCTCGCAAGTGCGTACCAAGCCCCAGTTAGCATTTTAAGGTGCGAGAGAGAGAGAGAGAGAAAAAAACATGGGTTTACCTGACACGAGACACGGTTTTGCATTAATGTAAAAGAGGAACAAAATGACAAAGAGAGGCCGTGCAATAAATATACACAGCGAGCTACCATGAACCATTGCTGGGAATTGGGACTTCTATCTTCCCTGAAAATGAATATTAAACATGAGCTGTGATTTTCCATCTGGCTCCGTTGTTTCAGACAGCGCTCCCAGGAAAGAATTCAGCTGCCCATCAACTGTCAGAATCTCTCATACTCCGGTCCCAAGGTATCGTGGCCCACCTCGTAAGAATCGCCTGGTTGAGCGAGGTATTCCACTGCCTTATTATTGCATTAGATGCAAGTGATGGGATTATTTGACGATGTAGAAGATTAATTTTCTCTTTAGAGCTCAGCTTGCAGCAGTGCTAATCACCGGGAGATCAAATTACCCACTTCTTGTGCTGTCAGTCTTCCTAACTCCGTCTGACAAGAGACACGCCACATCTGCTCTAGCCATCGACTACCTGAGAGCTACATGTATGACCTGCCGTCAAATATAACCAGATATCTGTTTAATGTCTCCAGTAATAATACAGAGAGAAAATCAGTTTGTAAATCCTGGCAGCTAGATATGCACAGGAGATTCAGTTGGCCCACCCAATCTTTCCGTAACCTTGGTTGCTTTTACGCCCAGGATAACTTTTTTTTTTACATTTCGAATACGGTCTTTTTTTTTGTTGCATTAAAATGTGAGCGCTTTGCCTGCTTCTCATCCACTGGCTCCATTGGTAAACATACCTCCCATCTTGGAACTGAGGATTGCAGACCAGGGCGATTCGAGCTCCGCTTTGCGCTGGATAAGCTGAGCCTCCGTTCAAAAATTCTCATCCTTCTTTTCAAATCCCTCCACAGCTCGCCCCGTCCCTCCCTCTGCCGCCTCCTCCAGCCCTACCACCCCGCCGAGATCTCTGGCTCCTCCAATTCCGGCCTCGTGAGCATCCCTGATTTTAATCGCTCCACCATCAGCTGCCAAGGCCCTCAGCTCTGGGATTCCCTCTCTAAACCTCTCTGCCTCTCTTTCCTCCTTTAAGATACCCCTTAAAACCTATCTCTTTGACCACATCTGTCTGAATATCTCCTTATGTGGCTCGGTGTCAAATTTTGTCTGCTAACGTTCCTGTGAAGCGCATTGGGCCATTTTACTACATTGACGGCGCTATATAAATGCAAGTTGTTGTTCAACTGGTGTGATCGTGGGGGAACTACAACTGGTCACAGCCTCTTCCCTCCACCTCCCTCCTCCTCCCATGTTAGCGAGAGAGGGAAACCAGCTCAGATTTCTGCTCCTCATTTTGATACAAGTGAGAAAGAACGAAGATTTGGATTTCTATAGCACCTTTCATGACCACTGGACGTCCCAAAGCGCTTTAGAGCCAATGAAGTACTTTTTGGAGTGTAGTCACTGTTGTAATGTAGGAAACACGGCAGCCAACTTATGCACAGCAAGCTTCCACAAACAGCAATGTGATAATGACCAGATAATCTATTTTTTTGTTATATTGGTTGAGGGTTAAATATTGGCCCAGGACACCGGGGATAACACCCGTTGGTCTTCTTCGAAATAGTGCCATGGGATCTTTTATGTCCACTTGAGAGAGCAGACTCAGTTTAACATCTCATCCGAAAGATGGCACCTCCCTCAGAACTGCACTGGAGTGTCAGCCTAGATTTTATTGTGCTCAAGTCACTGGAGTGGAACTTGGACCCACAAACTAGTTTAAGTACAGCTGATTGCTATACTGGGCCAGTTCAGGACAGGTTCAGGACAGGTCTCCGTATTTAAGGAAGGATATACTTGCATTGGAGACTGTTCAGAGAAGGTTCACTAGATTAATTCTGGAGATGAGGGGGTTGACTTATGAAGATAGGTTGGGTAGGTTGGGCCTATGCACATTGGAGTTCAGAAGAGTTAGAGGTGATCTTATTGAAACTTATAAAATAATGAGAGGGCTCAACAAGGTGGATGCAGAGAGGATATTTCCACTCATAGGGGAAACTAAAACTCGGGAACATAGTCTTAGAATAAGGGGCCGTCCATTTAAAACTAAGATGAGGAGAAATGTTTTCTCCCAGAGGGTTGTAAATCTGTGGAATTCTCTGCCCCAGAGAGCTGAGGAGGCTGGGTCATTGAATATAGTTAAGGCGGAGATAGACAGATTTTTGAGCGATAAGGGGAGTGGGCAGGGAAGTGGAGCTGAGTCCATGATCAGATCAGCCATGATCTTATTAAATGACGGAGCAGGCTCGAGGGGCCGTATGGCCTACTCCTGCTCCTATTTCTTATGTTCTTATGTTCAATCGGGTGAATGACCTTCTCTTGTCCGTAAATCTTGCTGAGTTGGAGTATATGCTGTTTTATAATCCCAGGTGTGTTAGATCCTGGAATATAATGGAAGATAAAATAACAAAGGGAGTGCTTACCTCTTGATAGCCATTTGAGGAAAACTGTCCTCTGCCAAGATGGAATTGTATTTAACCTGGTCTGCCCTTTAAGTGAACCTGGTAGAGATAAAAATCTGGTATTTCCCCTACTCAACTATTCCCTGTGAGAGGGTGCTGTGAATAGACACATCCTGCGATCACTTCGAGGCGAATTGCTGTTGCTGAGGGAACTATGTCTGCTAACAGCAGCAATGCCACCTCTACTCCCGAAACTTGGCATTCGGGAATGGTCCATTGGTCTCCGGGTGCTGTAGAGTGGCAGCTGCTTGTAAATTCCAGGTTTGGTTCTTGGAGGGAGACCAAAACATGAAAGTTGGAAACGACTGCATTTCTTTCTGAAGGTTTGTTGGGCTGTGTATTTGTTGTTTTAGGAACATGATATTTGAGTCAATCAAGTGTAATGCAGACTTTGCGAGAATGGCCATTTCAAGTGCGACACTTGAGGGGGGAGGGAATTTTTATGCCTTATGCCCATTTTTTGGGTGTAAAACAGGCGCAAAGCAGACGAATTTAGCAGTGGGACGGCCTGTGCCCAATCTGCGCTGACGTCGGTCGCACTGCTAAATTCGTGGGGCCAATTTGTCAGGCGTCCCAGGCGGACGCCTAGAACAGGTGTTGGGTCCTTCATGGACATATTCAAGGTACCAACGCCTGTTACCGGATCCGTCTTCATATTGGCTCCTAATAACCAATAAAAGAAAACAAAATACTTGCATTTATATAGCACCTTTCACTACCTCAGGATGTCCCAAAGCGCTTTACAGCCAATTAAATACTTTTGGAGTATAGTCACTGTTGTAATGGAGGAAACGTGGCAGCCAATGCGCACAGCAAGCTCCCACAAGCGGTAATGTCATGATAAGCTGGGTTTAATAATGCTGATTGAGGAAGAAATACTAGCCACTGGGGATAACTCTCCTGCTCTTCTTCAAAATAGTGCCGTGGGATCTTTTACGTCCGCCTGAGAAAGCAGACAGGGCCTCAGTTTAACGTCTCATCCGAAAGACGGCACCTCCGACAGTGTAGCACTCCCTCAGCACTGCACTGGAGTGTCAGCCTAGATTTTTGTGATCAAGTTCCTGGAGTGGGACTTGAACCCATGACCTTCTGACTCAGAGGTGAAAGTGCCACCCACTGAGCCATAACTAACATAAGATCCTTCAGTGTCCCTTTGTAAGTTTAAGATTTTTTTTTAAAGCCTTCCTGTGAAGCTAGGAGGAGCAGGAGTGCTACCCCAATTCCACAGGCATTTTTTGGACTATTGATATCCTGTACTCAAGAAAAAGCTATTGTCTGATAGGTGATCTCCCTCTCACAAGGCACAAGTGTGCTGGAATACTTTCCACTTGCCTGGATGAGTGCAGCTCCAGCAACACTCAAGAAGCTCGACACCATCCAGGACAAAGCAGCTCGCTTGATCGTCACCCCACCCACCACCTTCAACATTCACTCCCTCCACCACCGGCGCACCGTGGCTGCAGTGTGCACCATCTACAAGATGCACTGCAGCAACTCGCCAAGGCTTCTTCGGCAGCACCTCCCAAACCCGCAAACTCTATCTCCTAGAAGGACAAGGTGCATGGGAACACCATCACCTCCATGTTCCCCTCCAAGTCACACACCATCCTGACTTGGAAATATATCGGCCGTTCCTTCATCATCGCTGGGTCAAAATCCTGGAACTCCCTCCCTAACAGCACTGTGGGAGCACCTTCACCACACGGACTGCAGCGGTTCAAGAAGGCGGCTCACTACCACCTTCTCCAGGGCAATTAAGGATGGGCAGTAAATGCCTACATCCTGTGAATTAATACATTTTTTTAACAATCTCTGACCTACATTGCTTCTTTCTCGAGTTGATCAATATTATGGTGCATATTGTTTCCGTGAACCTTCCTCTCTTGTTAAGAACATAAGAATGAGGAGCAGGAGTAGGCCATTCGGCCCCTCGAGCCTGCTCCGCCATTCAATAAGATCATGGCTGATCTTATACCTCAAGTCCACTTTCCCGCCCAATCCCCATATCCCTCGATTTCCTTAGTGCACGAGAATCTATCGATCTCAGCTTTGAATATATTCATTGACTGAGCCTCCACAGCCCTCTGGGGCAGAGAATTCCAAAGATTCACCACCCTCTGAGTGAAGGAATTTCTCCTCACCTCAGTCCTAAATGGCCGATCCCTTATTCTGAGGCTGTGACACCTAATTCTAGACTCCCCAGCCCAGGGGAAACATCCTCCCTGCATCTACCCAGTCAAGCCCTGTAAGAATTTTATACATTTCAATGAGGTCACCTCTCATTCTTCTAAACTCCAGAGAATATCGGCTTCGTCTACTCAATTTCTCAATAACCCAATACCTGGCATGCTGCTGCAATCTGAAATGAAATGAAATGCAATCTGCTATTTTTAACAGATCAACACAATGGTAATTATATAAGAAATAGGAGCAGGAGCAGGCCATTCGGTCCCTCGAGCCTTCTCCACCATTCTATAAGATCATGGCTGATCTTCTACCTCAAAGCCACTTTCCTGCACTATCCCCATATCCCTAGATTGCATTTGTATTAAAAAATCGATCTCTGTCTTGAATATACTCAACGACTGAGCCTCCACAGCCCTCTGGGGTAGAGAATTCATAATATTCACCACCCTCTGAGTGAAGACATTTCTCATCTCAGTCCTAAATGGCCGACCCCTTATTCTGAGACTGTGACCCCTGGTTCTAGACTCCCCAACCAGAGGAAACATCCTCCCTGCATCTACCCTGTCAAGCCCCATAAGAATTTTATACATTTCAATGAGATCACGTCACATTCTTCTAAACCAGAGAATATAGGTCTAGTCTACTCAATCTCTCCTCATAGGACAATTCCCCCATCCCAGGAATCAGTCTGGTGAACCTTCATTGCACTCCCTCAATGGCAAGTATATCCTTCCTTAGGCATGGGGACCAAAACTGTGCACAGTGCTCCAGGTGTGATCTCACCAGGGCCCTATATAAATGTAGCAAGACTTTCTTAGTCTTATACACCAACCCCCTTGCAATAAAGGCCAACATACCATTTGCTTTCATAATTGCTTGCTGTACCTGCATGTTCTTCCCAAGCTCCGAACGCTTTGCCCGACATACTGTTCCTCCTTTCCCCATCCTCATTGTGTTGAAAGCGAGGCCCATTAAACCATCTCCTACTTTCCCAAGACCTCAGAACTGTGGCCCTCCTTGACTCCCTCATGCCTCTCTCCCACCTATAGGCTTTCAAAACAGGAATCTCGGCGTGACCTGACCATTCCTTCTTGGTTTTACTTCACCTTCTCTCCTGCTGATTCCGAAAAGCAAGACTTGCATTTATATAGCGCCATTCACAACCTCGAGATGACCCAAGCGCTTTACAGCCAATGAAGCACTTTTGAAGTGGAGTCACTGTTGTAATGTGGGCCAATTTGTGCACAGCAAGTTTCCACAACCAGCAACATGATAACAATCAGATAATCTGTTTTTGGTGATGGTGATTGAAAGATAAATGTTGGCTAGAACACCGGGGATAACTCCCCTGCTCTTCTTCAAAATGGTGCCACGGGATCTTTTACATCCACCTGAGAAAGCAGACGAGGGCCTCGGTTTTAAATCATCCAAAAGACAGCACTTCTGACAATGCAGCACTCCCTCCGCACTGCACCGGAATGTCAGCCTAGATTTATGTGCTCACGTTTCTGGAGTGAGACTTGAACCCACAACCTTCTGACTCAGAGGCCAAGTGTGCTAACCCACTGAGTCATGGCTGACAATTACTGCCACCCCTGTACTATGAAACTCTGGCCTTTCACCTCGGATTCTCAACAGGAAAAAATACACATTTATAAACTTTTTTAAAATTACCCCAGTCCGACCCTACTCCTTTTTGTCTTGTCTTTTTCCGAATCGGCTGGAGAAACAGACACAAAAATGGACCCGTTCATGTTTCTCGTGGTCCCACACACAACCTGTGTAAGCAGGTAATTGGAAGAACGTAAGAAATAGGAGCAGGAGTAGGCCATCTGGCCCTTTGAGCCTGCTCCGCCATTTAATAAGATCGTGGCTGATCTAATCTTGGTCTCAATTCCACTTCTCCGCCCGCTCCCCATAACCCTTGGCTCCCCATTTGTTCAAAAATCTGTCTATCTCCGCCTTGAATATATTCAACGACCCAGCCTCCACAGCTCTCTGGGGCAGAGAATTCCAAAGATTCCCGACCCTCTGAGACATAAAATTCTTCCTCATTTCTGTTTTAAATGGGCGACCCCTTATTCTGAGACTATACCCCCAGTTCTAGATTCCCTCACGAGGGAAAACATCCTCTCTGCATCTACCCTGTCAAGCCCCCTCAGAATCTTACACATTTCAATAAGGTCACCTCTCATTCTTCTAAATTGCAGCATGCAGCGATTTTCTCCTCAGCCACATCCAGGTTCTAATGGTTGATTCTACTTGAGCTTTTGAATAAAGATAACTCACATTTATTTTTAAATTTGACAGTTTTAGTCAGCGCACCAGCAACACCTGTTCAGGGACATTGCCCCTTTAAGGCCAGAGGTCAGAAGCATTGAGGGAACATTTAAAAGTACAGAACACACGCCTGTAATCCTAATGGGTTGACATACCCGAGTGTCGCCTCTTTAAGGACAGAGGCAAGTAAGCGACAAAAATGGTCTTTTTTATTCCCAGATCCTGGCCGTTCCCATTGCCCAGTGATACAAATATATATCATTTTCACATGGCTTCATCCATGCTTCTGGAATTCAGTCCCAGAGGGAAATTCAAATAGCTAATGACGCCATAAAGTAAACAAGTTTTAACTTGAGATCAGATTTTATTTTTGATCGCAATCAGAGTCATTTTGAGTTTTGCAGACGGATCCGAAAACAAAATGGATTTGAGGGGGCACTTGGGCATGACAGGCGACCTCAGTGACTGGGCCTACACGAGGGAAATGATCAGCCAGCCTTCCTGGTCCTTCTCATTACCCACTGACCACTCCCGGAAGGTGCCTACGGGTGTATGCTTTGCGAGGTTAGGCTGGGGAAAGGTTCTGATGCACCCCATCATGAACAGTCTGCAAACTCTCACTGGCCTTAGCCCACACATCAATGATGGGCCCTTGGGAGAGGGTCTCGAAAGTTGATGGTGTCCCTGGTACTGGAGCCCACCCAGAATCAAATTCTTCGTGAGAGGGTGGCAGGAAGTTTGGAAATAAAAGATAAAAGACAGGCCCAGCTCACTAGGTCCAGATACAGACCCAGCTCATTAGACCCGGATACAGACCCAGCTCACTAGGTCCAGATACAGACCCAGCTCACTAGGCCCAGATACAGACCCAGCTCACTAGACCCAGATACAGACCCAGCTCATTAGACCCGGATACAGACCCAGCTCACTAGGTCCAGATACAGACCCAGCTCATTAGACCCGGATACAGACCCAGCTCACTAGGTCCAGATACAGACCCAGCTCACTAGGCCCAGATACAGACCCAGCTCATTAGACCCGGATACAGACCCAGCTCACTAGGTCCAGATACAGACCCAGCTCACTAGGCCCAGATACAGACCCAGCTCACTAGACCCAGATACAGACCCAGCTCACTAGGCCCAGATACAGACCCAACTCACTAGACCCAGATACAGACCCAGCTCACTAGGCCCAGATATAGACCCAACTCACTAGGCCCAGATACAGACCCAGCTCACTAGGCCCAGATACAGACCCAGCTCACTATTCCTGGATACAGACTCAGCTCACTAGACCCAGATACAGACCCAGCTCACTAGGCCCAGATACAGACCCAGCTCACTAGGCCCAGATACAGACCCAGCTCACTAGACCTGGATTCAGACCCAGCTCACTTGGCCCAGATACAGACCCAGCTCACTAGACCCAGATACAGACCCAGCTCACTAGGCCCAGATACAGACCCAGCTCACTAGGCCCAGATACAGACCCAGCTCACTAGACCCAGATACAGACCCAGCTCACTAGGCCCAGATATAGACCCAACTCACTAGAACAGGATACAGACTCAGCTCACTAGCCCCAGATACAGACCCAGCTCACTAGTCCCAGATATAGACCCAGCTCACTAGGCCCATATACAGACCCAGCTCACTAGGCTCAGATACAGACCCAGCTCATTAGGCCCGGATACAGAACCAGCTCAGTTTCCCCCTGGACAAATACATGAGCAAGCTCTTGAATTTCCACATAACCATATCCCGCCCGTAACTGCCTGTGGAACAATAGCAAAGGGATCATCTTATTAAAGTTAATATTGATTACACTGTCTCCTACTCATTCTTTCCTAGGAGCTGAATACTAGACATCCTCGCCTCCTTCGCTAGTCTTTTCAGGGCCCAACCTTGATGTTACCTCGCCGCTGCTTTCTGATTCACTCCTCTTTTCTATTCCACTCAACCTTGATGGTGCCTGGCATGCTGGGTTGTGGCCCACGTGTAGGTTTGTGTGGCAGATTGTCTCACACACTGATGTAAATGTGATATTTTTAAAAGTGACAGCAGGAACTCTAATTGGGATTGTCATTAAGTACGGGCTATTACCAAATTAACTCCATTAGATTTGAAGTGGTGGCCAGTCATTATGCGGCCCCAGGGTTATCTGTGATCACCTCCCTGTCATCTGTGGCCTTCAGCAAACTTGCTGATCTGTGCATCTCGAAGCCTCCATTCATGGCCCGTGCGATGTTGGCTGACCTGCGATTCAGTCTTGTTCCGTCTCCCGTTCTTGTACACCAGTTAAAGACGGCAAGCGGATGCATTGTAGGAACGGTAGCATAGCGGTTATGTTACTGGACCAGTAATCCAGAGGATATATGATCTGGAAACCTGCGTTCAAATCCCACCATGGCAGCTGGGGAATTTAAATCTAGTTAATTAAATAAATCTGGACTACAAAAAGATAGTGTCGGTCATGGTAACCATTAAACTGCCAGATTATTGTTAAAAACCCATCTTGATCACTTAGGTCCTTCCCTGAAGGAAATCAGCTGTCCTTACCTGGTCTGGCCTATATGTGACTCCAGACCCACAGCAATGTGGTTGACTCTTAACTGCCCCTCTGAAATGGCCCAGCGAGACACTCGGTTGTACCAAACCGCTACGGCAAAGTCCACACTATGGGAGCGCCTTCACCACACGGGACTGTAGCAGTTCAAGAAGGTGGCTCGCCACCACCTTTTCAAGGAGCAATTGGGGATGGACCCAGATAAATGCTGGCCATGCTGGCCTTGCTGGTGATCAGTTGGAGGCAGGGTTACCTCAGATTTAAAAGCAAAGACTTGCATTTCTATTGCGCCTCTCTCACAGAAACGTAGAAAATAGGTGCAGGAGTAGGCCATTCGAGCCTGCACCACCATTCAATATGATCATGGCTGATCATGCAAATTCAGTATCCCATTCCTGCTTTCTCTCCATATCCCTTTAGCCGTAAGGGCCACAAGGACATCCCAAGGCGCTTTACAGCCAATGACGTACTTTTTGGAGTGTAGTCACTGTTGTAATGTAGGAAACGTGGCTGCCAATCTGCGCACAGCAAGCTCCCACAAACAGCAATGTGACAATGACCAGATAATCTGGTTGAGGGATAAGCATTGGCCAGAACATCAGGGATACATCCTTTTCCGTCCCACTGAGAGGGCAGACGGGCCCTCGGTTTAACGACAGTTATTCAGTATTGCACTGGAGTGTCAGCTTTGATTATCTGCTCAAGTCTCTGCACTTGAACCCACGAACCTCTGATTCGAAGCGACTGTGCTACCAACTAAGCCGTGGCTGGCACCAGCTTTCATACACACGGCATCTGAAAGGACCCCATAAAGTAGAATGGTTGGTCCTACAGGTATTTTTCTCCTCTTGTGGGGCGGTGCTTGCCCACTGTCAGATGACTGAAATCAAGAGCTTACAGTGTGGGAATTAACAGGCAGAGAGCTTTGTCGCATCACTCCATGGCGCAACTTGTTACAGCACTCCTGAGAGTAACATTCAACAGAGGATCACTGGCCCATGGCCCTTGACAAAAAGTATTACTTAAAAGCACCTTCCAATTCTGGCCTCTTGTGCATCCTCTGATTTTAATCATTTCACCATCGGCGGCCGTGCCTTCAGCTGCCGTGGCTCCAAGCTCTCGAACTCCCTTCCCAAACCTCTCCGCCTCTCTACCTCTCCTTCCTCGTTTAAGACGCTACTTTAAACCTACCTCTATGACCAAGCTGTCCCAATATCTCCTTATGTGACTCAGTAACACTCCTGTAGAGCGCCTTGGGCCGTGTTTTTTATTACGTTAAAGGCGCTATATAAATGCAATTTGTTGTTTGTCTTCATTAACTGTTGCTCCCTGCATCAAACCTAGTCCAGGGGGAAGGACATAGAAACATAGAAACATAGAAAGTAGGTGCAGGAGTAGGCCATTCGGCCCTTCGAGCCCACACCACCATTCAATATGATCATGGCTGATCCTGCAACTTCAGTACCCCATTCCTGCTTTCTCTCCATACCCCTTGATCCCTTTAGTCGTAAGGGCCACATCTAACTCCCTCTTGAATATATCTAACGAACTGGCCTCAATAACTTTCTGTGGTAAAGAATTCCACAGGTTCACAATTCTCTGAGTGAAGAAGTTTCTCCTCATCTTGGTCCTAAATGGCTTACCACTTATCCTTAGACTGTGACCCCTGGTTCTGGACTTCCCCAACATCGGGAACATTCTTCCTGCATCTAACCTGTCCAATCCCGTCAGAATTTTATATGTTTCTATGAGATCCCCTCTCATTCTTCTAAATTCTATCGAATATAAGCCGAGTCGATCCAATCTTTCTTCATATGTCAGTCCTGCCATCCTGGGCATCAGTCTGGTGAACCTTCACTGAACTCCCTCAAGAGCAAGAATGTCCTTCCTCAGATTAGGAGACCAAAACTGTACACAATATTCAAGGTGTGGCCTCACCAAGGCCCTGTACAACTGCAGTAAGACCTCCCTGCTCCTATACTCCTATACTTTCTTGGTTGCAATAAAATCTGAAGTGACACGACTTTGGGCTAACTTGATCTGGTCCTGTACCCCTGGCACAGAACTGCACAGGGTGCAGTATAATTGGCATCTCCCTGAGGAACACTGTGGGATGGTTTGGGAAATAGAAAATACCATACTGGTCCAGTAGAGGGCACTCTCGCCAGGCTGGCGGTGATGCACATCGATGGGGCAGTGCGGAGGGGAGATTCGGTCCACACCGAACACAGTGCTTCTCAAACTGGGGTCCTTGGAGACATTCCAGGGGGTCTGCGACTGGAGGTAATTTCAGGCCTGCCGCTCTTTGTAAAACCGACACTGATTTAGTTCTTGTGACTTATTCTCAACGGCTGGGCCCGCCTCCTCACAGAGGCCCACGGCGCTCTCTCACTTTGCAACGAGCGCTCCCTGCCTGTCGAGACGATTCCTCTCCCTGGCACCATGACCCTGCACCGATCTCCCGACACGTGATCAGAGCGCCTGCGGGGCCCTTCAAACACGTGCCTGAACGCATTCACACAAACACGTACACTCCCACAGTGCAGCTGTTACAGAACATGCCAGTGGGACGGTATGGCAGTGAGTCATGCTTCCAGCAGCATCCCAGCATGTGCATGGGTGCTCGTGCCCTCACGCACCTTGGCCAGTCTACTGACAGCTTTAAAAATTGTTCAGCACTAAGTGGCTAATAGTGGTCATCTGTTGCTGCGGAATTTCAGGTGAAGATTGTTGTGTATGCAGACTATGGATATACTCTCTGTGTAGTCACTGTGTGATTGCATAAGATGGAGACTTGTTTACCTGATGTACTATCAATAAGGTTTACACTGTGTATATACATGCTGGCACCACTAGAGGGTGCAAACTGGTGGAGACCGGGGGCCTTACTGCCCTGGTGGCAGGGCCCAGTATAAAAGGCTGCCCACCATGCTTGTGCCTCACTCTGAGAAATAAAGGACCGAGGTCACTACAGTTTGAGTACAACACATTGCCTCGTGGAGTCATTCATAAGTACACCACAGAGATAAGACAGATTTTTGAATGATAAGGGAGTAAAGGATTATGGGGAGCGGGCGGGTAAGTGGAGCTGAGCCCATGATCAGATCGGCCATGATCTTATTGAATGACGGAGCAGGCTCGAGGGGCCAAATGGCCGACTCCTGCTCCTATTTCTTATGTTCTTGTGTTAATACCCAGAGTTGGTGTGAGATGCAGGCACACCCATCCCATTGATATCTGTAAGTAAATACCTGTTTTCTTAAAAGCATTATTAAAACATTCTTTACAAGTATCACTTTCATATTATGAGTATTGTATGGTATAATTTAGATGGAGTGATTACTAATCAATTTAAAAAGGGTTCTTCAACTAAAAAAGTGTGAGAACCAGTGGTCATAAGAACATGAGAAATAGGAGCAGGAACAGGCTATACGGCCCCTCGAGCCTGCTCCGCCATTTAATACGATCATAGCTGATCTGATTATGGACTCAGCTCCACTTCCCTGCCCGCTCCATAACCCCTTATCAGAACATGCTGTTCCCAACACTGAAGTAGAAAGGTTTCCATCCCCAGCGCTAAAATACCACACCTCGAGGAGCACAATATTTATTGGGGGTGGGGAGGGGGAAGGGGTCACATTTTATGAAGAGAGAAGCTTTTCAGCTTAACAGGATGTTACAAAAGATATTGGAGCTGGCTATTACTCAGTATAGTCCCTGGGATTCACTGAGTTGAAAAGAATTGAGGCATTTCAGACTGAATGAATCATCACAGCTTTAAAATGCAGTTTAGTTTATTTGTTAAAGGCCCATACTGATGGACCGACTCTACCTAGCATGTACATCTGTCTTTCATTGAGCAGTATTGGCTACAAGTGCTTGCACTCATTCTCCTGGCCTGAAACCCTATCTACTCTTATCTCTGACACCTCTCAACAATTCAGATAGTCTCTGTGTGCCAAGTTCCCATTTCCCGGTGCTGCATTTCCATGCATTTACTCTGCAATCCTTCTCTGTTATGTTTCATTGGACCTTCCCAGTGTGGACCACATCCCAGAACAGCTTCTTTTAATTCTGGAGGAAAGGCTCCCCATGGAGAAGGTTTGGAACCCAACACCCAGCAGCATGCCAGTGGTCTGCGATTGTTTATGTTACTTAACAACTGTTGCCAACGGAGGCTGCTTTTCTCAATCAATGTGTAAGTTGACAAGAGACTGTTAAACACGAGCTTCCCCTTAGGCAACCCATTAGAGCTGTCTTCTGCACTGTTTTACAGAATCACCAGCAGTCATCGTTTTCAAAGGCGCTGCCCTGTTTACACAGAGCTTTTAAATTCTGATTTAATCCAGACCAAGGCGTGATGGCCATTTAATCGTAAAAAATATCCCAAGTAGTTTAATTCAGGATTGAATCCCAAATTGAAAAGCCGCTCTGTGTCCCTTTGAGGACCTTACTAGGCCTCGTTTCAAGCCTGCTGTTAAATTTGCACCTCGACCTGATTAACATGCATTGGCCCTGTCAGATAATTTCGGTGTTTAATAAAGTGGAATCTGTTATATATGTAAACATTACCAATGTGTAAGACTTGCCACCAGGGGGCGCACCTGTGGGAGACCCAAGGGTTACCTGCACACCCCGAGCAAGCAGGTATAAAAGGCAGTCTACCATGCTGCATCCGCACTTTGGAGTTACAATAAAGAGACCAAGGCCACAACAGTTTGAGCTTACAAGATACAGTCGTGGAGTTATTCTAAATGTAACAATTGGCGACGAGTAACAGATCACGAACTTTCACGCAGTTATGGCTGCCGTTGGTATTCTTGAGAGATTTATTGAGGGTGATGATTGGGAAGCCTTCGATGAGCGTCTTGACCAGTATTTCGTGGGCAACGAGCTGGAAAAGGAAGAAACCGCGGTCAAGCGCAGGGCGATTCTCCTCACTGTTTGCGGGTCTACGATATATGGCCTCATCAAAAATCTGCTAGCACTGACAAAACCAACGGACAAGTCATATGAAGAGTTCTGCATGCTGGTTCGGGAACACCTCAAGCCGAAGGAGAGCATCTTGATGGCCAGGTATCGCTTTTATGCGACCCATCGCTCCGAAGGCCAGGACGTGGCGAGCTATGTCGCTGACCTAAGATGCCTTGCGGGACCATGCATACTTGCTGGATTTTTGGGGAAGTGTTGCGGGACTTTTTTGTGCTTGGAATCGGCCACGAGGTCATTCTTCGCAAACTGTTGTCTGACGAATCCCTAGATCTGAGCAAGGCCATCACGATAGCCCAGGCTTTTATGTCCACGAACAATAATACTAAACATGATTGCAGCATCGGAACTCACCGGCAAGTACTGTGCATAAAATAACACCTTCAGCAGGCAGAACTGTACATGGCAGGGCCTACGCACCTGCAGAGGCTAGACCTTGGCTGACTCAGAGTCTGCCATGGGGCTTGAATGCGAATCCATTAACACCATGTTGGCGCTACGGGGGTAATCATCGAGCCCATCAATGTCGATTCAAGCACTATATGTGCAAGGGCTGTGGAACACTGGGGCACCTCCAGCGAATGTGCAGACGTGCTGCGACTCACCACGTGGCAGAGTCGGCAGAAGATGACCGATCCAGCGGGATCACGCTGAACGAGTAAGAGAGGCAACACAACCCGAGGCTGAAGAGGAAGTGTATGGGTTACACACCTTCACCACCAAAAGCCCTCCGATAATGTTAAAAGTCAGGGGCAAGGAGGTGTTGCTACAGTTGTACAGGGCCTTGGTGAGGCCACACCTGGAGTATTGTGTACAGTTTTGGTCTCCTAACTTGAGGAAGGACATTCTTGCTATTGAGGGAGTGCAGCGAAGGTTCACCAGACTGATTCCCGGGATGGCGGGACTGACATATCAAGAAAGACTGGATCAACTGGGCTTGTATTCACTGGAGTTCAGAAGAATGAGAGGGGATCTCATAGAAACGTTTAAAATTCTGACGGGTTTAGACAGGTTAGATGGAGGAAGAATGTTCCCAATGTTGGGGAAGTCCAGAACCAGGGGTCACAGTCTAAGGATAAGGGGTAAGCCATTTAGGACCGAGATGAGGAGAAACGTCTTCACCCAGAGAGTGGTGAACATGTGGAATTCTCTACCACAGAAAGTTGTTGAGGCCAATTCACTAAATATATTCAAAAAGGAGTTAGATGAAGTCCTTACTTCTAGGGGGATCAAGGGGTATGGCAAGAAATCAGGAATGGGGTACTGAAGTTGCATGTTCAGCCATGAACTCATTGAATGGCGGTGCAGGCTTGAAGGGCCGAATGGCCTACTCCTGCACCTATTTTCTATGTTTCTATGTTTCTATGTTTCTTAATGGCATTCCAGTTTCCATGGACTTGGACACGGGGGCGAGTCAGTCAATTATGAGCCAGAAAGCTTTTGAGCAACTGTGGGACAACAAGGCACAAAGGCCAAAACTAAGCCCGATCCACACCAAACTGTGCACTTACACCAAAGAGCTCATACCAGTCATTGGCAGTGCGGCAGTGAAGGTATCGTACAATGGAGCTGTGCATGATTTACCACTATGGATTGTACCAGGCGATGGCCCAACGCTGTTCGGCAGAAGCTGGCGAGGAAAGATCCGATGGAACTGGGACAACATCAAAGCACTGTCTTCGAAGGATGACGCCTCGTGCGCCCAAGTGCTAAACAAATTCCTGTCGTTATTTGAGTTAGGCATCGGCAACTTCACATGCGCCAGAGTGCAGATCCATCTAGTCCCTGATGCACGACCCGTTCATCACAAGGCACGAGCGGTTCCATACATGATGCGAGAGAAAGTCGAGATCGAGCTGAACAGACTTCAATGAGAGGGGATCATATTGCCAGTCGAGTTCAACAAGTGGGCCAGTCCAATTGTTCTGGTGTTGAAGAGCGATGGGACGGTGAGAATCTGCGGGGACTACAAGGTGATGATCAACCGAGTCTCGTTACAGAACCAGTACCCACTACCCAAAGCGGATGACCTGTTTGCAACGCTAGCAGGGGGGGAAGTCGTTCACCAAGCTGGATCTAATCTCTGTTTACATGACACAGGAGCTGGCTGAACCTTTGAAAAAATTGACGTGCATCAACACGCACATTGGACTGTTCATATACCACAGATGCCCCTTTGGGATTCGTTTGGCGATGGCCATCTTCCAGAGGAACATGGAAAGTCTGCTGAAACCGCTTCGTGGTTGGTATACTGTCGGCACCAAAATCTCAGCCATTTATCTCCGTCTTGAAAGCTCCAATTGTCCCAGCAACCATCGCCTTTTGGCGGGGAGAGAGTTCCAAATTTCTCCTGACCTTTGTGTGAAAAAGAGCCTCCTGAATGGCCTTGTTGTAATTTAAAGGTGACATTCTCTCACTCTTGATTCCATCACCAGAGGAAATAGTTCCCCCATATTTCCCCAATCAAACCCTTTTAATATTTCAAACACCCCAAGTCTTGAGTCAAATTCAAGCAACATGTCCTTATAATTGAACCCTCTAAGCCCTGGTATCCACACAGATTTACCAGACTAGAGTACAAGGGGGTACAGGTTATGCTGCAGTTAAACAAAGCCCTGGTTAGACCACACCTGGAGCACTGTGGGCAGTACCAAGCACACCTTAAGAAGGATATATTGGCCTTGGAGGGAGTGCAGCGTAGGTTTACCACAATGATACCCGGACTCCAAATGTTAAACTACTAGGAGACATTACACAAACTAGGGTTGTATTCCCTGGGATTTAGAACGTTGACTTGATCGAGGTTTTCAAAATATTATGTGGAAGAAATAGTGTAGATAGAGAAAAAGTATTTCCGTTGGTTGGGGAGTTTAGGACTAGGGGCCAGACCTTTCAGGAGTAAAATTAGGAAACACTTCTACACACAAAGGGTGGTAGAAGTTTGGAACTCTCTTCCACAAAGGGCAGTTGAACTTTAAATCCGAGATTGATAGAATTTTGTTAACCATCATCATTATCATAGGCAGACCCTCGGAATCGAGGAAGACTTGCTTCCACTCTAAAAGTGAATTCTTAGGTGACTGAACAGTCCAATACGGGAATTACAGCCTGTGTCACAGGTGGGACAGACAGTCGTTGAGGGAAAGGGTGGGTGGGGAGTCTGGTTTGCCGCACGCTCCTTCCGCTGCCTGCGCTTGTTTTCTGCATGCTCTCGGCAACGAGACTCGAGGTGCTCAGCGCCCTCACGGATGCTCTTCCTCCAGGATTTGGCCAGGAATTCCCAGGTGCTGCTGGGAATTAAGGGACATGGGCCAACGGTAAGTTATATGCAGTTAGGTCACAGAACAGCCACGATCTCATTGAATGGCGGAACAGGCTCGAGGGGCCTCCTCCTGTTCCTACGTTCCAACGATAGATTTTTGTTCGGTAAGAGTATCCTACGGACTAGATTGGCTACCTGTCAGGCACCTCACACGATTTACCTCTCCATTGCTGACAAAGGAATGTCAGAAGTGCTTGTCGATATATTGGCAGCAGTTATTACATCCTGAGATTCCCGACTGATAGTAATCCCGCTTCCTCACGCAGGGTGAGTCTACAGGAGTTAAACCATCAGAAAGTGAGGGGGCTGAAAGCAAACAGATTTTAAAAACTGCAATAAATTCAGTTCTCATATTCCAAACTTCCATTTCTAATTTTTACAATATGTCTGGTGGAAAGCTGGTGCCTCAGATGAAAGATTATAGCTCACTGAATTCTTAAACAGCAGTATATTTTTAGAAGGGAACGAGCCAAAAAACATCACAGATACATTTTTGTCCACGGGCAATGCAATGCGGTATTTGTGAAGAAAGGATGGATTGGCACTATGAATGGTGTCTCCACTTCAGTGCATTGCATATTTACCAGCACTGTTGGAATGCTACACCAGTTATTCTCCAACAGCAATGGTCCCATTTTAAAGACGGCAATGATCACAGAGAGTTGATGTCAGCCGTGGCTCAGTGGGTAGCACCCTCGCCTCTGAGTCAGAAGGTTGTGGGTTCAAGTCCCACTCCAGGGACTTGAACACATAAATCTAGGTCTGA
Source organism: Pristiophorus japonicus (assembly GCF_044704955.1). Taxonomy (NCBI): domain Eukaryota; kingdom Metazoa; phylum Chordata; class Chondrichthyes; family Pristiophoridae; genus Pristiophorus; species Pristiophorus japonicus. Next base: position 45,418,816 of record NC_091998.1, read on the forward strand.
CACTCCCAGTGCAGTGCTGAGGGAGTGCTGCACTGTCGGAGGTGCCGTCGTTCGAATGAGGCGTTAAACCGAGACCCCGTCTGCTCTCACAGGTGGACGGAAAGGATCCCGCGGCACTATTTCGAAGAAAAGCAGGGAGAGTTATCCCCGGTGTCCCGGCCAATATTCACCCCTCAGCTAACATCACTTATCTGGTCATTATCACATTGCTATTTGTGGGAGCTTGCTGTGCGCAAATTGGCTGCCGCGTTTCCTACATTATAAGAGTGACTACACTTCAAAAAGTACTTCATTGACTGTAAAGCACTTTGGGACTTGCCGAGATCATTGAAGGCGCTATCCAAATGCAAGTCTGTCTTTTCTTTTTCAGGGAATTAAAGCACTGACCACACTATTTTTTTAAACAATTAACCTAGAAGAGGAAAGAAGGCCAATATGAAAGTAATAGTTAGATGATAACATGCGGCGTTTGGTGCATAAGTCACACATTTGCAGAGGGTCTCCCCAGTGTCCTTGCTATTATTTCCCTACCGATCTCCATTTTCACCCAAGATCAGAAGGTGTGAAGGTAATGTAGGCTAGTGCCAGAATTAGGCCATTGCTTTTGACCTGCTGCAGGAGCCTGTAATGTATTTGCTTCATGGGTTCTTTGCTTAGGAATTCATAGCGACACATTGCTATTAAGAACTAGTTGGTTTATTAGCGAAGGTTTAACAATCATACTACACATTACCAGTTCATCCACCAGGCTCACAACCACCTGCCTCATCGTGGATCCCCCGAACCCAACTGGCTGGGGTTTTATTGAGTCTTGTGAACATCATGTGACTGGCTAAGCCGTTCCCAACTCAACAGCTCCACCAACCTGTGAGCATGCTCACAGGTACATACATTACAGTGGAGATGGAGTAGATGATGGTTGCCCAATCATTGCCATGTCACTGTCCATTAGTAGACTTTGTCGACTCACTTCTTCAAATTTTATGGCCTATACCTCCTTCGTTAGATTGCCCAATAAAACAATACAGGCCATAAGGTTCGGTCAGCTAGAATTAACTTGACGTGACAAACAAAATAACTATCCAATTACAAAGAGTGCAGATATAAGGCAGTCAATATCCAAATCACAAAATTATCATAGGCAGTCCCTCGAAATCGAGGAAGACTTGCTTCCACTCTTAGTGAGTTCTCAGGTGGCTGAACAGTCCAATACGGGAATTACAGTCTCTGTCACAGGTGGGACAGACAGTGGTTGGAGGAAAGGGTGGGTGGGGAGTTTGGTTTGCCGCACGCTCCTTCTGCTGCCTGCGCTTGATTTCTGCATGCTCTCGGCGACGAGACTCGAGGTGCTCAGCGCCCTCCTGGATGCTCTTCCTCTACTTAGGGCGGTCTTTGACCAGGGATTCCCAGGTGCCGGTGGGGATGTTGCATTGTATCAAGGAGACTTTGAGGGTGTCCTTGAAACATTTCCTCTGCCCACCTGGGGCTTGCTCGCCATGTAGGAGTTCCGAGTAGAGCGCTTGCTTTGGGAGTCTTGTGTCGGGCATGCGGACAACGTGGCCCGCCCAACAGAGATGGTCGGTGTGGTCAGTGCCTCGATGCTGGGGATGTTGGCCTGGACGAGAACACTGACGTTGGTGCATCTGTCCTCGCAGGATCACAAAGTGGCACACCTGAAAATACCAACACAATTCTTCCTCTTCAAGTTGATAGTCTTTTACCAAATATTGAAATGGTTTTACTTTGGTACGCACAAATAAACAACCCAATCTCTTTGGCCTCCATTTTTTCACGAGTTCAGAATCATCATTCCTCTCAGTGTATTTCATGGGGGGAATTCAAGGCTATCATGGCTCAAACCCGGTCACCCTGACTGCTTCTGAACATGCCCCAGTGAGCAGCTCACCTCAGTGCCTCTCTGCCTGACCCTGGTGGTCTTAAGCCTCTCACCTGTCCTGGCAATGAATAGCGATTAATGATAATCAGTCAGACTGTACCAGTCAGGGCAATAACAATGGACAATTCCTGGCTCCACACATCCAGAACTGAGTCTAATCTGAAGGGATGCAATGCTTGGGTGTACACAGACTCTACCTCACCCCATCTCTCTCGATCTCTGTACAGGATAGATGCAGGAAGAATGTTCCCGATGTTGGGGGAGTCCAGAACCAGGGGACACTGTCTAAGAATAAGGGGTAAGCCATTTAGGACCGAGATGAGGAGAAACTTCTTCACTCAGAGAGTTGTTAACCTGTGCAATTCTCTACCACAGAGAGTTGTTGATGGCAGTTCATTGGATATATTCAAGAGGGAGTTAGATATGGCCCTTACGGCTAAGGGGATCAAGGGGTATGGAGAGAAAGCAGGAAAGTGGTACTGAGGTGAATGATCAGCCACGATCTTATTGAATGGTGGTGCAGGCTCGAATGGCCTACTCCTGCACCTATTTTCTATGTTTCTATGTTCCCCCCCATTGTCTCTGATTTGTCAGACTGCTTGCCTGACATGGGCAGAAATATCCTCCAACCAGATATTTAGACGACCAACGCCATTGTCTTTGATCCCTGCTACGAGCTCCATTCCCTAGCCACCAATCCCATTCCTCTACCTGGCAACTACCTGTGGCTGAACCAGACCATTCGTAACCTTGGTGTCGAATTTGACCCAGAGATGAACTTCCGACCACATATCCATTCCAGCACCAAGACCACAACAGTAACATCGCCTGACCCCTCCCCTGCCTCATCTGTTGCTGAAACCCTCATCCATGCCTTTGTTACCTCTGGATTTGGCTATTCTAATGCTCTACTAGCTTGAGCTCATCCAAAACTCGGCAGCCCATATCCTAACTCCCACGAAGCCCTGTTCACCCATCACCCCTGTGCTCGCTGACCTACACTGATTCCCAGTCCAGCAACGCCTCGATTTTAAAATTCCCATCCTTGATTTCAGATCCCTCCATGGCCTCGTCCCTCCCTATCTCCTCCAGCCCTACAACCCTACGAGATCTCAGCGCTCCTCCAATTCTGGCCTCTTGCGCATCTCCGATTTCCATTGGCGGCCGTGCCTTCAGATGCTAAGGCCCTAAACTCTGGGGTTCGCTCCCTAAACCTCTCCGCCTCACTCTCCTCCTTTAAGACGCTCCTTAAACCTACCTCTTTGACCAAGTTTTTGGTCACCTGTCGATGTCAAATCTTGTTTGATAACGCTGCCGTGAAGCGCTTTGAGATGTTTTACTACATTAAAGGCACTACATAAGAACAACTTGTTGTTGTAATGTCATCATCATAGGCAGTCCCTCGAAATGGAGAAAGACTTGCTTCCACTCTAAACGTAAGTTCTTAGGTGACTGAGCAGTCCAATACAGGAATTACAGTCCCTGACACAGGTGGGACAGACACTGGTTGAGGGAAAAGGTGGGTGGGACTGGTTTGTCGCACGCTCCTTCCGCTGCCTGCGCTTGGTTTCTGCATGCTCACGGCAATGAGACTCGAGGTGCTCGGCACCCTCCCAGATGCTCTTCCTCCACTTGGGGCGGTCTTTGGCCAGGGACTCCCAGGTGTTGTTGGGGATGTTGCATTTTATCAAGGAGGCTTTGAGGGTGTCCTTGTAACGTTTCCTCTGCCCACCTTTGGCTCGTTTGCCGTGTAGGAGTTCCGAGTAGAGCGGTTGCTTTGGGAGTCTTGTGTCAGGCATGCGAACAGTGTCAGGCATGCGGAGCTGATCAAGAGCGGTCAGTGCTTAGATGCTGGGGATGTTGGCCATATTCCCAGCATCGAAGCACTGTTGTAATGTATACACCTGTGAGTATGCTCACAGGTTGGTAGAGCTATTGCACTGTGAGTGGCTTAGCCAGTCACATGATGTTCACAAGACTCAATAAAACCCCAGTCAGTTGGGTCTAGGTCATCCACGATGAGGTATGCAGTTGTGAGCTGGTGGATGAACTGGTAATGTGTAGTGTGATTATTAAACCTTTGTTAACATAGAAACATAGAAAATAGGTGCAGGAGTAGGCCATTCAGCTCTTTGAGCCTGCATCACCATTCAATATGATCATGGCTGATCATGCAACTTCAGTACCCCATTCCTGCTTTCTCTCCATACCCTTTGATCCCCTTAGCCGTAAGGGCCACATCTAACTCCCTTTTGAATATATCTAATGAACTGGCCTCAACAACTTTCTGTGGTAGAGAATTCCACAGGTTCACAATTCTCTTATTGAAGAAGTTTCTCCTCATCTCAGTCCTAAATAGCTTACCCCTTATCCTTAGACTGTGACCCCTGGTTCTGGACTTCCCCAACATCGGAAACATTCTTCCTGCATCTAACCTGTCCAATCCTGTCAGAATTTTATATGTTTCTATGAGATCCCCTCTCATTCTTCTAAATTCCAGTGAATATAAGCCTAGTTGATCCAGTCTTTCTTCATACGTCAGTCCTGCCATCCCGGGAATCAGTCTGGTGAATCTTCGTTGCACTCCCTCAATAGCAAGAATGTTCTTCCTCAGATTAATAAACCAACTAGTTCTTAATAGCAATGTGTTGTTATGGATTCTTAAACAAAGAACCCATGAAGCAAAGGCATTACAGATGTTGTGAATGAAAGTGCCCTCTTTGTGCGTGAAGACCTGGATTGTTTTATATTCCCGTATGCTGTCTGCAGTTGCTGACTCGTGAATCAATCTAAGAGCTGTCAACGCCTCATCATTTTATAATCCCCGATCAAAGGAGATTATCCACAAGTATGGTCATGTATCCTACATTGCTACTGTTGGTACGATCATAAGGTGTGCCACCAGAGGGCACAGCAGTGGGAGACTCGTAGGTTACCTGTACAGGTGTGCCTGGCCTAGTATAAAAGGCAGGTCACCAGGTGTGATCCTCACTCTGGAGTTAACTAATAAAGGACTAAGGTCACTACAGTTCAAGTACAACACACTGCTTCGTGGAGTCATTATCAGAGCATCTAAGGACGTAACAAGTATGAAACAGCACAGAAATGGTATTGGAAAAAAGTAAACATTCCTAGGTAGTGAAAATATTTTATATTGATTGAACGAAGGGTCTGAATGGACCAGTAGAAAAGCACATTGTCCTTTCAATTCTCGGCCTTGCGTTTGAATCCAGGCTGAATGGACAAGTTTGAATGTCCAACAATTTCATAAACTATTGTAATTACTTATTTTAAATAATAAATGAAAGAACGTGACTTTGTATGGAGCTTCTCACAACCTCAGGACGTCCTATCCCATATCCTACACCACACCAAGTCTCGCTCATCCATTACCCTTGTCCTCCCATCATGGCCCTGCTATCTGTAATCTGTAATCGCCTCCAGCCCTGCTATCCCCAAAGAACTCTGCATTCTACTGATCCAGACACTTGTTCATCCAACCTGGCCTTTTCCTCACCACATGCCTTCAGCCTTCTGGGCTCCACGCTCCGATATTCCCTCCTTAAACCTTGGCACCTCTCCACTTCCCTCTCGTCCTTTAAGACCGTCCTTAAAACTCATCTCTTTGATGATGAAGATTTTGGTCACCTCTCCTAATATCCCCTTCTTTGGCTCAGCCTCCATTTTTTGTCTAATTATATTTCTGTGATGCATCTCAAGACATTTTTCTACATTAAAGTGCTGCATTAAAATGTCAACTGTGGCTCAGTGGGCAGCACCCTCTCGCCTTTGAGTCAGAAGGTTGTGGGTTCAAATCCCACTCCAGGGACTTGAGCGCATAAATCTAGGCTGACACTCCCAGTGCAGTGCTGAGGGAGTGCTGCACTGTCGGAGGTGCCGTCTTTCGGATGAGACGTTAAACCAAGGCCCAGTCTGCTCTCTCAGGTGGATGTAAAAGATCCCATGGCACTATTTTGAAGAGCAGGGGAGTTATTCCCGGGGTCCTGGCCAATATTTATCCCCCAATCAACTTCACAAAAAACAGATTATCTGGTCATTATCACATTGTTGTTTGTGGGAGCTTGCTGTGCGCAAATTGGCTGCCACAATTCCTACATTGCAACAGTGACTACACACAAAAGCATTTAATTGGCTGTGAAGCGCTTTGGGACATTTGGTGGTCGTGAAAGGCACTATATAAATGGCAGTCCTTTTTTTATATAGTTGTTGTCATTGTCATCCCAAAGTGTTTCATAGTCAGTGAAGTACAGACAGTGTTGTTATGTAGGGAAATGCAGCAGTCAATTTGCAAAGTGTAATGCGATAAATGACCAGTTAATCTGTCTTTTAGTGATGTTGATTCTAGGATAATTATTGGCCAGATCTCCCCTATGTTTCTTTGAATAGCACCGTGGGATCTTTTACATCCACCTGAGAGAGAAACAGGCCTTGTTTTAACATCTCATCCACAAGACGGCACCTCCGACAGTGCAACGCTCCCTCAGCACTGCACTGGGAGAGTCGGCCTAGATTTTTGTGCTCAAGTCCCCAGAGTGGGATTTGAGCCCACGACCTTCTGACTCAGAGTCAGAGGCGAGTGTGCTACCCACTGAACCACAGCCGACACTCATGATGGGCCAACTAACTCCATTCTGTGCTGCAAACCTTTATGGTCCTACGCGTGTTTGATAGACCAATGCTGATTACAAAGTGGAAGCGCTTGCTTTACCAGTGAAAAAAATCAGGTCGACAAAATAGATTTCAGGAAAGAATATTTTTGAATGGATTCCTTTGGCAGAATTTGGATCGGCATGAGGTTTCCAGATGCCCCTTGCCTGCTGTGGAACATCTGGTGGTTACACTTGACTATCAATTAGGTTGTATTTAACTTTCACTTTCCACTGGGCTGTCAGACTTCTTGGAAAGAATTGCTATGTCAGAGAAAGTAGGCCACCTCCCAAGCCTTGGAGTGCGCTCAAGTTTCACCTGTTGAGCCGTGAGGAAGTATGAAAGTTTAGCCAGCAACTGGTACAAGAAAAATCTTGGCCTTCGCTTTGTTGCCATTGGCTTCTAAGGCCTTCCTCATAGGCTTCTCTGTGTCTCTGAGGCACTCTATGCAAACTGCACTTTTTGTCTCCTGCAGTTTAATGACCTGTTGTTTACACTTGCTCCACTCTTACAGTGTCCATCTCGGCTATGTTGGTCCTGATCAGCCCCCTAAGTCTTGGTGAGAGTACTGTGGCTCAGTGGGCAGCACACTCGCCTCTGAGTCTGGAAGGTTGTGTGTTCGAGTCCCACTCCAGGAACTTGAGCACATAAATCTAGGCTGACTCTCCAGGACAGTACTGAGGGAGTGCTACACTGTTGGAGGTGCCGTCTTTCAGAATAAGACGCTAAACCGAGGCCCCGTCTGCTCTCTCAGGTGGACTATTTCAAAGAAGAGCAGGGGAGTTATCTTTGGTGTCCTGGGCCAATATTTCTCCCTCAATCAACATAACAAAAACAGATTGTCTGATCATTACCACATTGCAGTCTGTGGGAGCTTGCTGTGCGCAAATTGGCTGCCACATTACAACAGTGACTATGCTCCAAAAGTACTTCATTGGCTGTAAAGTGCTTTGAGATGTCCCTTGGTCTTGAAATGCTATATAAATGCAAGTCTGCCTTTCCTTCTTTCAAATTTATGAAATCACGCTTCACATTTGTTTCAGCTTTGCTCTGTCTGAGCTGCCTCCACAGGTGCCCTGATGGAGGAAAGTTCAAAGATCACCACGGCAGAGTGGAGCTGCAGAGAAACCCAATCATTTTTTATTTAAGGTTGACAAGTGGGTTTGAAGCCGATCGGCCCATGTTGACACGGGGGTCTTGTTGAATGCAACGATGGAAATCTCCTGGAAATGAAGACTAGGAGGCGGTAGATTTACAGTGAGCTCTCTTGTATCAGGGTGCTTTGCAGGAAGAGCAAGGTCCAACAAGCAGGAAACAGGAGGAAGGTTAGCAGGGGTCACTGAGATAAATACAGCTCAGGGAGTCCGTTTGTCCCATCTGGCTGATCCCTCCACTGTCATAATATTCGACCGCCTCGCGGATAAGTCTAAAGTTTTTACCTCCACTGCCTCACCCAAAAGGCCATCCTAGGGGTAATATATTCGCTTCATGGGTTCTTTGCGTAAGAATTCATAGTGACACATTGCTATTAAGAACTAGTTGGTTTATTAGCAAAGGTTTAACAATCACACTACACATTACCAGTTCATCCACCAGGCTCACAACCACCTGCCTCATCGTGGATCCCCTAACCCAACTGGCTGGGGTTTTATTGAGTCTTGTGAGTGTCACGTCACATGACTGGCTAAGCCACTCCCACCTCAACAGCTCCACCAACCTGTGAGCATACTCACACGTGCATAGATTACACAAGGTATTAATCAAACTGTGCTTCCTAACATAATTACTCAATTTGCCTTTATTAAATGTTTCTACTAATGTTCTCTTGCCTGACAGCCATTGGCTTAAAATAATGCTCAGGACTAAGTGTTTCTATTTCCCGATAAGGTTCGCCTTTCATTCAATTCCATTCCAGTACGAAGAGTCCAAGTTTTTCTAAACGGCTGCCACAACACAATCGTCTAACACATGCACATCAAAAACTCGGCAGCCCGTGTCCTAACTGTTATGTTCAGAATAACTCCGCAACACTGCATGCTGTATAAGCTGAAACTGCTGTGACCTTGGTCTCTTTAATGTAACTCCAGAGTGAGGAGGCAGCATGGCAGATTGCCTTTTATACCTGCTTGCCCGGGGTGTGCAGGTGACCCTTGGGTCTCCAACAGGTGCGGCCCCTGGTGGCAAGTCTTACACATTGGTAATGTTTACATACATAACATCACTCCCCCCTCCTCCCCCCAAAGTCTTAGATACAAGTTATTTACAAGTTCAGGCGATTTGGGGCTCTGCGTTCCCGGGTTGATCGCCTGAGTTGATGTCCTGGCATGGGTGAGTCGGTCGGATTATTGCTGCACTGCGGTGTGGCTGGTCTGATTGGACTGTCGGGCATGGTGGGTTCATCCTCGTGGTTGACCGCGAGGTCGATTGTTGGTTGGGTGTGTGTAGGTGAATCAATGATGGTAATGTCCTCTTCAAACTGTTCTTGGTTGTCAGTGAATCGCAGCTTGGTCTGATCCAAGTACTTTCTGCACGTTTGTCCATTCAAAAGTTTCACAACAAACACTCTATTCCCCTCCTTGGCTAACACAGTGCCAGCAACCCATTTGGGACCATGACCATAATTAAGAACAAACACCGGGTCATTAACCTCAATGTCACGTGATACAGCTGCGCGATCGTGGTACACGTTATGCCGGTGACGCCGGGTTTCTACATGATCATTGAGATCTGGGTTGACTAAGGAGAGCCTGGTTTTGAGTGCTCTCTTCATTAGCAATTCTGCAGGTGGAACCCCAGTAAGCGATGGGGTCACGTCCAGTCGCTGAGCAGAACCCGAGATAACCGGGTCTGCAGGGAACCGTCCGTCACGCGTTTCAAGCTCTGCTTGATAGTTTGCACTGCACGTTCCGCTTGACCATTGGATGCGGGCTTAAACGGGGCAGACCTGTAACTTGTTAGAACATAGCAGGTTTCTGGCCTTATTAAAGGTTGCCTCTTGAGATTTACCTCAAACCCAGTCGTCACCCTTGCGTAGCAATAAATGCAATAGTTCCAGCAAAGTGCTCAACCCCGGTAGAAAGTTACCAAAATGGTTGAGGAGTCCCAGGAATGAATGCAGCTCCGTCACATTCTGTGGTCTGGGTGCATTCTTGATGGCCTCAGTCTTGAATTCCGTGGGTCTGATGCCGTCCGCCGCAATCTTTCTCCCCAGAAATTCGACCTCTGGCGCCAGGAGAAGACACTTGGAGCGTTTCAGCCTGAGTCCCACTCTGTCCAGTCACTTTAGAACCTCTTCTAGGTTGTGCAAGTGTTTGATGGTGTCGCGACCAATGATCAGGATGTCGTCTTGAAACACCACAGTGCGCGGAACCGATTTCAGCAGACTCTCCATGTTCCTCTGGAAGATGGTCGCAGCTGAGCGAATCACAAAGGGGCATCTGTGGTATATGAACAGTCCTTTGTGCGTGTTGATGCACATCAATTTTTTTGATGGTTCAGCCAGCTCCTGTGAAAGCAGAGGTTAGATCCAGCTTGGTGAACAGGTTATCCACTTTGATAGTGGGTATTTGTCCTGTAACGAGACTTAGTTGATCATTACCTTGTAGTCCCGGCAGATTCTGACCGTCCCATCGTTTTTCAACACCGGAACAATTGGACTGGCCCACTCGTTGAACTTGACTGCCGATATGATCCGCTCTCGTTGAAATCTGTCCAGCTTGATCTCGACTTTCTCTCGCATCATGTATGGAACCGCTCGGGCCTTGTGATGAACGTGTCGTGCCTCAGGGACTAGATGGACCTGATCTTTGACGCCTGTGAAGTTGCCGATGCCTGGCTCGAATAACGATGGAAATTTGTTTAGCACTTGGGCGCACGAGGGTCGTCCCAATTCCATCGAATCTTTCCTAGCCAGCTTCTGCCGAACAGCATTGGGCCATCGCCTGGTACAATCCATAGTGGTAAATCATGCACAGCTCCATTGTACGATACCTTCACTGCTGCACTGCTAATGATTGGTATGAGCTCTTTGGTGTAAGTGCGCAGCTTGGTGTGGATCGGGCTTAGTTTTGGTCTTTGTGCCTTGTTGCCCCATAGTTTCTCAAAAGTCTTCTGACTCATAATTGACTGACTCGCCCCCATATCCAATTCCATGGAAACTAGAATGCCGTTTAATTTGACTTTTAACATTATCGAGGGCTTTTGTGGTGAAGATGTGTACCCCATGCACTTCCTCTTCAGCCTCAGGTTGAGTTGCCTCTCTTACTCGTTCAGCGTGATCCGCACTGGATCGGTCATCTTCTGCCGACTCTGCCACGTGATGAGTCGCAGTCTGTTTGCACATTCGCTGAAGGTGCCCCAGTGTTCCACAGCCCTTGCACACATAGTGCTTGAATCGACATCGATGGGTTCAATGATTACCCCCGCAGCGCCAACATAGTGTTAATGGATTCGCATTCATGCCCCATAGCGGACTCTGAATCATCCTAGGACTGTCCTCTGCGGACATTTAGACGCTGCCATGTACAGTTCTGCCTGCTGAAGGCATTATTTTATGCACAGTACTTGCCGGTGAGCTTCGATGTTGTAGAGATATCTGTTTAGTGTTATCGTTCGTGGACATGAAAGCCTGGGCTATCATGATGGTCTTGCTCAGATCTAGCAGACAGCAGTTTGCGGAGAATGACTTCGTGGCCGATTCCAAGCACGAAAAAGTCCCGCAACATTTCTCAAAAAAATCCAGCAAATACGCACGGTCCCCGCAAGGCATCTTAGGTCGGCGACATAACTCGCCACCTCCCGGCCCTCGGAGCAATGGTGAGTGTAAAAGCGATACCTGGCCATCAAGTTGCTCTCCTTCGGCTTGAGATGTTCCAGAACCAGCGTGCACAACTCTTCATATGACTTCTCCGTTGGTTTCATCAGTGTTAGCAGATTTTTGATGAGGCCACATATTGTGGACCCGCAAACGGTGAGGAGAATCACCCTGTGCTTGACCGCGGTTTCTTCTGTATCCAGCTCGTTAGCCACGAAGTACTAGTCAAGACGCTCAACGAAGGCTTCCCAATCATCACTCTCAACAAATCTCTCAAGAATACCAACGGCAGCCATAACCACATGAAAGTTCGTGATCTGTTACTCGTCGCCAATTGTTATGTTCAGAATAACTTCACAAGACTATATGCTGTAAGCTCAAACTGTTGTGACCTTGGTCTCTTTAATGTAACTCCAGAGTGAGGAAACAACATGATAGACTGCCTTTTATACTTGCTTGCCCAGGGGTGTGCAGGTGATCCTTGGGTCTCCCACAGGTGCGCCTCCTGGTGGCAAGTCTTACACATTGGTAAAGTTTACATACATAACACTAACTCGCACCAAATCCCGTTCACCCATCACCCCTGTGCTTGCTGACCTACATTGGATCCCGGTCCGACAACACCTCAATTTTAAAATCCTCATCCTTGTTTTCAAATCCCTCCATGGCCTCGTCCCTCCCTATCACTGTACCCTCCTCCAGTCCTACAACACTCCGAGATCTCTGCGCTCCTCCAATTCTGGCCTCTTGCACATCACCCGATTTTAATCGCTCCACCAATCGTCGGCCATGCTTTAAGTTGCTGAGGTCCCAAGCTCTGGAATTCCCTCTCTAAACCTCACCGCCTCTCTACCTTTCTTTCCTCCTTTAAGACGCACTTTAAACAGCAGTTGCTGTTGTGAACTCAGCAGTTTACAGGGCCTTGGTGATGCCACACCTTGAATATTGTGTATTGTTTGGTCTCCTAATTTGAGGAAGGGCATTCTTGTTATTGAGGGAGTGCAGCGAAGGTTCACCAGATTGATTCCCAGGATAGCAGGGCTGACATATGAAGAAAGACTGGATCGACTAGGCTTATATTCACTGGAATTTAGAAGAACGAGAGAGGATCTCATAAAAACATGTAAAATTCTGACGGGATTGGACAAGTTAGATGCAGGAAGAATGTTCCCGATGTTGAGGAAATCCAGAACCAGGGGTCACAGTCTAAGGATAAGGGGTAAGCCATTTAGGACCGAGATGAGGAGAAACTTCTTCACTCAGAGAATTGTGAGTGGAATGCTCTACCACAGAAAGTTGTTGAGGCCAGTTCGTTAGATATATTCAAAAGGGAGTTAGATGTGGCCCTTGTGGCTAAAGGGATCAGAGGGTATGGAGAGAAAGCAGGAACGGGGTACTGAAGTTACATGATCAGCCATGATCATATTGAATGGTGGTGCAGGCTCGAAGGGCCGAATGGCCTACTCCTGCACCTATTTTCTATGTTTCTATGTTTCTATGTTTATCTCTGTCCTAATATCTCCTTATGTGGCTCGGTGTCAATTTTTTTTTGATAACGCTCCTGTGAAGCACCTTTGGATATTTTGTTATGTTAAAGGCGCTATATAAATGCAAGTTGTAGCAGTTGCTGTGGTGAACTCAGCAGTTTATGTGGCTTTTACTATTTTTTTGGATGTCACTAATTCCTGTTCAGTATACCCTGCGCGACTTTATCAAAAGTTTTTTGGAAAGTTAGCTGCACTACATCAACAATTTTCCAATGTCCACTTGGGGCGTCACTTCCTGAGGAAGGTTGCACAGGCAGGATCTTCTCCTTCTGAAACCATGCGGGCTGCCATTTATTCCATTATTTGCCAATTATGGGATTGTAGTGACTCAGGTTTATTTTGGTGACTTTTTTCCAAATAATGGATGTCTTCAATCCAACGGGACTCCTCTATGTTCAATGACTACCTGGTGGTGACGTGGAAGCACTTGTCAGACATTGTCCTTGTTCTCCTTTAGTACCCGGGGATTTATTGGTTTTGTGTTTAATGGTTTCATTCAAAATCAGTGTTGGATAAAGGTCCCTCAAGCCAGAACTCAAACTCTCAAATCTGCAAAGTTTTATTGAATTCACAAAGTCGACCGGAACAAAAAGTTTTTTTGAGGTTATCTTTAGCTTACTTTGTATCTGAGATGCTTTAAATGTGCTTAAGAACATAAGAAATAGGAGCAGGATTAAGCCACCTGGCCCCTCGAGCCTGCTCCGCCATTTAATAAGATCATGGCTGATCTGATCACGGACTCAGCTCCACTTCCCCGCCCGCTCCCCATAACCCTTCACTTCCTTATCACTCAAAAATCTGTCTATCTCCTCCTTAAATATATTCAATGACCCAGCCTCCACAGCTCTCTGAGGCAGCGAATTCCACAGATTTACAACCCTCTGAGAGAAGAAATTCCTCCTCATCGCAGTTTTAAATGGGCGGCCCCTTATTCTGAGACTATGTCCCCTAGTTTTAGTTTCCCCTATGAGTGGAAATATCGTCTCTGCATCCACCTTGTCGAGCCCCCTCATTATCTTACATGTTTCGATAAGATCACCTCTCATTCTTCTGAACGCCAATGTGTATAGTATATTAGGGGCCTGTTGTTCCCCTAATGGCCTAGTGGATAAAACCGCCTCAGAACCGGTCACGGTCGATGCTGCCACCTTCTCCATCGGTGGAAGATTAAAGCATCCCCCATCATGCGACTGTGGAGCTCCTAATCAGACCCTGGAGCACATCATCGAGCACTGCCCTCAGAGGGAATTCACAGGTAGCCTACAAGATATCCACGCTGTTACACCGGAAGCTTTAGCCTGGATATCCGACTTGGATAGCGTCGTTTGATTTGCTTTCATACTACCGTACGGAAGAAGATGATTGGATAAAAGCATTTTCTGGTGTGGGACTGAGCCATCGCGCCCAGAAAGCTTCAATGTTCGACATGTGCTGTGTGCTTACCTCAGTGTGAGATGACAGCAGCGGCTGTACAATTAGCCTCAATGCCCCAAGCTAGTGTCAGCCAGATAGTTCCTGCAACCCTGTGGCAGTGTGGATGTCAGTTGAGGACAGGATGATGTTTGGACAGTGCTTCCCTCATAGAGACCACCAACACTCACAGTCTCGGCTCACACATGAGGTAGACGAGGTGTCGGAGGCCTGCCGATGGGGCCATACCCCAGGAACACTCGGTGTCTTCAGCAGATGAAGCAGGAAAATTCAAGAAAAGAATGCGTGCTAGTGACACCTACTGGCAGAACGCAGGACTGCAACGGGGCCTTTCTATAACTGTGCTGACACATCCCCCGGGTCGGGACATCTTTGATGCTTTCCCACCCCAGAGACTTGAGTACATCATCTCGGCAGACACTCCAGGACAGTGCCGAGGGAGTGCTGCGCTGTCGGAGGTGCCGTCTTTCGGCTAAACTGAGGCCACGTCGACTCTCTCAGGTGGTTGCACCAGTGTTCCCTTTGCAGCTCTCTGGAACTCCCCCGCAGCCGGCTTGCGGCGTATCAGTGCGACAAACCACGCATGTTCGCTATCTTGAATAGGCTGCACAGCCCCTTAAAGGGGCCACGCACCTCCAAAAAAATAAGAGGGAACATTGCATGGCACTATTTTGAAGAAGAGCAGGGAGTTCTCCCCGGTGTCCTGGCCACTATTTATCCCTCAAACATAACAAAAACAGATTATCTGGTCATTGTCACTGTCATGTATCTTACATTATTATATATAACTGTATCCTAACATGCTATACATGACTGTAATAAGATATGACCTGTAACCACCAGCATACCTTACCACCAGGGGTGCACTTGCAAGAGACAGGTATATAAGGACAGGTCTCAGGCAAGTGCAGCATTCCAGAGCTGTGAAATAAAGGTGCAGGTCCAGAGTGACCTTGACTTCACTACATGCCTCGTGTGAGTCTGTACTGAGGGGACAGGACTTTACAGTCACGTTGCTGTTTGTGGGAGCTTGCTGTGCGCAAAGTGGCTCTCGTTTCCGACACCATCATCATCATAGGCAGTCCCTCAGAGTCGAGGAAGACTTGCTTCCACTCTAAAAGTGAGTTCTCAGGTAGCTGTACAGTCCAATACAAGAATTACAGTCTCTGTCACAGGTGGGACAGACAGTGGTTGAAGGAAAGGGTGGGTGGGGAATCTGGTTTGCCGCACGCTCCTTCCGCTGCCTGCGCTTGTTTTCTGCATGCTCTCGGCGACGAGACTCGAGGTGCTCAGCGCCCTCCCGGATGCTCTTCCTCCATTCAGAGCGATCTTTGACCAGGGATTCCCAGGTGTCAGTGGGGATGTTGCACTTTATCAAGGAGGCTCTGAGCGTGTCCTTGAAACATTTCCTCTGCCCACCTGGGGCTCGCTTGCCGTGTAGGAGTTCCGAGTAGAGTGCTTGCTTTGGGAGTCTTGTGTTGGTCATGCGAACAATGTGGCCCGCCCAACGGAGCTGGTCGAGTGTGGTCAGTGCTTCGATGCTGGGGATGTTGGTCTGATCGAGAACACTGACGTTGGTGCGTCTGTCCTCTCAGGGGATTTGCAGGATCTTGCGGAGGCATCGATGGTGGTATTTCTCCAGCAATTTGAGGTGTCTACTGTACATGGTCCATGTCTCTGAGCCACAGGAGGGCGGGTATCACTGCAGCCCTGTAGACCATGAGCTTGGTGCCAGATTTGAGGTCCTGGTCTTTCAAAAATTGTCTTTCTCGTTTCCTACATTACAACAGTGACTACACTTCAAAAAATACTTCATCGGCTGTAAAGCGCTTTAGGTCATGAAAGGCGCTATATAAATGCCAGTCTTTCTTTTTATTCTTTTAATGAGGCCTGGGGTTGCAATATCAGACACATTGGTTACTTGAACATACCCCTCAACATGTTTTACTCGAAGATGAATTTTAACTTACTTCACTTAAAGTATGATCCCAAAATTGGCATAATTCATCGTTTGAATCTCAATCATATTTTGACAAATATAAATTGTGCTGCCATATTTTATTTACTTTTTTTAATTGAGAAACCAAGGTGAAGGGTCAAGGCAGATAATGGGGGGCACCATTTCAGTTAAAAAGGTAAATTAATCAACGCTGGTGAGGTGAAACCAAACTTCGGTTTTAAATGTCTGTAAATTTGGGAGAGGCGGAGGAGACTGAGGAGGGGCAGGGGAGACTGAGGGAGAGGCGGGGGAATCTGAGGGGTACCAGGGGAGACTGAGGGAGAGGTGGGGGAGTCCGAGGGAGGACGGGGGAGACAGGGAGAGGCGGGGGAGTCTGAGGGGGAGGCGGGGAGACAACGAGAGGCGGGGGAGACTAAGGGAGAGGCGGGGGAGACTGAGGGAGAGGCAGGGGGAGACTGAGGGAGAGGCAGGGGGAGACTGAGGGAGAGGCAGGGGGAGACTGAGGGAGAGGCGGGGGAGACTGAGGGAGAGGCAGGGGAGACTGAGGGAGAGGCGGGGGAGATTGAGGGAGAGGCGGAGCGACTGAGGGGGAGGCAGGGGAAGACTGAGGGAGAGGCAGGGAGATACAGAGGGTGGGCAGGGGAGAATGAGGAGGGGCGAGGAAGACTTAGGGGGGGGCGGGGGAAACTGAGAGGGGGCAGGGGAGACTGAGGGGAGGTGGGGGAGACTGAGGGGGAGGCGGGGGAGACTTAGGGGAGGTGGGGAAGACTGAGGGGAGGCGGGGGAGACTGAGGGGGAGGCAGGGGAGACTTAGGGGAGGCGGGGGAGACTGAGGGGAGGCGGGGGAGACTGAGGGGAGGCAGAGGAAGCTGAGGGGAGGCGGGGGAGACTGAGGGGAGGCAGGGGAGACTGGGGGAGGCAGGGGAGACTGAGGGGAGGCGGGGGAGACTGAGGGGAGGCGGGGGAGACTGAGGGGAGGCAGGGGAGACTGAGGGGGAGGCGGGGGAGACTGAGGGGAGGCGGGGGAGACTGAGGGGAGGCGGGGGAGACTGAGGGGAGGCGGGGGAGACTGAGGGGGAGGCGGGGCGACCGAGGGAGAGATGACTGAGGGAGGTGAGGTGTTCCACAGATGTGATCCTGAGGAAGAATGCAATGGAGCATGTAATACCTGGCCATAGGGAGTAGCTGAGGGAGAGACTCGTGCATCTTTTAAGGAAAAAAATTGGATACATATTTGAACCAGCGCAAGAAACAGCACTCTGGGGAGAAGAGATGGCCATGACTTCAGTCTTGGAGTTGCTACAACAAAGAACTGGCATAGACACGGTGGGCTGAATGGCTTCTATCTGTGCTGTAAACCTCCATGATTCTGTGGGTCCTAAGATCGAATGGCGTATTTAAGAGGAGCAAGAGAGAGCGATGTTTAGAGAAGCACTGATCGCAGTATCAATAAAATGTAGAGATACAAGGAAAGGTTACTGGAGAGTGAGAGGGAGATTAGAGGCGAGAGGCAGGAATGACTACCAGATCAGTTGCGTTTGAAAACTGGTGAGATAGCATGTGTTGGTATAGACAGGGACAGACTGCCTGTTTACCAGTGTATGCTAATTATACTGCACCCGATTATCCCTCGTTAATGATCCCGCTCCAGTGCTTTGGCCTGTGTTACAGCAGCTTTTGTCTTTCCCAATTTTTTCACGGGTAACACATGATGTTTTCCAAACCACTGATTTTAGTAAACATCGTTTGTCAAAATATGATTGAATTTCAAGCTATGAATAGGTTGATATCAATTCCTCGGCTAATGCGACGCATGCTTCACTGGGCACTGAATAATTTGGACGCCGTCAAAATTGCAGACCACCAGCTAATTAAGTAGTAAGCAGGTGTGAAGAAACTAATTTAGAAGATCTTTTTAATTAATATTATTTACTTGTAGTACCCTAATAATTAGGTACCGAACAAATCCCAAGTGGGTTTCAGCCTCTGTATGATTGGAGTGTTGCTGAATTTCTTTTGTTATATTACTTTGCCATTCTGGCCCCCTTGACTATGAGAACAGATACTGAAATCATCCTCAAGTCTGCCTTTCTGAAATAACAAAGGCGTTTTGTGTACCATAAAATAACGTCGAGAGATTGCACCTTTGTGTGCTTCTCCTGTCTTTTATCTCCAGGGTTCTTCCCTGAAGGTGATCGCTTGTGCTGGAATTTGCTTCCAAAGGCACGGTTCCCTTACCCAGTTCTTCATGAATGAGACTGGACAGTGAGTGCCGTTTGACTATTCTACCAGTGTTAGCATCCCAGCTCAGGCCAATCCCACCCTCATCAAACACCCACACACGGGCACTTTGTAGCAAGACTCATGGGATAGAAATTGGGAATGGTGATCCTGGCTTATCTCTTCCATCTCCATCAGCTGTGGCTCAGTGGGCAGCACAGTTGCCTCAGAGTCAGAAGGTTGTGGGTTCAAGTCCCACTCTAGTGACGTGACCACAGAAATCTAGGCTGACACTCCCAGTGCAGTGCTGAGGGAGTGCTGCACTGTCGGAGGTGCCGTCTTTCGGATGAGATTTTAAACCAAGGCCGTGTCTGCTCTCTCAGGTAAAGATCCCATGGCACTATTTTAAAGATCAGGGGAGTTATCCCCGGTGTCCTGGGGCCAATATTTATCCCTTAATCTACATCACGAAAACAGATTATCTGGTAATTACTGTTGTGTACCTGTAAAGCATGCACTCCCATGTTCCGCCACCAGGGAGCGCATCCCCTGAAGTCCAAGGGATCCCAGCATCCCTTGGGAGCACTGTATATAAGCCGGCCCCTAAGGCATGTTCCTCACTCTGGAGTGTCTTAATAAAGACTGAGGTCACTGTTACTTTAACCTCCCTGTGTGCAGTCTCATTGTGTTAGGAACACAACAACTGGCGACAAGTATACGAATCAAACGCAAAGATGCAGCAAACTGTGGGCATCCTGGAAAAGTTCTCGGAGGGTGAGGACTGGGAAGCCTATGTCAAACGGCTAGACCAGTATTTTGTAGCCAACGAGCTGAACGGAGAAGGAAGCGCTGCAAAAAGGAGAGCGGTCCTCCTCACAGTCTGCGGGGCACTGACCTACAGCCTCATGAAGAATCTTCTGGCTCCGGTGAAACCCACAGATAAGTCATATGAGGAGCTGTGTACACTGGTTCGGGAGCATCTTAACCCGAGGGAGAGCGTGCTGATGGCGAGGTGTCGGTTCTACACGTGCCAGCGAATGAAGGTCAGGAAGTGGCGAGTTACGTCGCCGAGCTAAGGCGACTTGCAGGACAATGTGAGTTTGATGGCTACCTGGAGAAAATGCTCAGAGACTTTTTTGTACTGGGCATTGGCCACGAGACCAACCTACGAAAACTTTTGACTGTAGAGACACCGACCCTCAGTAAGGCCATTGCGATAGTACAGGCGTTTATGTCCACCAGTGATAACACCAAACAAGTCTCTCAGCATACAAGTGCAAGCAATGTTCCTAAATTAACTGGAACTGTGTTTGCGAGCAGAAATGTACATGGCAGAAACCATGAGTCTGCAACTGCCAGCAGGCCTCAGATGACCCAGATGACTCAGAGTCCGCAACAAAGGATGAATGCAAGGCAATTCACACCTTGTTGGCGTTGTGAGGCTTCCATTCAGCCGATTCATGCCGCTTCAAAGGGTATTTTTGCAAGGGCTGTAGAACAATGGGCCACCTCCAACGAGCTTGCGGACGAGCTGCAAGCTCTGAAAAACCTGCAAACCCCCACGTGACAGAGGAAGATCGATCCATGGTGGATTAAAGCAATTTCGAGCCTCAGAGAGAGAAGGCAGATGCTGAAGTACACGAGGTGCACACATTTTTGACGAAATGTCCACCTATAATGCTGAACGTAAAATTGAATGGCTTACCCATAGCCATGGAACTGGACACTGGTGCTAGCCAATCCACCATGAGTAAAAAGATATTTGAGAGACTGTGGTGCAACAAGGCATTCAGACCAGCCCTGAGCCCCATCCACACAAAACTGAGAACGTACACCAAAGAGCTTATCACTGTCCTGGGCAGCGCCATGGTCAAGGTCACCTACGAGGGCATGGTGCACGAACTGCCACTCTGGATTGTCCCAGGCGATGGCCCCACACTGCTTGGAAGGAGCTGGCTGGGCAAAATCCGTTGGAACTGGGATGACATCCGAGCGCTATCACATGTCGATGAGGCCTCATGTACCCAGACTGCAACGCGAGGGCATCATCTCCCCAGTGGAATTCAGCGAGTGGGCCAGCCCGATTGTTCCAGTACTCAACAGCGATGGCACGGTCAGGATTTACGGCGATTATAAAGTAACTATTAATCGTTTCTTGCTACAGGACCAATACCCGCTACCTAAGGCAGATGATCTATTTGCGATGCTGGCAGGAGGCAAGACGTTCACCAAGCTCGACCTGACTTCGACCTACATGACGCAGGAGCTGGAGGAGTCTTCGAAGAGCTTCACCTGCATCCACACGCACAAGGGACTGTTCATCTACAACAGATGCCCGTTTGGAATTCGGTCGGCTGCAGCGATCTTCCAGAGAAACATGGAGAGCCTACTCAAGTCGGTACCACGCACAGTGGTTTTTCAGGACGACATATTGGTCACGGGTCGGGAGACCGTCGAGCACCTACAAAACCTGGAGGAGGTCCTCCAGCGACTGGATCGCGTAGGGCTGTGGCTGAAGAGGTCGAAATGTGTCTTCATGGCAACAGAAGTGGAGCTTTTGGGGAGAAAGATCGCGGCGGACGGCATTCGGCCCACAGACACCAAGACAGAGGCTATCAGGAACGCGCCCAGGCCACTGAATGTCACGGAGCTGCAGTTGTTCCGGGGACTCCTCAACTATTTTGTTAACTTTCTCCTGGTGTTAAGCACCCTCTTAGAGCTCCTACATGTGTTATTGCGTAAAGGTGAGAACTGGGTATGGGGAAAAAATTTGAGCTGGAAACCGATCACAAGCCCCTCATATCCCTGTTCGCTGAAAACAAGGGGTTAAATACTAATGCCTCAGCCCGCATACAAAGGTGGGCACTCGCGCTATCAGCGTATAACTATACCATCTGCCACAGGCCAGGCACCGAGAACTGTGCGGATGCTCTCAGTCGGCTACCATTGCCCACCACGGGGATGGAAATGGCGCAGCCTGCAAACTTGTTGATGGTCATGGAAGCGTTTGAAAATGATAAATCACCTGTCACGGCCTGCCAGATTAGGACTTGGACAAGCCAAGATCCTCTGCTGTCCCTAGTAAAAAACTGTGTACTGCATGGGAGCTGGGCCAGCATCCCCGTTGAAATGCAAGAGCTAATCAAGCCGTTCCAGCGGCGTAAGGACAAGCTGTCCATTCAGGCAGACTGCCTGATGTAGGGTAACCGTGTGGTGCTACCCAAAAAGGGCAGGGAGATGTTCATCTCGGATCTCCAAAGCACACACCCGGGTATAGTAATGATGAAAGCGATAGCCAGATCCCAAGTGTGGTGGCCCGGTATCGACTCTGACTTAGAGTCCTGTGTACGGCAATGCAGCGTGTGTGCCCAGTTGAGCAACGCGCCCAGGGAGGCACCACTAAGTTTGTGGTCCTGGCCCTCCAGACCATGGTCAAGGATCCATGTCGACTATGTGGGCCCGTTTCTCGGTAAAATGTTCCTGGTGGTGGTGGATGCTTTTTCAAAATGGATTGAATGTGAAATATTGTCGGGAAGCACCGCCACCACCACCATTGAAAGCCTAAGGGCCATGTTTGCCACCCACGGCCTGCCTGACATACTGGTCAGTGACAACGGGCCATGTTTCACCAGTGCCGAATTTAAAGAATTCATGATCCGCAATGGGATCAAACATGTCACCTTGGCCCTAATTAAACCAGCCTCCAATGGGCAGGCAGAGCGGGCAGTACAAACTATCAAACAGAGCCTTAAACGAGTCACAGAAGGCTCACTCCAAACCCGCCTGTCCCGAGTACTGCTCAGCTACCGCACGAGACCTCACTCGCTCACAGGGGTGCCCCCGACTGAGCTACTCATGAAAAGGCCACTTAAAACCAGACTCTCGCTGGTTCACCCCAACCTGCATGATCAGGTAGAGAGCAGGCGGCAGCAACAAAATGTAAACAATGGTCGCGTCACTGTGTCACGGGAAATTGATCTGAATGACCCTGTGTATGTGCTAAACTATGGACATGGTCCCATGTGGATCGCAGGCATGGTGATAGCTAAAGAAGGGAGTAGGGTGTTTGTAGTCAAACTAGACAATGGACAAATTTGCAGAAAGCACCTGGACCAAACGAGGCTGCGGTTCACAGACTGCCCTGAACAACCCACAGCAGACACCACCTTTTTCGAGCCCACAACACACACCCAAAGGATCAACGACACCACCCAGGACCAGGAAATCGAACCCATCACGACCAACAGCCCAGCAAGGCCAGTCTCACCCAGCAGCCCTGCAGGGCCAACAACATGCCAGCCCAGTGAGGGCACAACCAACACACCAGAACAGACATTTGTACCGAGGCGGTCCACCAGGGAAAGAAAGGCTCCCGACCGCCTCACCTTGTAAATAGTTTTCACTTTGACTTTGGGGTGGAGTGATATTATGTATCTGTAAAGCATGCACTCCCATGTTCCACCACCAGGGAGCGCATCCCCTGAAGTCCCAAGGGATCCCAGCATCCCTTGGGAGCACTGTATATAAGCCAGCCCCTAAGGCCTGTTCCTCACTCTGAAGTATCTTAATAAAGACTGAGGTCACTGTCACTTTAACCTCCCTGTGTGCAGCCTCATCTGTGTTCGGAACACAATAATTACCACATTGCTGTTTGTGAGAACTTGGCTGCCATTATTTATAGCTGTTTAACTTGAGGCGCTCCTGGTCCTGGACAAGTCGTTGCATTTACACAGGAGCTCTTCACAATTGCTCTTTCACTTTGCAGATTCATACAAACAGTTCACAGCTCAACATTACAACCATAGCTTTGATTTGCACTGACTGTGTGAATCAGCATCCAACAAGCACACTGATTTCCTACATTATAACAGTGACTACACTTCAAAAAGGACTTAATTGGCTGTAAAGCGCTTTGGGACATCCGGTGGTTGTGAAAGGCGCTATATAAATGCAAGTCTTTCTTTCTTTCTAATTGGTGTGGGAAATATCCTGTTGTTACTGTACTACACAGTCTATAATAACCCACATCCACTTGGCTCATTTGGTAGCTTTATCTGCCAATATTTATCCCTTAACCAACAAAATAAAACAGATTATCTGGTCATTATCACATTGCTGTTTGTGGGAGCTTGCTGTGCACAAATTGGCTGCCGCGTTTCCTCCATTACAACAGGGACTACACTCCAAAAGTACTTCATTGGCTGCAAAGTGCTTTGAGACGTCCGCTGGTCGTGAAAGGCGCTATATAAATGCAAGTCTTTCTTTTCTTTTCTCACATTATTGTGGATTCAATCTTCGCTCCAAGACCGAAGCACGTAATCGAGATTAACGCTCCACTCATGCGAGAGAGCGTTGCATTGTTGGAGATGTCGTCCTTTGGGTGAGATTTCAATGGGGTGCTTTCTGCCTGTGCCATTATTTCAGGTGATGATTTGAAGAATAGCAGGGAGTTCTCCCAATATCCTAACCAACATTCCTCCCTCATCCGACACCACAATTAACTTGTCCCGTATCGAATCATAGAATCATAGAAGTTTACAGCACAGAAGGAGGCCATTTCGGCCCATCGTGTCCATGCCGGCCGACAATTGGCTATCCAGCCTTATCCCACTTTCCAGCTCTTGGTCCGTAGCCCTGTAGGTTACGGTACTTCAAATGCACATCCCGTACCTCTTAAATGTGATGAGGGTTTTTGCCTCTACCACCTTTTCAGGCAGTGAGTTCTAGACCCCTACCACACTGGGTGAAGGAATTTCCCCTCAAATCCCCTCTAAACCTTCTACCAATGACTTTAAATCAATGCCCCTGGTTGTTGACCCCTCTGCAAAGGGAAATCGGCCCTTTCTATCCACTATATCTAGGCCCCTCATAATTTTATACACCTCAATGAGGTCTCCCCTCAGTCTCCTCTGTTCCAAGCATCAGCCATGATCATATTGAATGGCGGTGCAGACTCGAAGGGCCAAATGGCCTACCACTGCTCCTATTTTCTATGAAATCTGTCCTCAGAGCTAAGATTCTCCAATCCCGGCAACATCCTCGTAAATCTCCTCTGCACCCTCTCCAGTGCAATCACGTCCTTCCTGTAATGCGGTGACATGAACTGCGCGCAGTACTCCAGCTCGTTGGATGGAAAGGCAGGTAGGGGAGTTGGGAATGGGGGTTGGGAATGCGGGTTGGGAATGGGAGTTGTCCTCCATTATGAAGAGCTGTCAGTGGGGAAATTGGGTTATTGCTCTTCAAACTTTCAAATACTGAACAATGAATTGCACCTGTGCAGAGACCCACGGGACAGGTGTGCAATCAACACCATCCACACAGGATTGGCTTGGCAGAAACCAGGTGATATTTTGGGCGTTCCACATTTTCCGATACTGTATGAAGAGATGATGGGGAAGGCACGTAACATTGATCAGACTCCTGGATGTAAAGTTCTGGGTCATCTCAGGAAGGGTGGCGCGCACATTGGCACCTGTACGCCTTACGTAAGGAGTTCCGAACCGCCATAGCATATGGGTAAGAGAACTTTCAGTGCCCACTCTTCAGCTGGTGTCAACAGTCCTGTCATTTGCAACTGAAAGATATTGGTTTTGTCATCCCTTTCCACCACTCCAAGTGGACCAAGTGCTCAAAAAGTGTCTGTATAATGATTGATAATAGACACCCAGGATTGGGTTACGGGCTGGAAAATAATTAAGGGGTTCGGTCATAAGAATATAAGAAATAGGAGTAGGAGTAGGCTATTTGGTCCCTCGAGCTCCTCCGCCATTTAATAAGATCATGGTTGATCTGATCTTGGGCTCAGCTCCACTTCCCTGCCCGCTCCCCATAACCCTTGACTCCCTTATCGCTCAAAGATGTGTCATCTTTGCCTTAAATATATTCAATGAACCAGCCTCTGGGCAGAGAATTCTACAGATTTACAATCCTCTGAGAGAAGAAATTCCTTCTCATCTTAGTTCTAAATGGGCGACCCCTTATTCTTAAACTATGCCCCCTAGTTCTAATCTGCCCTATCAGTGGAAACATCCTCTCTGAATCCACCCTGTCAAACCCCCTCATAATCTTATATGTTTCAATAAGATCCCCTCTCATTCTTCTAAACTCCAATGAGTAGAGGCCCAACCTACTCAACCTTTCTTCATAAGTCAACCCCCTTCATCTCAGGAATCACATAGTGAACCTTCTCTGAACTGCCTCCAATGCAAGTATATCCCTCCTTAAATAAGGAGACCAAAACTGTATGCAGTACACTAGGTGTGGTCTCACCAATACCCTGTACAGTTCAACAGGACTTCTCTGCTTTTATATTCCATCCTCCTTGCAATAAAGACCAACATTCCTTTGCCTTCCTGATTACTTGCTGTATGTACCTGCAAACTAACTTTTTGTGTTTCATACATAAGGACACCCAGGTCGCTCTGTACTGCAGCATTTTGTAATCTCTCTCCATGTAAATAATAATTTAAAAAAAATTTTTTCCTGCCAAAGTGGATAACCTCACACTTTCCAACATTATACTCCAGCTGCCAAATGTTTGCCCACTCACTTAGCCTGTCTATATCCCTTTACAGATTTTTTGTGTCTTCCTCACAACTTGCTTTCCCACCCATCTTTGTAACATCAGCAAACTTGGCTACATTACACTCGGTCCCTTCATCCAAGTCTTTAATATAGATTGTAAATATATAGAATAATGGATATAAAAAGTGGCTTAAAGGCTGGAATCTAATCATTCGATTTGGATGGTTTGCATAGAATAATGGATATACAGAGTGGGTTAAAGGCTTCAATGTGTTGCATGAATTTGAAAGCCTGAGGAATGGAAGACTAAAAGAAATAAAGAACTTGTATTTATGTGCAAGCATCTCATTACTTCTCAGTCACCCCCAGAGCGCTTCACATGCAATCAATGACTTTGATGTGCAGTGACGATTGCTAAGCTCAGTCGGTAGATGCACAGTTTCGAAGACCTGGGAAAGACCTGTGTTAGTATTGCAGACAGCCCAATGAGATTTGATTTCAGCACGGCGAGGAGGAAGAGTACATGGGACAGTGCTTCTGGAGGGTTGGGAGAAGAAAAGGGAAGTTCAGAGCAACCAATAAATTTGGGAAAATTCAAAAAGGTCGCAACAGAAGAGGTGAGCGATGGGACCATCTATCAGATAGTAAGCTTTTCCTTGTACCCCAACTGGGATAAGCTCACAAGAAATCTGGGGCCGTATCACCGCCCGCACGCATTCTGCTCTGAGCAAGCGCAGGTGCCCGAAAGAGACAACTTTCACTTTCTGAATGCTCTGAAATTTCCCGAATTCGATGCTCTCTCAGGAAATCAACCCCAGATGTATATTAGACTGGAAATGGAACACACATTGTTCGATAATCCTGGCTTTAAATCACATTAATGTCACGGGGAGGGTTCTATCCCAAGGGCTGTGGTTGCAATTTCAAAATGAAAGAAAAATTAATTTTTTTTTGCTTGCTCTCCGCACCGAATGTTTCACTTTCCCGTCCTCTGCCGTTGGCTCTGAACCTCCGCGGCTGTGCCGTTTCCAGCGGTGTGTGTCCCCGGGAATCCATCATTCACGTTGTGGGGCCTGACACTGAGTGTCAGCGGGTTATTACTGAGGCCCAATCACGTCCTCCTCCAACATTCATGCACGGCCACTCCAGCAGGGGTCACTGCAAAGCGACCAGGAGCAGGAACTCTGGCTGGGGTTTATTTTTTAAACCATTAGCGCAAGTGCACTGGGGCCAATTGTAGTGACCTCTCCGACTGCTTGCCTCAGCTACTTGTGGCTAATCTTTTTAACCCTTTCGCCAATAATTGCCAAGTGCCGCAGTACAGCGGGACCTGGGGGTACTTGTGCATGAAACACAAAAGGTTAGTATGCAGGTACAGCAAGTGATCAGGAAGGCCAATGGTACCTTGGCCTATATTGTAAAGGGGATGGAGTATAAAAGCAGTGAAGTCTGGCTACAGTTATACAGGGAACACTGCGTGCAGTTTTAGTTTCCATTTTTACGAAACGATTTACTTGCTTTGAAGCCAGTTCAGAGAAGGTTCACTAGGCTGATTCCAGAGATGAGGGGGTTGACTTATGAGGAAAGGTTGAGTAGGTTGGGCCTCTACTTATTGGAATTCAGAAGAATGAGAGGTGATCTTATCGAAACGCATAAGATTATGAGGGGACTTGACAAGGTGGATGCAGAAAGGATGTTTCTGTTGATAGGGGAGACTAGAACTAGGGGGCATAATCTTAGAATAAGGGGCCGCCCATTTTAAACTGAGATGACGAGAAATTTCTTCTCTCAGAGGGTTGTAAATCTGTGAAATTCGCTGCCTCAGAGAGCTGTGGAAGCTGGGACATTGCATAAATTTAAGACAGAGACAGGCAGCTTCTTAACCGATAAGGGAATAAGGGGTTATGGGGAGCGGGCAGGGAAGTGGACCTGAGTCCATGATCAGATCAGCCATGATCATATTGAATGGCAGAGCAGGCTCGAGGGGCCATATGGCCTACTCCTGCTCCTCTTTCTTATGTTTGTATGTTCTTATAAGAGCGGGCATCAAGGCTTGTGATGCATTGTTCCCAAGAAACGTGTTACACCATATTGATTGCTATGGCGGCAGGCTCCTCCCAGAATTCATAACAGTCGTGAAAGCCTCCTATTAAATCTATCAGGACAATAGATTTAATGGAAGGTGCACATAATTTCTATGGTAATGGGACATCCTGCCTCGATAGCTTTCTTTTGTATTTGTTATTTTCTGGCAATCACTGGTACATGAAGGCAGAAGATGTGTCAATTTACATGTCAATTTTTTGCTCAATGCCAACAAAATGGTAAAGAAAGAACTTGCATTTATATAGCGCCTTTCAGCCAACTTTTTGGAGTGTAGGGAATGCAGCAGCCAATTTGTGCACAGCAAGCTCCCACAAACAGCAGTGTGATAATGACCAGATAATCTGTTTTCATGACGTTGGTTGAGGGATAAATGGTTCATTCTCTGGTTGGCAACCAGTAACTACTGGGGTGCCGCAGGGATCAGTGCTGGGACCCCAACTATTTACAATCTACATTAACGACTTGGAAGAAGGGACTGAGTGTAACTTGGCTAAGTTTGCTGATGATACAAAGATGGGAGGAAAAGCAATGTTTGAGGAGGACACAAAAAAATCTGCAAAAGGACACAGACAGGCTAAGTGAGTGGGCAAAAATTTGTCAGATGGAGTATAATGTTGGAAAGTGTGAGGTCATGCACTTTGGCAGAAAAACTCAAAGAGCAAGTTATTATTTAAATGGAGAAAGATTGCAAAGTGCGACAGTACAGCAGGACCTGGGGGTACTTGTGCATGAAACACAAAAGGATAGTATGCAGGTACAGTAAGTGATCAGGAAGGCCAATGGTATCTTGGCCTTTATTGTAAAGGGGATGGAGTATAAAAGCAGGGAAGTCTTGCTACAGCTGTATAAGGTATTGGTGAGGTCACACCTGGAATACTGTGTACAGTTTTGGTTTCCATATTTAAGAAAGGATATACTTGCTTTGGAGGCAGTTCAGAGAAGGTTCACTAGGTTGATTCCGGGGATGAGGGGGTTGACTTATGAGGAAAGGTTAGAAACATAGAAACATAGAAAATAGGTACAGGAGTAGGCCATTCGGAGCCTGCACCACCATTCGATAAGATCATGGCTGATCATTCCCTCAGTACCCCTTTCCTGCTTTCTCTCCATACCCCTTGATCCCCTTAGCCAGTTGAGTAGGTTGGGCCTCTACACATTGGAATTCAGAAGAATGAGAGGTGATCTTATCGAAACGTATAAGATTATGAGGGGGCTTGACAAGGTGGGTGCAGAGAAGATGTTTCCACTGATGGGGGAGACTTGAACTAGAGGGCATGATCTTAGAATAAGGGGCCGCCCATTTAAAACAGAGATGAGGAGAAATTTCTTCTCTCAGAGGGTTGTAAATCTGTGGAATTCGCTGTCTCAGAGAGCTGTGGAAGCTGGGACATTGAATAAATTTAAGACAGAAATAGACAGTTTCTTAAACGATAAGTGGATAAGGGGAGCGGGCAGGAAAGTGGAGCAGAGTCCATGATCAGATCAGCCATGATCTTATTGAATGGCGGAGCAGGCTCGAGGGGCCATATAGCCTACTCCTGCTCCTATTTCTTATGTTCTTATGTTCTTATAGATATTGCCTAGGACACTGGGGAGAACTCCCCCTCTCCTTCTTCAAATAGTTCGATGGGCTCTTTTGCATCCACCTGAGAGAGCAGACGGGGCTTCGGTTTAACGTCTCATCTGAAAGTCGGCACCTCCGACAGTGCAGCGCTCGCTCGGTACTAGCTTTGAAGTGCGAGCCTGGATTATGTACTGAAGTCTCTGGAGTGGGACTTGAACCCACAGCCTCCAGGTCGAGTGTGCTATCAATTTAGCCATGACTGACACCTTAGGCTTGAAGTTAGATGTTCGTGGTGTTATTCTTTGGCTCCTGGACGGTTCTCCCAGGCGGCCTTGTCAGTGCCGATCTGCATGGTGGTACAAAGTCTGATGTGACTCGTGCTGTCAGGTGTTCCCCTGCTCATAAATCACCACATGATCTGCATTAGGCCCAAACAACTAGAGCAAGGCTGCTTTCGGGAATCGATTTATTTGTCTCCACTCAGAGATCAGGATTTAAAAGTTTTGTATTCATTTCATTTCATGCCCATCAAGGTAAGCGATGTTCGGTGACTGGGAATAGGACGCTCTTTCCACTTCTTGCACCCAGTATCAGCACAAAGCATTCCCAAGTAAGACTTGCCTTTCACAACCACCGGACATCCCAATGAAGTACTTTTGGAAATGTAGTCACTGTTGTAATGTGGGAACCGCGGCAGCCAATTTGCACACAGCAAGCTCCCACAAACAGCAATGTGATAATGACTGGATAATCTGTTTTTTTATGTTGAGTAAGAGATAAATATTAGCAAGGACACCGGGGATAACTCCGCTGCTCTGCTTCAAAATAGTGTCATGGAATCTTTTATATCATCGCGAGAGCGCAGACGGTTTAACGTCTCATCCGACGGTGCAGCACTCCTTCAGCGCTGCACTGGAGTGTCAGCCTAGATTTATGTGCTCAAGTCTCTGGAGGTAAGGTTTGCACAAGTTAACTGCGAAGTCGAGTTCTCTCTGCACTGCCCCATCAAGCACTCTCAGGCCAGATACATCAGGTCAGTTACAGAATGTGTTCTCAAAGTGTGCTTGAGCCCCAAACTCCGAGAACACTCCCGACTGCACCAATGGGAGGGTTTTCTCATGTACTCTGCAGCTAACCTGTGTTGCATCTGACCTGTGCATGCTCAGCATGGACACTGAAATGGGAAGTCTTTCGATCCCCAGTGCTAACATCCCTGACCTTGAAGTATGCAAGCATGCAAGCGAAAAAAGTTATTCAAAAAAATGAACAAGTTTCCTGCAGTATCAGTGTCTGCCACTAGATGTCTGCACCGAGAGTAACTAGTGTGCTGGAACTCGCAAAAAATGTGGAAGAATCTAACTACAGCAAATCTTTCCCTTTAATGGGCCTTGCGATCACAATCCCATGCATACACAATTTTTTCAATTTAAAAGCCGGTTCAGTGGTTGCGCGGGACTCCTAGAGCACTGCACTGGACTCCTAGAGAGCTGCATGGGACCCCTACAGCACGGACCCCTAGAGCACTGCACTGGACCCCGAGAGCACTGCACTGGACTCCTAGAGCGTGGACCCCTAGAGCACTGCACGGGACCCCCTAGAGAGCTGCATGGGACCCCTAGAGCACTGCACTGGACCCCTTGGGTGCAGACCCCTAGAGCACTGCACTGGACCCCTACAGCACGGACCCCTAGAGCACTGCACTGGACCCCGAGAGCACGCACCCCTAGAGCACTGCACTGGATCCCGAGAGCACTGCACTGGACCCCTAGAGCGCGGACCCCTAGAGCACTGCGCGGGACCCCGTAGAGCACTGCACGGGACCCCAAGTGCACTGCACAGGACCCCTAGAGCGCGGACCACTAGTGCAGTGCTCTAGGGGTCCCGCGCAACCACTGAGCCAGCTTTTAAATTGAAAAAATTGTGTATGCGTGGGATTGTGAATGCAAGGCCCATTAAAGGGAGAGGAATAGTTATATTCTTCCACATTTTTTGCGAGTTCCAGCACACTAGTTACTCTCGGTGCAGACATCTAGTGGCTGACACTGATACTGCAGGAAGCTTGAAAGGCGCTAGAGAGCTGCACAGGATCCCTAGAGCGCTGCATAGGACCCCTGGAGCATTGTACTGGACCCCTGGGATGCTGCGCTGGACCCCTAGAGCACTGCACTGGACCCCTAGAGCACGGAACCCGAGAGCACTGCACTGGACTGTTAGAGCGCTGCACTGGACCCCTAGAGCACGGAACCCGAGAGCACTGCACAGGACTCCTAGTGCGCTGCATGGGACCCCAAGAGCACGGACACCTAGAGCACTGCACAGGACGCCTAGAGCACTGCACTGGACTGTTAGAGCGCTGCAATGGACCCCTAGAGCACTGCACTGGACCCCTAGGGCACTGCACAGGACCTCTAGAACACTGCACCAGACCCCTTGAACACTGCACTGGACCCCTGGAGCACGCACTGGGCCCCTAGAGCACTGCATTGGACTCCTAGAGCGCAGACCCCAAGAACACTGCACTGGACCCTGAGAGCACGGACACCTTTTGCTCTGCGCGGGACCCCAAGAGCGCTGCGCAGGACCCCGAGAGCACGGACCCCTAGAGCATTGCGTGGGACCCTGAGAGCACTGCACAGAACCCCGAGAGTGCGGCATGGACTTGCAACTTAAAGCAAACATTGCCCTCCAGTCTGGGCAAGTGAAAATAATTTTCATTTTTCCATTTTTTGGTTCCCTCTCAACTTCGTGCTGAAGGTGCTGGGGTCAAGGTCCTCACCAAGTGACCAGTGTACACGTGGAGACTCGGCAGTGTGTGTCGATAGGAACCTCCAGTCGAGGGGACACAGCCAGTCCTGCCCTCTGCCGACATCCGCCAACACAGACTTGAAGAGTAGGAATCACTCGTGATCAGGAGCAGGAACCCTGGCTGATTCTCCTCTAATCGGATGAGACGTTAAACCGAGGCCCCGTCTTCTCTCTCAGGTGGACGTAAAAGATCCCGTGGCACTATTTCGAAGAAGAGCAGGGGAATTATCCCCGGTGTCCTGGGGCCAATATTTATTCCTCAATCAACACAACAAAAAACAGATTATCTGGTCATTATCACATTGCTGTTTGTGGGAGCTTGCTGTGCGGAAGTTGGCTGCCGCGTTTCCTACATTACAGCAGTGACTACATCCCAAAAGTACTTCATTGGCTGTAAAGCGCTTTGGGACATCCAGTGGTTGTGAAAGGGGCTATAGAAATGCAGTCTTTCTTTCTTTAATCCTCCTCCCGCCCAGCCCTGGGGTGACACGACCAATCGTAGCCTCCACTACAGCTTGTGTTAAGACCTTCAGACGAGAAGTCAAGAGAAATGAGGACAAGATCGGCAGTAAATTAACTCCGGGCATTGAAAGCCATGCATCAAGAAACATTTAGCACCATGCTGAATGCTGCCTTTTCCTGAGCTGTTTACAGCGGGAGAGGGTTAAAAGCGCAGCAGCTTTTGACAGACGTGACTGTAAAAGAAGGAATCGCCCCAAAAACCTGGAAACCATTCACTGCTATCAAATATCGACTGCATTCAATTAAACCAAGTATGTATGGGAACACAGAATCCGTCTGAATACAGGGGTCAAAGTAACAAATAAGCCAGGATTAGAAAGGACAGGGAGCCTGATCCCTCCAGGAATTACCAGGTTTAATGACTTTGCCACATGGTTATTAGAAAGTGAGTGGGTGTCCTGGATCTGATCCACCATTCATCAGCCCGGTATTTGTAATCGGACCCCGCGATATTCACATCGAGGAAGTTTTACACCAGGAAACATATGTAGAACAGTTAATGTACGAACGGGTCTTAGGAAACAATGAAATAATTAGAGTGATACTGCTAAACCACTTGATTTCCTATTGAGATTTACACCAGCTAAATCATATTATGCTGATATTACAACAATGGAGGCAATGTCTGGAACTGATTCCTCCACAGTCGTTGTTAACCATTTGTGGACCGGACTGATTTATTGAGAGCTCGGGTTGAGCAGTTTTTTTTTTGCAGGCGTTAAATTTTCACCCCTCCCTTCCTGAAGTGAATGGGTTTGGTCCCACACTTCCCAGCTGCCTTCTGGCACAATCTATTCCAGCAGTGGGGGGGGATCGTCACTGGATAGCGATTGTGAGAAGGGACCCTGGCTGATTCTTATTTTGCTCTCTCCGCCTCGTTCACGGATGCTGAGGCAAGCTGCATTACCTCCAACCGCCACCCTGGCTGAGATGACACCCCATAATATTGAACACTGGGGCCTTCCCGGGCTGTGTGACTCAGTCTGCATTGGGCATTATGCGCACTCATTAGGCCATAAGGAGAGCTTATGGACACATTATAAAACACTGGTTAGGCCACAGCTAGAGTACTGCATGCAGTTCTGGTCACCACATCACAGGAAACATGTGACTGCATTAGCGAGGGTACAGAGGAGATTTACGAGGATGTTGCCTGGACTGGAGAATTTTAGCTCTGAGGAAAGATTGGATAGACTGCGGTTGTTTTCTTTGGAACAGAGAAGAACACAAGAAATAGGAGCAGGCGTAGGCCATTTGGCCCCTTGAGCCTGCTCCGTCATTCAATAAGATCGTGGCTGATCCGATCATGGACTCAGCTCCATTTCCCTGCCTGCTCCCCATAACCCTTTATTCCCTTATCGCTCAAAAATCTGTCTATCTCCGACTTAAATATATTCAATGACCCAGCCTCCACAGCTCTCTGGGGCAGAGAATTCCACAGATTTACAACCCTCTGAGAGAAGAAATTCCTCCTCATCTCAGTTTGAAATGGGCAGCCCCTTATTCTGAGACTATGCCCCCTAGTTTTAGTTTCCCCTATGAATGGAAATATACTCTCTGCATCCATCTTATCCAGCCCTCTCATTATCTTATATGTTTCGATAAGATCACCTCTCATTCTTCTGAACTCCAATGAGTATAGACCCAACCTACCCAACCTATCTTCATAAGTCAACCCCCCCTCATCTCCGGAATCAACCTAGTGAACCTTCTCTGAACAGCCTCCAATGCAAGTATATCCTTTCTTAAATACGGAGACCAAAACTGTACGCAGTACTCCAGGTGTGGCCTCACCAATACCCTGTACAGCTGTAGCAGGACTTCTCTGCTTTTATACTCCATCCCCCCTTGCAATAAAGGCCAACATTCCATTTGCCTTCCTGATTACTTGCTGTACCTGCATACTAACAGGAGGCTGATTAAAGATTTAATTGAGGTGTATAAAATTATGAAGAGCCTAGATAGAGTGGATAGGAAGGACCGATTTCCCTAAGCAGAGGGGTCAACAACCAGGGGGCATAGATTTAAAGTAATTGGTAGGAGGTTTAGAGGGGATTTGAGGGGAAATGTCTTCATCCAGAGGGTTGTGAGGGTCTGGAACTCACTGCCTGAAAGGGTGGTAGAAGCAGAAACCCTCACCACATTTAAAAAGTACTTGTATGTGCACTTGAAGTGCCGTAACCTGCAGGACGATGGACCGAGAGCTGGAAAGTGGGCTTAGGCTGGATAGCTCGTTGTCGGCCGGTGCAGACTCGATGAGCCGAATGGCCTCCTTCTGTACTGCACTATTCCATGGTTCCGTGATTCTAGAAGTTTTTTCCCCCAAAGAATACTGCATTTCTTGCTGGCCTAGTGCAGCCCGTTGGGATACCGAGCCAGGTTTGCCATCACTCTGCAGCAGTCGAGACGTTAGCAATTGGGGTTCGGGAGAGTGAGAACCACCGGGGGGCTCCTGATGCTGATCCCCGTCCAGTGAGCCCAGGCGGAAAGTGCATTGTGTGGCCGACAGGCGAGGGCATCATTGCAGCCTCCCCTGGTCAAATTACCCACCTGCACTCACCGTCCATGAAGAATGGCCTCTCGGGTGAGATGCTGGAAGACAGCTGCCAACTGTGGACCTGCACGCCAGCAAGAGTCATAAGAACATAAAATCATAAGAAATAGGAGCAGGAGTTAGCCATTCGGCCCCTTGAGCCTGCTCCGCCATTCAATAAGATCATGGCTGATCTGATCTTGGGCTCAGCTCCACTTCCCTGCCCACTCCCCACAACCCTTGACTCCCCTATATTTCAAAAATCTCTCTATCACCTTAAATATATTCAATGACCCAGCTTCCGCAGTTCTTTGGGGTAGAGAATTCCAAAGATTCACCATCCTCTGAGAGAAGAAATTCCTCCTCATCTCTGTTTTAAATGGGCGACCCCTTATTCTGAAACGATGTCCCCTAGTTCTAGATTCCCCCACGAGGGGAAACATCCTCTCTGCATCTACCCTGCCGAGCCCCCTCAGAATCTTTTTCGTTTCAATAAGATCACCTCTCATTCTTCTAAACTCCAATGAGTCAGTGCATTTAGGAGAGGAGAGGGAGAAAACGTGGGAGTAAACTGGGGGAAAGGCATCTATTCAACCCACTGTACACACATGTTGTTGCTACATCAGACTGACTGGCCTTTGAAGCCTAATGTACTCACTGACATCTACATAATGGACATAAGATTTGCTAGGAATGGGAATAGGCCAGGGCCGGATTAAGGGCCTGATGGGCCTGGGGCAAACGGATCCAAATGGGCCGATAGTTATGTTTGTTCATGTTCATTACATTACGTATATGATTCTGATTCTGAGCATGAAAACAGGCCAGTATATTCAACACTGAAAGCATATATTCTGTATCAAGTAGGTATATATTCTGGTTCTGGTAACATTGCAAAACTAGATTCCTATACATATATGCAAATTTCTCTCAATAACATGTGAAATAAAACAGGCTAGTACATATTCAGTTCTGTATATCGGTACATTAGTGTATATAGGTACTTCTGTATATCGGTATAAACAAGTGAATTTATTTTCCTCGGTCTTGTTTTTCCTCTCTTATTGTCGATTCTATTCAGCCTATTTGGGAGGCCTTATATTTTTTTTCCAACAATTATTTGGTGGGCCTGGGGCTGCAGCCCCATCCGCCCCACGGTCAATCGCCCCACGGTCAATCCGACCCCACGGTCAATGGTCAATCTGCCCCACAGTCAATGGTCAATCCTCCCCGTGGTCAATGGTCAATCTGCCCCACAGTCAATGGTCAATCCGCCCCGTGGTCAATGGTCAATCTGCCCCACAGTCAATGGTCGATCCTCCCCGCAGTCAATGGTCAATCCATCCCCGTGGTCAATCGGCCCCGCGGTCAATGGTCAATCCGCCCCGTGGTCAATGGTCAATCGTCAATCCGCCCCACGGTCAATACGGCCCACGGCCAATGGTCAATCTGCCCCACAGTCAATGGTCAATCCTCCCCGCGGTCAATGGTCAATCTACCCCACAGTCAATGGTCAATCTGCCCCGCGGTCAATGGTCAATCCGCCCCACAGTCAATGGTCAATCCGTCCCACAGTCAATGGTCAATCCTCCCCGCGGTCAATTGTCAATCTGCCCCACAGTCAATGGTCAATCCGCCCCGTGGTCAATGGTCAATCTGCCCCACAGTCAATGGTCAATCCGCCCCGCGGTCAATGGTCAATCTTCCCCATGGTCAATGGTCAATCCGCCCCGCGGTCAATGGTCAATCCGCCCCGCGGTCAATGGTCAATCCGCCCCATGGTCAATCCACCCCGCGGATCCGCCCCATGGTCAATGGTCAATCCGCCCCATGGTCAATGGTCAATCCACCCACGGTTAATGGTCAATCCGCCCCGCGGTCAATGGTCAATCCGCCCCGCGGTCAATGGTCAATCCGCCCCATGGTCAATCCACCCCGCGGATCCGCCCCATGGTCAATGGTCAATCCACCCACGGTCAATGGTAATCCACCCCGTGGTCAATCTGCCCCGTGGTCAATCCGCCCCACGGTCAATCGGTCCCATGGTCAATCTTCCCTGTGGCCAATCCACCCCGTGGTCAATCCTCCCCATGGTCAATGGGTCCCATGGCCAATCCGCCCCATGGCCAATCCACCCCACGGTCAATCCTCCTCGTGGTTAATCCTCCCCGTGGTCAATCCTCCCCATGGTCAATCCTCCCCGCGGTCAATCCTCCCCGTGGTCAATCCTCCCCGCGGTCAATCCACCCCATGGTCAATCCTCCCCGCGGTCAATCCTCCCCGTGGTCAATCCGCCCCCATGGTCAGTCCGCCCCGTGATTAATCCGCCCCATGGTTAATCCGCCCCATGGTCAGTCCGCCCCGTGGTTAATCCGCCCCATGGTCAATCCTCCCCGCGGTCAGTCCGCCCTGTGGTTAATCCGCCCCTGAAATAGGCAATAGGTCCAATGAACCAGCCCCTTTTTTGACAGACTCCACCGACTAAACTTCTCTCCATATCAGTCAATGAAAACACATCACGCTGCCTTAAAACCCATCATTACAACCCGCCTCAATGACTTCCCCAGTTAACTCACTCCACAACCCTCTTAATCTTAGGGTGATTAAGTTCCCGCTGACTTTTCCCCCTTTCCGATTGCCCCGGTACCTGATCCTTCACCACAACGCACATTGTAGCTATATCAGCATTGTCAGCTCCCTGTATACACTCGGAAACCAGCCCCTTTCCAAAGAAAACAAGCTCAAGTTCCTAAATCTGTCCTCCTAATTTAAATTTCTGATATTTCATTTGTGCTTTATCTGCAAGCAGAGAAACATATGTATATTCAGCGTGGGGAACTCTGCTTGTCTCAAACACAAAAGCTTTCACGAAGAATAAGAGAAACATTCGGGCCATGAGCGAGGCTAACGCGTACGGACTACGATAGTTAAGCACCACAGTCCAGCGAGTAGCAAGTCTTCATTAAGGTATATAAAGTGTTCGACAATGGCACAAGGTAAGCCCAGAATATTACTTCAATGTAAAATCAAATTTAAGAAAGACTTGGATTTATATAGCGCCTTTCACGACCACTGGATGCCTCAAAGCGCTTTACAGCCAATGAAGTACTTTTGGAGTGTAGTCACTGTTGTGATGTGGGAAATGTGACAGCCAATTTGCGCACAGCAAGCTCCCACAAACAGAAATGTGATGATGATCAGATAATCTTTTTTTTTGTTATGTTGATTGAGGGATAAATATTGGCCAGGACACCGGGGATAATTCCCCCGCTCTTCTTCGAAATAGTGCCCTGGGATCTTTTACGTCAACCTGAGAGGGCAGACGGGGCCTCGGTTTAACATCTCACCTGAAAGACGGCACCTCCGACAGTGTGGCATTTCCTCAGCACTGCACTGGAGTGTCAGCTGAGATTTTTTTTTGTGCTCAAGTCCCTGGAGTGGGACTTGAACTCACGACCTTCTGACTCAGGCGAGTGTGCTACCCACTGAGCCACAGCTTTCAAGCGGAACTCAAAGAGTGACAATGTTCAGAATAATCGGCCACTCGGAAATAGAGGCAAAAACATTGGGTTCGATCAGAATACAATTCAATCAAATGGGCTTGAAATTAGCTAGTGTAACGCATGTTTTAATGTGATTTTTTTGCGTTAAAACTGCAGTTTTGTTCTTAAAATAAAGTGCACAAAATTCCTCAAAGTTTAAGAATGGTGTTTTCAAAATATCGGCATTTTCCGGATTGCCATACCTTAAAAATAGGAACGCCTAAATCTGTCCATTCGGCGAACCTGTACTCGCAACGTGGTGACCCCGACTTACGAGAAACCATCAGCGGCAGGTCGGGGCCATACAAGGAGCGGCGAGCAGCGGCCAGGAGCAGCGTGGAGGCGTAGCACTACATGGTACAGCGCGAGCTGGTGCAGGAGGGCGATGGCAGCGAAGAGTAATGTCAGCAAGGTCCAGGTCGGTGATTGGAGCGTGGGCAGGTACAGCAGGGGCGGTGAGAGACTGTGGCGGTGATCGGGGCCCAGGGGAGGCGGGAGTTCGGGGCCAGGGGCCCAGGGGCAGCACGAGCCAGCCCACACTGCGATGTGTGTGCGCACTGGATCCGTGCAGCAGAGCTGGTCTCCAGTTGTCTTGGGTAATCCTTGCCACTGGACCATGACCTAGCTCAGTCGAGCCCGTGTGGTGGCTGGTGTGAAGTCAGATCGTGACTGATCTACTTCAACTAAATGATGAGACAACCTATTTTGGTGATGCTGGCTGAGTGATAAATGTGGGCCATCAAATGAGGGCAAGAGTAACTGTGATGGCCCATCACAGTCAAATAGCCCACTGGCACTCACTGCCCGGGCTAAACAGGAAAAGATGGTCATTATGGAACCACAGAGGATCAGCCCCTTCAGGAGAGATCGGGCACAAAAGTGGAGTTGAGGTCCAGATTAGGAAAAGGGGAGTTGCAACGAGACCTGGGTGTCATGGTACATCAGTCATTGAAAGTTGGCATGCAGGTACAGCAGGCGGTGAAGAAGGCAAATGTCATGCTGGCCTTCATAGTGAGAGGATTTGAATATAGGAGCAGGGAGGTCTTACTGCAGTTGTACAGGGCCCTGGTGAGGAGTTTTGGTCTCCTAATCTGAGGAAGGACATTCTTGCTATTGAGAGAGTGCAGCGAAGGTTCACCAGACTGATTCCTAGGATGGCTGGACTGACATATGAAGAAAGACTGGATTGACTAGGCTTATAGTTACTGGAATTTAGAAGAATGAAAGGGGATCTCACAAAAGCATACAAAATTCTGATGGGATTGGACAGGTTAGATGCAGGAAGAATGTTCCCGATGTTGGGGAAGTCCAGAACCAGGGGTCACAGTCTAAGGATAAGGGGTAAGCCATTTAGGACTGAGATGAGGAGAAACTTCTTCACTCAGAGAATTGTGAACCTGTGGAATTCTCTACCACAGAAAGTTGTTGAAGCCAGTTCGTTGGATATATTCAAAAGGGAGTCAGATGTAGCCCTTACGGCTAAAGGGATCAAGGGGGAGTATGGAGAGAAAGCAGGAATGGGGTACTGAAGTTGCATGATCAGCCATGATCATATTGAATGGTGGTGCAGGCTCGAAGGGCCGAATGGCCTACTCCTGCACCTATTTTCTATGTTTCTATGGTCTTATTGAAAGGTGAAGGAGGCTCATCATCATCATCATCATAGACAATCCCTCGGAATCGCGGAAGACTTGCTTCCACTCTTAAAATGAGTCCTTCGGTGGCTGAACAGTCCAATACAAGAGCCACAATCTCTGTCACGGGTGGGACAGATAGTCGTCGAGGGTAAGGGAGGGTGGGACAGGTTTGCTGCACGCTCTTTCCGCTGCCTGCGCTTGCTGGCCGACTCCTGCTCCTATTTCTTACGTTCTTACAAGAGGAAGGAGGCAGAAAAACACCGTGGTACAACTATAAGTGGAGTGAGTTCATGCTCAGTAAATTTCTTCCGCTATTCTGTGGACTCTGTACGCAGGGAGATGAGCTTTTCCCGTGCTTGAAATATTGGCAGGCTGCTTTTTGTTAAAATACGCAAGATTATGCAGTTGAAGTGTCTGGGGTACTTGAACTGATGTACAGGAGAATCAATATTGAATGAAATTTTGAATTTTTAACGTGACACTTTGACACAATCAAACAGGAAGACTTATGTTCTTCAGTGATCCCACAATCCCCACAAGGTTTGCAAAGGAAATTTGGAAAGAGTCTTTTAATTGCAAGGATGCCAGAATCGCGGCATTATCACATTAGAGATTTTCAAGCAAATCCAGGCATTAGTCAGTGTCTGTTGCAGATGTGGAGGCAATAGATAATCATTGAACAGAATATTTTGTACAGAAATCTACCCACAATTAATCAGAGATCGTGGCCTCATTTTTTTCCAAGTTGAAGAGGAGAGATGCAATTCTGTTTCATGCAGAGAAATCTTTGAACAATTTGGGATTCTTAGTCTGTGCTGTGTTTGCTGATCTCAGCTGGTAAAGTTTGGAAGAATGGGAGGTGATCTCACTGAAACATTTAAATTTCTTACAGGGCTTGACAGGGTAGATGCCGGGAGGATGTTTCCCCGGGCTGGGGAGTCTAGAACCAGGGGGTCACAGTCTCAGAATAAGGGGTCGGCCATTTAGGACTGAGATGAGGTGAAATTTCTTCAGTCAGGAGGTTGTGAATCTCTGGAATTCTCTATCCCAGAGGGCTGTGGATCTCAGCCATTGAGTATATTCAAGACTGAGATCGATAGATTTTTCGGCTCTCAGGGAAATTAAGGGATATGGAGATAGTGCAGGAAAGTGAAGCTGAGGTCAATGATCAGCCATGATCTTATTGAATTGCAGAGCAGGCTCGAGGGGCCTATATGGCCTGCTCCTGCTCCTATTTCTTATGTTCTTACATCAGGTCTCCGACCACCACAAACTGCATCGGGACTTCCAGGGGTTCAGGTGAAACAGCCTCTCAGCATCTACCCTGCCAAGCCCTCGAAGAATGTTATATGTTTCAATCTCTCATGCTTCTAAACTACAGAGAGTATAGGTTCATTCTACTCACTCTCTCCTGATAGGACAGCCCTCTCATCCCAGGAATCAATCAAGTGAGCCTTCAGAGCACCCCCGACCCCCCCACCCCCCGTCCCTCAGAGGCAGGTACATCCTACCTTTCTTGGACAACATTCCCTTTTGACCTAACCCCTTATTTTCCAATTTTCGGAAACTGAGCACTTAACCAAGTGCCGCAACGGGTAAAATCTCCCCAATACTTTTTGGGGGTTGAAATTGCTCCTCTCCGTAAGACCAGTTGCCACCGCATATCGGTGGCCACGCTGCGGAGTGGAGTGGCCGCCGACTTTTCGTGCAATAGCTGTCGCTATCCCAATTGCACTCCCGAGGATGCCCCGATTTCCCCCCCCCTCCCCTTAACGCTCCGCTTCTGCCGACCATTAAGAGCGACTTCTGGATCCGAATTTTAAAAAACAACAAAGAGCCCAAGAGGCGACCTTAACCGCAACTGCGGTAAAAACCATTGAAACGGGGCGCGTATGCCCCATTTCAGACGGTGGGGGAATCCGGCCCCTTTATTTTCTCAGTCTGGGGAGAGGTTCCCCAGCACAATGTTTGGGGAGCAGGCGGGGAAGTGGAGCTGAGACCATGATCAGATCAGCCATGATCTTATTGAATGGCGGAGCAGGCTAGAGGGGGCGTATGGCCTGCTCCTGTTCCTATTTCTTATGTTCTTATGTTAATTTTCTAGGCTTCACTCCGTCGTTTTGGGGTTTATAATTTTGGCTTTCAAGCCAAAAAAGAGTTTAACCTGGAAGGTGTTATGTATGGAAACATTACCAATGTGTAAGACTTGCCAACAGGGGGCGCACCTGTGGGAGACCCACGGGTCACCTGCACACCCCGGGCAAGTAGGCATAAAAGGCAGTCTGCCATGCTGCCTCCTCACTCTGGAGTTACATTAAAGAGACCAAGGTCACAACAGTTTGAGCTTACAGTATACAGTCTTGTGGAGTTATTCTGAATATAACAATTGGCGACGAGTAACAGATCATGAACTTTCACACGGTTAAGGCTGCCGTTGGTATTCTTGAGAGATTTGTTGAGGTTGATGATTGGGAAGTATTTCATGGTCAACAAGCTGGAAAAGGAAGAAACCGCGGTCAAGTGCAGGGCGATTCTCCTCATCATTTGCTGGTTCACGATATATGGCCTCATGAAAAATCTGCTAGCACCGACGAAACCAACGGACAAGATATATGAAGAGTTGTGCACGCTGGTTCGGGAACACATCAAGCCGAAGGAGAGCATCTTGATGGCTAGATATTGCTTTTATACGCACCACCGCTCCGAGGGCCAGGACGTGGCGAGCTATGTCGCCGACCTAAGACGCCTTGCGGGACCGTGCGTATTTGCTGGATTTTTGGGGGAAGTGTTGCAGGACTTTTTCGTGCTTGGAATCGGCCACAAGGTCATTCTTCGCAAACTGCTGTCTGCCGAATCCCTAGATCTGAGCAAGGCTATCACGATAGCCCAGGCTTTCATATCCACGAACGATATCACTAAACAGATATCATTGCAGCATCGAAGCTCACCGGCAAGTACTGTGCATAAAATAATGCCTTGA
Organism: Pristiophorus japonicus; assembly: GCF_044704955.1. Lineage (NCBI taxonomy): Eukaryota > Metazoa > Chordata > Chondrichthyes > Pristiophoridae > Pristiophorus > Pristiophorus japonicus. The sequence goes on from NC_091998.1 coordinate 45,462,565, forward strand.
ACAGGCAGAACTGTACATGGCAGGGCCTACGCACCTGCAGAGGCCAGACCTTGGATGACTCAGAGTCTGCCATGGGGCTTGAATGCGAATCCATTTACACCATGTTGGCACTGCGGGGGTAATCATAGAGCCCATCAATGTCGATTCAAGCACTACATGTGCAAGGGCTGTGGAACACTGGGGCACCTTCAGCGAATGTGCAGATGTGCTGCGACTCACCACGTGGCAGAGTCGGCAGAAGATGACCGATCCGGCGCGGATCACGCTGAACGAGTAAGAGAGGCAACTCAACCCGAGGCTGAAGAGAAAGTGTATGGGGTACACACCTTCACCACCAAAAGCCCTCCGATAATGTTAAAAGTCAAATTAAACGACATACCAGTTTCCATGGAATTGGATACGGGGATGAGTCAGTCAGTTATGAACTAGAAGGCTTTTGAGAAACTGTGGGGCAACAAGGCACAAAGGCCAAAACCAAGCCTGATCCACACCAAAATGCGCACTGACACCAAAGAGCTCATACCAGTCATTGGCAGTGCGGCAGTAAAGGTGTCGTACAATGGAGCTGTGCATGATTTACCACTATGGATTGTACCAGGCGATGGCCCAACGCTGTTCAGCAGAAGCTGACTTGGAAAGATCCGATGGAACTGGGACAACATCAAAGCGCTGTCTTTGGTGGATGACGCCTCGTGCGCCCAAGTGCGAAAGAAATTCCGTCGTTATTTGAGCCAGGCATCGGCAACTTCAGAGGCGCCAAGTGCAGATCCATCCAGTTCCTGACGCACGACCCGTTCATCACAAGGCCCGAGCGGTTCCATACACGATGTGAGAGAAAGTCGAGATCGAGCTGGACAGACTTCATACCACCAGTTGAGTTCAACGAGTGGGCCAGTCCAATTGTTCCGGTGTTGAAAAGTGATGGGACCGTCAGAATCTGAGGGGACTACAAGATAACGATCAACCGAGTCTCGTTACAAGACCAGTACCCACTACCCAAAGCGGATGATCTGTTTGCAACGCTAGTAGGGGGGAAGTCGTTCACCAAGCTGGATCTAACCTCTGCTTACATGACACAGGAGCTAGCTAACCTTCGAAAAAATTGACATCAACACGCACAGATTCATGTACCACAGATGCCCCTTTGGGATTTGCTCGGCTGTGGCCATCTTCCAGAGGAACATAGAGTGTCTGCTGAAATCGGTTCGCGCACCATGGTGTTTCAAGACGACATCTTGATCACTGGCCGCAACACCAGTGAACACTCGTACAACCTGGAAGATTTTCTCAAGCGACTGGGCAGAGTGGGACTCAGGCTGAAACGCTCCAAGTGTGTTTTCCTGACGCCAGAGGTCGGATTTTGGGGGAGAAAGATTGTGGCGGACGGCATCAGACCCACGGACTCCAAGACAGAGGCCATCAAGAATGCACCCAGATCAGAATGTGATGGAGCTATGTTAGTTCCTGGGACTCCTCAACTATTTTGGTAACTTTCTACCGGGGTTGAGCACTTTGCTGGAACCACTGCATTTATTGCTACGCAAGGGTGACGACTGGGTTTGAGACAGCCTTTAATAAGGCCAGAAACCTGCTATGTTCTAACAAGTTACTTGTATTGTATGACTCATATAAATGTTTAGTACTAGCTTGTGATGCATCTTCGTACGGGGTCGGTTGTATGTTACAGCAAGCCAATGGGTCAGGCAAACTGCAGCCAGTTGCATATGCGTCCAGAAGCTTATCTAAGGCTGAAAGAGCCTACAGGTATGGTTGAGAAAGAAGCATTAGCATGCGTATATGGGGTTAAGAAAATGCACCAATACCTATTTGGACTCCGGTTCGAGCTTGAAACCAACCACAAGCCACTCATTTCGCTGTTCTCAGAAAGCAAAGGTATTGACACCAGTGCTTCATCCTGTATCCAAAGATGGGCACTGACGTTATCTGCATATGATTATGTAATCCGCCACAGACCAGGCACTGAGAACTGTGCTGATGCTCTCAGTCAGCTACCATTGCCCACCACCGGGGTGGAAATGGCGCAACCTACAGATTTGCTTCTTGTAATGGATGCTTTTGAGAGCGAGGGATCATCCATCACGGCTCGCCAGATCAGGACCTGGATTAGCCAAGACCCGGTGCTATCACTAGTAAAAAGCTGTGTCCTCAATGGGAGCTGGTCGGTGTTTCCCGGGGAAATGCAAGACGAAATTAAGCCGTTCCACTGATGCAAGGACGAAATGTCCATCCATTTGGAGTGCCTCCTATGGGGGAATCGTGTAGTTTTGCCAAAAAAAGGCAGGAAAATGTTTATACGCAACCTTCACATTACCCACCCAGGCATAGTCATGATGAAGGCTATCGCCAGGTCGCACGTTTTGTGGCCCGGCATTGACTCGGAATTGGAGTCATGCATACACCAATGTAACACTTGCTCACAGTTGAGCAATGCACCAAGGGAGGCCCCACTGACTCTGTGGTTATGGCCCTCCAAACCGTGGTCCAGGGTCCATGTAGATTTCACTGGCCCCTTTCTAGAAAAGATGTTCCTAGTAGCAATGGATGCTTACTCTAAATGGATTGAATGTATAATAATGTTGTCATGTACGTCCACTGCCACCATTGAATGCCTCCGGGCCATATTCGCCACCCCATGGTTTGTCTGACGTCCTTGTTAGTGACAATGGACTATGCTTCACCAGCTCCGAAATCAATGATTTCATGACCCGCAATGGCATCAAGCATGTCAGGTCTACACCGTTTAAGCCCACATCCAATGGTCAAGCGGAACGTGCAGTCCAAACTATCAAGCAGAGCTTGAAACGCATGACGGACGGTTCCCTGCAGACCCGGTTATCTCGGGTTCTGATCAGCTACCACACACGACCCCACTCGCTTAACAGGGTTCCCCCTGCAGAATTGCTAATGAAGAGAGCGCTCAAAACCAGGCTCTCCTTAGTCCACCCAGATCTCAATGATCATGTAGAAACCCAGCGTCACCGACATAACATGTACCACGATCGCGCGGCTGTATCGCGTTACATTGAGGTTAATGACCCTGTGTTTGTTCTTAATTACGGTCGTGGTCCCAAATGAGTTGCTGGTACTGTGTTAGCCAAGGAGGGGAATAGAGTGTTTGTTGTCAAACTTTTGAATGGAAAAACGTGTAGAAAGCACTTGGATCAGACCAAACTGCGGTTCACTGACAACCAAGAACAGTTTGAAGAGGACATTACCATTAATGATCCACCCACACACACCCAACCAGCAATCGGCCTCGCGGTCAACCACGAGGATGAACCCACCATACCCGACAGTCCGATCAGACCAGCCACATCGCAGTGCAGCAATGATCCGACCCACTCACCCAGGCCAGGAATTCAACTCAGGCGATCAACCCGGGAACGTAGAGCCCCGGATCGCCTCAACTTGTAAATAACTTGTATCTAAGACTTTGGTGGGGGGGGGAATGATGTTATGTCTGTAAACATTACCAATGTGTAAGGCTTGCCACCAGGGGGCGCACCTGCGGGAGACCCAAGGGTCACCTGCACACCCTGGGCAAGCAGGTATAAAAGGCAGTCTCCTATGCTGCTTTCTCACTCTGGGGTTACATTAAAGAGACCAAGGTCACAACAGTTTGAGCTTACAGTATACAGTCTTGTGGAGTTATTCTGAACATAACAGAAGGGTTACGAATATTTTCAATACGAAAATAAAGTAATTGTATCACCGTAAACCCAGATATATCCTGTTAATTTGTGAATGGGAACCATTTAAAAGACATACAATAAACTGACTGGGTTTGAAGAGCCTGACAGATTGTAGGATGAGCTGAGCCAACTTTGCTTTGTAGAATTATTTACTATATATCCTATTTTAATATTGTCTGCAAATTTGGACACCACTCCCTCTAGCCCTATCTCCAAATTATTGATTTACACAATGAATAAAAGTGATCCCATAACATGAGTCACTACTCACATCCAGCTACTCTGCAAAACTGCCCTTAACTCCTATATTCTGTTTCCTTCCTTCTAACCAGTTTTTAATTCAATTTGCTATCCTCCCAATAATTCCATACCCCTTAATCTTCTGTGTGCTACCTCGCAGGGCCTTTCTGAAAGTCCATGTAAACCACATCCATCGCCTCCCCCCCCCACCCCCCTTTGTCACTTGCTCAAGGAAGTCTATCAGGTTTGTCAAGCATCATCTTCCTGACTGAAATTCATGTTGACTGCTTATTTTCTCCTTATCTAGATATTTAGAAATGTCATCTTTAATTAAAGATTTCAAAATTTTCCCTGCCACAAATGTGAAATCAACGAGGCTGTAATTTCCCCGGTTAGCTCTGTCCTCTAGCACTCATCCACTCTAGGGCCTCTGCTATTTCTTCACTCATTTCCCTCAGGATCCCTGGATGTATCCTGTCAGGCCTTGGAATGTTGTCTTCCTGCAGTTTAACTTAACTTCTCTAATAGTTTTCTATTATAGCTAATTTCACTTTTAACCAATTCAGGATTTCCCCCCCCCTCCCCAATATCCTTCTCTCTTGTAACCATCGAGTGACAGATTAAACATCCCTGCCAGTTTCCACTTACAACTGTTCTCCCTTTCTTAATAAAAACATACGAATTAGGAGCAGTAGACCATTCGGCCCCTGCGCCATTCAATCATCATCATTATAGGCAGTCCCTCTTAAAATGAGTTCTCAGGTGACTGAACAGTCCAATTTGGGAATTACAGTCTCTGTCAAAAGTGGGACAGACAGACATTGGAGGAAAGGGTGGGTGGGGAGTCTGGTTTGCCGCATGCTCCTTCCGCTGCCTGCGCTTGTTTTCTGCATGCTCTCGGCGACGAGACTCCAGGTGCTCAGCGCCCTCCCGGATGTTCTTCCTCCACCTAGGGCGGTTTTGGGCCAGGGGCTCCCAGGTGTCGGTGGGGATGTTGCACTTTATCAAGGTGGCTTTGAGGGTGTCCTTGAAACGTTTCCTCTGCCCACCTAGGGCTCGTTTGCCATGTAGGAGTTCCGAGTAGAGCGCTTGCTTTACATCATGGTGATCCCCATATCCCTTGATTTCCCCAAAAGTCTAAAAATCTGTCTATTTCAGCCTTGCGTGTACTCAACGAGTCAGCATCCACAGTACTTTGGAGTAGAGAATTCCAAAGATTCACGCCCAATTATTTTTTGGGTGCGTGGCCCCTTTAACTTGTGGTGCAGCCTGTTGAAATTTCTGCGCATGCGCGGTTTTTTTCCTTTTGTAAAGCCAGCAAGCGACTTGCGTCAGCTTAAAGGGAACTTTGTACACAACCCTTTGAGTGAAGAAATTCCTCCTCATCTCGGTCTTAAATGGCCGACCCCTTATCCTGAGACTATTCCCCCTACTTCTAAACTCTCCAGCCCAGGGGAAATAATGTCTCAGCATCCACCCTGCCAATCCCCCTCAAAATCTCAATGAGATCACCCCTCTTTCCTCTAAACTCCGGAGAGTATCGGCCCAATCTGTTCAATCTCTCCTCGTAGGGCAACCCTCTCATCCCAGGCATCAATCGAGTGAACCTTTGTTCCACCGCCTCTAAGACCTCTGTGTGCATTACTCCAGTTTTTTATTTTAATTTTAATCCAAAAAAAATTCTAAAATCTTCTTCAATCTTTCTGAAATATTCCATGTGCTCCTGGGAGGAAACAAAGGAACTGTTGGTCTCAACAGCAAACAACTGTGTCCTCCCCCTAATGATCACTTCTCGTGTTACTGCACTCCAAACTAAATTGCTAATCTCCCATCCTCCCCCACCCTCAACCACACCAAGCTATCTAATGTTTCCTTAGTGCCATTGTGATCCATTTGATGGTCGTGCCCGGAGTCTTTATCCTTCCCACAGGACGAGAGCTTCAAACTTGTTAAAGGACATCATTTGCTCTGGGCATTTGCGCTCACAACAACAACACATGCATTTATATAGCGCCTTTAATGCAATAAAACGTCACAAGCACTTCCCAGGGGCGATTATCAGACAATATTTGACACCGAGCCACATAAGGAGATATTAGGGCAGGACAAGGTCACAGAGGTAGGTTTTAAGGAGCATCTTAAAGGATGAAAGAGAAGCGGAGAGGTTTAGAGAGGGAATTCCAAAGGCTTAAGAGAACCACACTTCTCCTTCCTCTCTTCCCCATACCTGTGGATAGACCGCTGCTAAGGCAACCCCCTCTCCTTAATGATGCTAACAGAGGAATGTGTAAAAGTGCCAATGTCTGCAGAGAGACACAAGATAGACTGACAGAGAGAGGGCATAAATTCTGACTGTCAGCACAAAGCACAGATGATTCGATTGTATCGTTACGCATACAGTATCAACTATTCTACTGTCTACCTAAAAGCTGCAATTTATCTTTTGTAATATGAAGTGGCATTGTACATTGGTCCAGTGATTGTAGTTTCCAGGAAATGGTTACTGGGAGAGAGGGAAGAAGAGAGAGAGAAAGAGAGAGTCCGTACTGAAGCAAAAGTTGCTTTTGAATTAAGTTTTTAACACCACTTTTCAGGTCATCGTGAAGTACTTCATCACAGACCCCCGAAAACATCATATTCATCCACGTGTTCTCAGCATTGATGGCATAGCCAAGGAGAACCTCACCTTCAACCAGCTGGGACTAGTTTAGGCATGAATCACGCTGCAACCATATCAGAATATTAAACAGAAAAACTTGCATTTCCATAGCGCCTTTTAGACCTCAGGACATCCCAAAGCGCTTTGCAGCCAGTGTAGTCACTGTTGTAATGTAGGAAACGCATGTAGGAAACCTCCCTGATAAAGTGCAACATGCCCACCGACACCTGGGAGTCCCTGGCCAAAGACCACCCTAAGTGGAGGAAGTGCATCCGAGAGGGCGCTGAGCACCTCGAGTCTCATCGTCGAGAGCGTGCAGAAACCAAGCGCAGGCAGCGGAAGGAGCATGCGGCAAACCAGTCCCACCCTCTCTTACCCTCAACCACTATCTGTCGCACCTGTGACAGAGTCTGTGGCTCTCGTATTGGACTGTTCATCCACTAAGGACTCACTTTTAAGAGTGGAAGCAAGTCTCGATTCCGAGGGACTGCCTAAGATGATGTAGGAAACGCGGCAGCCAATTTGTGCACAGCAAGCTCCCACAAACAGCAGTGTGATAATGATCAGCTGATGCATTTACGCTCTCTCCTTCCTAACTTTAAACAGCGCTTTCGAGTAAGTGTCCCGGAAAGCACCTACACACACCTTCAATGCCTTCCTCCCTTCAACCTTTCCCGCCTGAGCGCAGGAGCCACGAGGCGGGGCAGCGCGCGCCTGTTCGCACCATGTCAGCCGCGGTTTCAGCGCGGGAAATTTCAAGCAGTGTATGGGTCTTTGCAGTGACTTTCCATATCCTGAGCGGGGGCAAGCGGGCATGGTCCTCCAAAGGCTGCGCGGCAGTCGGCATGGATGGCCCTGGCACACAGCGACGGGCCTAGCAACCAGCTTCACGCCTTCAACCGGCAGCTGCAGAGGGTCGATGTCGTGTCGCGGGCCGATCACCATCAGCAGCCGGGGCCGTAACACAGTTGCGGCATTACTTTTCCTGAGTGACTGATTAGGTTGCACTAAATCACCGCTTGCCTCCGGCACTTTTTGGTCACGTTGACGGCAGAGCGGAAATCTCATTCTCAAAACGAGCAGGGCTGTATTGCTCTGAAAGGATTTTGTCAGCGGCCACTGATAGATTGTTATGTATGGGTGACAGCTGGAAATGGGGACTTCCCCGATCAATACCGTGCTCGTATGAAGCCATCAGTGATCCCGTCGATTAGATCATCGGTCGGTGATAGATGGAGAGTTGAAGAACATTGCTACCGACTGCGGGGTCAGAGGTTAGAGAATTGTTGATGAGCAGAGATTCAGAACGTTCCCTCATAACTCAGGCGGGCATACGCAGACATGCAGGCAAGGAAGGTTCAATCTGTGCTGTTAGCTGATCATAGCCGGACTCGCAGGATGGACGATACGATAGGCCTAAGGCTAGTGAGAGAAAATTAAATCAGCCAGGGTTACCTGCTTCTGATCAATGACCAGTCACCCCTGTTGGAAAGAATGTGTGTGTATATATGTGAAGGTTGGGTTAGAACAGGTGTGATTCCCTCCACAGTTGAATAGCTTCCTGATACTCGCTGGGGCCAGGCTCACAAAGTGAAGAGTGGCTACTTGGTTGAGGTAGCAGAGGGTGCTGGCACCCACTTGGGCCAAACCCGAGCACCTTCAGGAGAGGAGGGGAGAACCCGGTCATAAAAAGCGGCGGAGAGAAAAAAAGAAAGACCTGCATTTATATAGCACCTTTCACAACCACCGATGTCCCAAAACACTTTACAGGCAATCAAGTGTAGTCACTGTTGTAAGGTTAGGAAATGCAGCAGCCAATTTGCGCACAGCAAGCTCCCACAAATAGCAATGTGATAATGAGCAGCTAATCTATTTTTAGTGAGGTTGATTGAGGGATAAATATTGGCCCAGGATCCCGGGGATAACTGTCCTGCTCTCCGAAATAGTGTCATGGGATCTTTTCCGTCTACCTGAGAGAGCAGACGGGGGCCTCGGTTTAACGTCTCATCCGCAAGACGGCACCTCCAACAGTGCAGCGCTCCCTCAGCACTGCACTGGGAGTGTCAGCCTAGATTTTTATGCTCGAGTCTCTGAATCAACCAGGGTTCCTGCTCCAGATCCAGTGACCCTTGCTGGAAAGCGTGCATCTCTGGGTGAGACCAGGCTGGGTGTGTTGTTTTCCACAGTGCATTAGCCTGCCAACATTCATTATCTAGGCTCATAGCTGAGCAAGACCACCCATGGAACTGTGCTCAAGCACGAGTCAGCACATTTCAATCGTATCAGAATCAGCCCTTTCGGCCCAACTGGTCCATGCCGGTGTTTATGCTCCACACGCTTCTCCATCTCACCCCATCAACAAATCCTTCTGTTCCTTTCTCCCTCATGTGTTTATCCAGCTTCCCCTTAAATGCATCTGTGCTATTCGCCTCAACCTCTCCCTGTGGCAGCGAGTTCCACATTCTCACCGCTCTCTGGGTAAAGAAGTTTCTCCTGAATTCCCTATTGCAAAGCCTGCAACACGAAGGGCCACCTTCAGCGTATGTGTAAAAGAAATACGACTCACCGTCTAGCAGAGGAGTCGGTAGTTGACTTTGAATCCTGTGGGGAGTACGATGATTTGGCCAGAGAAGCAACTCAGCCCCAAGAAGAAGTGTATGGAGTGGACCACCGATTGTCCTCCAGTGAAGATGGAAGTGGACACGGGAGCGAGCCAGTCAGTGATGAGCCAGAACTAGGATTTATGTCCCCCTAGTTCTGCTCTCTCTCGCAAGTCTATGTGTACCCTATCAAACTCAATCATAGTCTCAAAGACCTTGATCAGGTCAGCCCTCAGGTAGAGAAAAGGGCCCCAGTCTGTTCAATCTTTCCTGATCGGTATAACTTCTCAGGTCTGATATCATCCTAACAAATTGTTCTCCAGTGCCTCGACATCCTTTTTTATAATTATGGACATTTAAGAGAGGAACAGGGAACCAAATAGAGTGACAAATTGAAATTGTAGGACATGTGTGCAAGAAATCAACTCCGGAACCCACACAGTGTTGTTGCTGTATCGGGACATCCCCCTCCGCTAAACTGAGCAGGAACAGATAATTCAATATAAATAAATAGGATTATACAGCACAACTCCACACATGCTTTTGATAGAGTTGGTTAGGGATGGAATTAACACCTTTTAATCTCCCTACAAAGTGATTCTGTTGTTACATGTAACCTGACTGGCAGTAAACAGAAATCCGAATTGAAACAGATTGCTACCATCTGGCATTCCTGTCTCTGGATATTAGGCCAGGACAACAAAGCCCGCAGCAGAGAAACAGGAGCCTGTGACAAACAAATGGAAGGTTGCTGCAAGGTGAGGGCAATCCTTCAGCAAGAAAGCTTCTTGTGTCTGCGTTCAAAGCCTCTTATACGGTCTGCAGACTATTTGGAATTGTTTTTTAAAATATCCTCTCCCCTCCCCTCCAACTCCCTTCCATTTCTATATGTCAAGATCTGCTAATTAAAATGCCAGAATACCGGATCCTTGGAGCTTTCCCACATCAACAGTGACCGCACTTCAAAGGTACTTCATCGGCTGTAAAGCGCTTTGGGACGTCCTGAGGACGTGAAAGGCGCTATACAAATGTCTTTCTTTTGTGTCAGCCAGTGAGTAGCACACTCGCCTCTGAGTCAGAAGGTTGTGGGTTCGAGTTCCACTCCAGGGACTTGAGCACAGAAATCTAGGCCGACACTCCAGTGCAGTGCTGAGGGAGTGCCGCACTGTCGGAGGTACCGTCTTTCAGATGAGACGTTAAACCGAGGCCCCGTCTGCCCTCTCAGGTGGACGTAAAAGATCCCGCGGCACTATTTCGAAGAAGAGCACGGGAGTTATCCCCGGTGTCCTGGGCCAATATTTATCCCGCAATCAACATAACAAAAAGCAGATTATCTGCTCGTTATCACATTGCTGTTTGTGGGAGCTTGCTGTGCGCAAATTGGCTGCCGCGTTTCCCACGTTACAACAGTGACTACACTCCAAAAAGTACTTCATTGGCTGTAAAGCGCTTTGAGATGTCCGATGGTTGTGAAATGCGCTATATAAATGCAAGTCTTTCTTTCTATTGGTCTAAGCCAAGGCGATCGGAGATGCTACAGTTGGGGCTGGAGAAGGGTAAAAGCAGCCAGGGTCCTCCCCACACCCCACTGCTCTCCAGTGACATCCCCTGCAACGTTCCCTGCGGCAAAGTTGGGTGAGGTAGGAACGGACTTCGCTGCAATGTTGCCTCTGTGGCTGAAAGGTCTTCTGGCACTCGCACCATCTGCAATCACGCAAACAGAACGAGCATTTGGACAAGGTAACTGGACGGTGCTCAGCCTCTTAATGGAACCAAGACTGGACCGGAGTCGACGCCTTCAGGAGAGGCGACAAAGGAGTCTACAAGGAATGCCTTTGCACACTGATTAACTGAGAAAGAAGATTAGCTTCAGTCACAATGAATGGGGCCTTCCTCTGAAAGAAGAAGGGAATGATGTGGTAGCAGGCAGCAGGGAGACAGAATGGGTCCCAGTAAGACCTGTACACGAAGAGTGAGATGGATAAATGCATCCTTACTTGCTATTCCCACTTTGAGCCACACAGTCCTCGCTGAATAATTCTTCAATTGAGGAGCACAGGCGAAAGCCCACAACCCAAGATCGCACCATGGTCAAACAGAGTGGAGGGAAGAAGTGTTAAATTGAGAAGTAGATGACATACATTTTGTGCCTTGGGTTATTTACCAATTTCTCCCGTGTTCCAGATCCCAGAATTTTTCCTTGTATCCCACACAATTCTTTGGTGTGGTTGCGTTCCTGACACGTCATAAGAATGAGGCAGAAGGAATGAGACTTTGGCCCTGAAATTCCGGCCTCCCTAGGTCCGTACGAAGTTCCTACGGACCCGGGAAAGGCATCGGGAAAGCCGGTTTTCGGCGCGCAATGCGCATGCGCTGAAAACCAGCTTTTCCGATCTGTCAAGTTTCTGGCTGGACAGATCTCACACATATCGAGAGCGAGGACACTTGCAGGGCAAGATCTCCGATATTTGCTAATATCTTGCCCAGCAAATGTCCTCAAAAATCTTGTGCCTGAAAAAGCTGGCGTATAACCCACTTTTACAGGTGCAAATGTTTAAAAATATATAAAAACATTAAAATTAAATTAAATAAACACATATGAAAACATACTTTATTGTTACAAACCCTCCCCACTACAGTAAGTTTATTTTAAGGCATCTTTAAAAGAAGTCAGGAAAATATTATTTTTTATGAGAACTTTAATTTAAATGATTCTTAAATATGTTGTGTATTTTTCTATTTTTTATTGTTTTTTGTGTGTTTGGAAGGGTTCCAACTTACGGAGTTCCCATTATTATGAATGAGAAAATACTGTACCTCGATTGGCTGCCCAGAGCCATGTGACTACAGCTCCAGCCCTCCACACGTCCTGACGTGCTCGCGCTCCGATGCGTAGGAGTGAAGGCCTCAGGCCCGGAAGTTTGAGCGAGCGCAGCAGCAACAGGTAAGTGCGCAGTATTTTTACCTTTTTTCTTTAGTTTGCCCAGGGGAAGACCTCTAGCGGAATTTCAGGCCCATGGGCAACCACCTTACGATAGATGAATTTCCTTGCGGGATGGTGACAGTGCGATTCCAGGGGATTTATGAAGATCTCTGGGGTGAGATAATGGGCTGGAGTCGATGTCTTCAGGAGAGGAGACAAAGGAGTACTCAAGGTGTACCTTTGCACACTGACTAACTGAGAAAGAAGATTGGGTCAGTCACAATGAATGGGGCCTTCCACTGAAAGAAGAGGGGAATGATGACAGGCTTGGTATCTAATCCCACTGTAGAATGGACATTCTTTGAATGTCATTAGCTCTATCGCAAGCACAAACTCTCCTTAATGGCACTCTCCTTAATGTCAGTGAGTGTGTGCAGATATAAATGTTTACAGCCAAATGATCTAACATCTGTGCGGCACTGAATGATTGAAATGCAAATTAAATAGCTGTAATTTCATCATAAACATGTGAACACACTTCTTCAATACAAAATAGGGACATACAAAGCCAATTAGCATCGGAGAAATAGACAGTACTGTGGCTTAGTCACAGGCCTTACACCTTTAGGGTCAATGCCACCAAGACTGGTGGGATGAATGTCTCCTCTGACTTCTGGTCCTATGTCAAAAGATTTGAAGGCTGCCTTAATCTAGACCCAAATGAGCATGGGTCCACAACACAGAACTGCTCCAATTCAGGACTTATTGGCACCACTTCCTCTGCGTTTGAGGTTCCATTGCTGAGGCAGTGTACATAAGAACATAAGAAATAGGAGCAGGAGTAGGCCATACAGCCCCTCGAGCCTGCTCCACCATTCAATAAGATCATGGCTGATCTACCTCAGCTCCACTTTCCCTTGATTCCCTAGTGCCCAAAACTCTATTGATCTCTGTCTTGAATATACTCAACGACTGAGCATCCACAGCCACTCTCTGAGTGAAGAACTGTCTCCTTATCTCAGTCCTAAATGATGAACCACTTATCCTGACACTATACCTCCCTGGTTCTAGACTCTTCAGCCAGGGGAAACATTCTTTCGGCATCTACCCTGTCAAGCCCTCTAAGAATGTTATCATTTTCCAATGAGATCACCTCTCATTCTTCTAAACCAGAGAATATAAGCCCATTCTACTCAATCTCTCTTCATAGGATATCCTTCTCTTCCTAGGAGTCAATCTAGAAAACGTCCCTTGCACTCCCTCTTAGGCGTATATCCTTCCTTATGTAAGGTGACCAAAATTGTACAGGGTACTCCAGGTGTGGTCTCACCAAAGCCCTGTATAATTGTAGCAAGGCTTCCTTACTCTTATACTCCAATAAAGGCCAGCATATCATTTGCCTTCCTAATTGTTTGCTGTACTTGCATGCTAACTTTCTGTGATTTGTGCACAAGGACCCCCAAATGCCTCTACGTACAGGGAGCTTTATTCTGGATCTAACTCATGCTGTACCTGGCCCGGGAGTGCTTAGTGGGGCAATGGAGAGGAAGTTGCGTTCTGTATCTCGTACATATTATACTAGTCCTGCGAGTGCTTGATGGGGCAGTGCGGAGGGAGCGTCACTCTGCACTCAGCCTGCTGTGGACTCAACCGTGCAAAGATGAACTGCTCATTCGTGCCCTCGCTCTTTGTGGAAATTTGCTGTGTGCAAATTGGTTGTGGTTTGTGCATTTGGTAACAATCTCACTTTGGGGCTTATGGGAGGTCATCTGAGCATCGCTGAGGGTGAACTGCGACCTACTGGAGGTTGAACATCATCGTCATAGGCAGTCCCTCGAAACGAGGATGACTTGCTTCCACGCCGAAAACGGATGAGTTCACAGGTATTTCAATTATATTTCGGATCCCGATCTACATCCTGAAGGGTGGAAGATGCCTGTGCGTGGATTGTTTTAACGTGGGGTGGCCGTTGCACACCAGCCACCACACGGGCTTGACAGAGCTAGGTCTTGGTCCAGTAGCAAGGGTTAACCAGGACGACTGGAGACCTGCTCTGCTGCGCGGACCAGTGCGCGCACATATCGCAGTGTGGGCTGGGCCCGTGCTGCCCCTGGGCCCTCGCCTCTTCCGGGCCCCGTAACTCACGCCTCCCCTGGGCTGCTGTCTGTTGGCATGCAGACCCCACCACAGGTCATAAAGCAACACCCTCGCCGCAGTTGAACTGAAATGCAAGGAAAAATATTTTCGTGCATTGTCCTGCCAGGAAGTCACTGGAGCAAAACATCTCCTCCCTTCTCCAAGGGCTGGGCCAGGCCAAAAGGAGCAGTAACATCTCCCCAAGCCAGGCCTCGGATATTTGTTTCATTGAGAAACCTGGGGGCAGGGCCAAGGCTCACAGAGCAGGCTGAGAAGGGCAGAACAAAAAAATGAGGTAAGTCGAGGGAGTTGGGAGCCAGGTGAGGCCACGCTCAGCGTCCTGGACCTGCAGATCGAAGGTGGAAGCGAGTCTGTGGGAGCTACGGAGCTCGACAGGTTTGAGGTCCTGTCGAGGAATGAGTGCGAGCAGCAGACAATGAGGTGATACAGGGAGGAGGGAGAATGTGTGGACTGGATACGTGGAGCACAGGAGGAACGCTTCAGAGGAACATAAGAACATAAGAAACAGGTGCGGGAGCAGGCCATTAGGCCCCTCGAGCCTGCTCCGCCATTCAATAAGATCATGGCTGATCTGATCGTGGCCGCCCACCATAAAAATCTGTCCAACTCCACCTTAAATATATTCACTGACCCAGCCTCCACAGCTCTCTGGGGAAGAGAATTCCAAAGATTCACGACCCTCTGAGAGAAGCAATTCCTCCTCATTTCTGTTTTAAATGGGCGACCCCTTATTCTGAAACTATGCTCTCTAGTTCTAGATTCCCCCACGAGTGAAGAAGTTTCTCCTCATCTCAGTCCTAAATAGCTGACCGCTTATTCTGAGACTGTGACCCCTGATTCTAGACTCGCCAGCCAGGGAAAATATCCTCCCTGCATCTACCCAGTCAAGCCCTGTAAGAATTGTGTATGTTTCAATGAGATCACCTCTCATTCTTCTAAACTCCAGGGAATATAGGCCTATTCTGCTCAATCTCTCCTCATAGGACAATCCCCCCATCCCAGGAATCAGTCTGGTGAACCTTCATTGCTGGACCACAACAGTTATTCTCAGTACCACTGAGCTTGGGAGATGACAAATCATCAGCGGTTTCTGACACTGATTACTGCCGAGGACCCCTGTGGGACAGTGGGTGTCACATGGAGGCAAAATTAAGCGCAAGCTCTGGTGCTTCCCATGGTTATATAGGTACCCCCCCCCCCCCACACACACACACACACACACAAATGAAGGGAGGCCATTTGGCCAAGGTCACCGGGTAGCAGCTAGTGAGCGTAGAATTGACCCTTTATGAAGCCACGGCCTAGAAATTCGTCTCGGGCAGTGGCGCAAAACAGGCGGGATTGGATCAGACGGGATCTGCTGCCCGCTACACCCAGCGGCTGAGATTCAGTTCCATTGGCTGAGACATAACAACAACAACTTGTATTTATATAGCGCCTTTAACGTAGTGAAACGTCCCAAGGCGCTTCACAGGAGTTCTATGTGATAAGAATTTGATACCGAGCCGCATAAGGAGAAATTAGTGCAGGTGAGGCAGGTTTTAAAGAGCGTCTTGAAGGAGGAAAGAGAGATAGCGAGGTGGAGAGGTTTAGGGAGGGAGTTCCAGAGCTTGTCTTCAGGACAATGGGCGGGGAGGGGGGGGGGGGCGGGGGTGGAAACTGGGATAGAACCAGAGATTTTTTTTCATTCCAACCCAATTAAGAGTTGCGTTCTTTACCTGAGACTTACTGTGAGGGATCAGCTGGATTAGCTGTTTACCAACTCCCCTCGGCACTCTGCTAATCATGGTGCATTAACTTTGACAGCCAGATACATAACAAGGAGCAGCAATCCTGAGGCAATGCACTCAGTGCCCTTAACCCATTCTATATATAGCGGGTTGGACTCCTGCCATGGGCTTGGGGTTATTGGTCTGAGAAAATGATCTGTAGCTGAAAGCTGTTTTCAGGGGCCTCGGTACATTGGGGGGTCGGTACAAGAAGGCCCTTCATCTCACTTCATCCAGAATCCCAACTCTGTTGGCTTCTGTAATATATTTGCTTCATGAGTTCTTTGCTTAAGAATTCATAGCAACACATTGCTATTAAGAACCAGTTGGTTTATTAGCAAAAGGTTTAACAATCACACTACATATTACCAGTTCATGTACCAGGCTCACAACCACCTGCCTCATCGTGGATCCCCCGAACCCAACTGGCTGGGGTTTTATTGAGTCTTGTGAACATCACGTGACTGGCTAAGCCACTCCCAACTCAACAGCTCCACCAACCTGTGAGCATACTCACAGTGCATACATTTCAGCTTCCAATCTAGCTGTTTCTTAAATAGGTCCAACATCCTAGTCTCAATCATCCTTCCGGGCAACATATTCCACCTGCGCAAATAAATACTGACTGCCATGTCACCATAATGTTCTTTTTTAAATTAATTCACAGGACGTGGGCATCGCTGGCTAGGCCGGCATTTATTGCCTGTCCCTAATTGCCCTCGAGAAGGTGGTGGTGAGCTGCCTTCTTGAACCGCTGCAGTCCGTGTGGCGAAGGTGCTCCCACAGTGCTGTTAGGGAGGGAATTCATGGATTTGGACCCAGTAACGATGAAGGAACGACCGATATATTTCCCTGTCAGGATGGTGTGTGGATTGGAGGGGAATGTGGAGGTGGTGGTGTTCCCATGCGCCTGCTGCCCTTGTCCTTCTAGGTGGTAGAGGTCGCGGGTTTGGGAGGTGCTGCTGAAGAAGCCTTGGCGAGTTGCTGCAGTGCATCTTGTAGATGGTGCACACTGCAGCCACGGTGCCTGAACTCTGTGCCTGCTCTTGTCCTGCTGCCCTGGTGTATCTGAATGTAACATTGTGGGTTTACTGTCTCTACGCAGTCCAGCATAGCTCTACAGATCCCTCCTATTACATTTCTTTTTTGAGGCTGAAGCGTCACACTTTGTTGCTTATAGCTCTTCCTCCTAACATTGGGGATTAGCCTGTCTGAGCCATGGCACTTTTAACATGCGGCTCACCTATATTCCAGAAACAGGTGTGTTGCTGAAAGCACAGGAATGGAACAGCGGGGATTGAGTGTGATTGGCTGGCTGTGGCTGGCAGGTTGACAGTAGTTTGGGGGCTTGGGGGGTGATGTGCCTGGCCACCCCGAGCTGTGTGAGAACACCTCCGCAGGTCGGGGCTACACAAAGAGCTGGAGCAAAGGTGCGGTGAGTGTTTTGTGCCGGAAGAGCGGTGAGAGACCGTGGCGGAGGTGCGGCGAGTGTTTGTGGCGGAGGTGTGGCGAGAGATTGTGACGGAGGAGCGCTGAGAGATCGTGGCGGAGGTGTGGCGAGTGTTTGTGGCGGAGGTGCGGCGAATATTTGTGGCGGAGGAGCGGCAAGAGATCGTGGCGGAGGTGCAGCGAATGAGGGTACGGGGCCCAGAAGAGCCGAGGGCCCAGGGGCAGCACGGGCCAGCCCACACTGCCATATGTGTGCGCACTAGGTCCATGCAGCAGAGCAGGTCTCCAGTCGTCTTGGTTAACCCTTGTCACTGGATAAAGGCCGAGCTCCGTCACGCCCGTGTGGTGGCTGGTGTGCAACGGCCACCCCACATTAATAAAATCCACGCACAGGCATCTTCCACCCCTGGAGTTCAGGACTGGAACATCGGGTCCTTCACTGAAACATCTGCGAACTCATGTGGAAGCAAGTCATCCTCATCCGCGGGACCACCTCTGATGATGAGCAGTTGTTGCAAGGATGCTCTTCAATCCTGAGGATCAATCCCTGAATTCCACAAAGTGGTTCCAGATGGAGCTTATTGACGGGTATCAGTCTCCAGACAACCAATGTGTTTGCATTAGGATCTCATGTTCCCAGCTGCATTTGATCTCCACAATACTAGAGAAGGAGCATTTTAAAAAAAAACATGTGCTGGGACTCAACGCTCAGCTTCCTGCACTGTCCTCGCCTCACAGTTGTTGGGCTACAGTTACACAGACATCGATCACCCTCCAGTATCGCAGACAACTGCCCATTCAGTCAGTGGCACTCTCGCCTCGGAGTCACAGGTTGAGGGCTCAAGCCCCAATGCAAAGACTTTGAGCGCAGAATTCAGGCTGACACTTGGGTGCAGTGCTGAGGGAGCGCTGCACTGTCGGAGGCGCCCTCTTTTGGATGAAAGAAGAAAAGGCTTGGATTTCTATAGCGCCTTTCATGACCACCGGACATCCCAAAGCGTTTTGCAGCCAATTAAGTATTTTTGGAGTCGCTGATGTAATGTGGGAAACGCGGCAGCCAATTTGCGCACAGCAAGCTCCCACAAGCAGCAATGCGATAATGACCAGATCGTCTGTTTTTTTGTTATGTTGATTGAGGGATAAATATTGGCCAGGACACCGGGGATAACTCCCCTGCTCTTCTTCGAAGTAGTGCCACGGGATCTTTTACGTCCACGTGAGAGAGCAGACGGAGCCTTATCCAAATGACGGCACCTCAGACAGTGCCTCACTGGAAGTCTCAGCCTAGATTTTTGTGCTCAAGTCCCTGGAGTGGGTCCCCAACCCACAAATCGCCCTGGCTCTTAGCTGTCCGATAGCTGCCATGATCGCAACATCTGCAATTTTAAGCTGCTCTCCTGAGCAGGCAGCAAGGACATACACCCGGAGCCAACAGGGTCCTTCTTTACATGTGCATGTTGTGGCTCAATGACATCATTGAGGCCCGACTGTAATTTTAACTCAGGCCTGAGCGGGGCCACCTGAGCAGTGCATTTATCAATACAATAACTCAAAAGTTAAAAGGCACAGGCCAGAGAAACGGTGCTTCGATGTCCTACCAACACCCAGAGTCGGGGTAGAAAGGGATCGCTAACAACGCTTGAGATAACCTGCGAGAACGAAGACAGGTTATTGTGGGATGTTCACGCAAAGCAACCCTGGATTATTTCCTGACACATCATCATCATCATCATAGGCAGTCCCTCAGAAGCGAGGATGACTTGCTTCCACACCAAAAAGGGATGTGTTCACAGGTGTTTCAATGAAGGACCTAATATTCCAGATCCTGAACTACATCCTGATGGGTAGAAGATGCCTGTGCGTGGATTTTTTTTACCGTGGGGTGGCCGTTGCACACCAGCCACCACACGGACTTGACAGAGTTAGGTCTTGGTCCAGTGGCAAGGGTTAACCAGGACGACTAGAGACCAGCTCTGCTGCACGGACCTAGTGTGCACACATATCGCAGTGTGGGCTGGGCCCGTGCTGCCCCTGGGCCCTCGGCTCTTCTGATCCCTGAACTCACGCCTCTCCCGGGCCCCGATCACATGCCTTGACGAACTCTTGCCGCTCCTTCGCCCCTCCTGCTGTGCCTGCCCTCTCTGCAATCAGCGACCTGGCTTCGCGGCCATCGCTCTCCTGCAGCAGCACGCGCTGCTCCCTGCAGTGGCCCCGGCCTGCTGATGGTCTTGCAGGCCGAGACCGTGCCGATTTCCGGGCTGGGCCACCACACACTGCTCCCTCTAATCTGACAAACCCTCATGACACACGCTCTCTGAAGGCTTCAGTGCTCGTCCTCCCGTGACACCGAGCGTACAGAATGCCTGTATCTACCCCAGCCACAGTCAAAGACAAGGAATCTGAAAACCATCCTTGAAATGTAAAATTGCTAAACGACGCGTTCTCTGCCACGATTTCAAGGGATTCGGGGAGGGGGTGTGCCAGTTCTGATTAACCCGTGATTTATCTTGTTGAGAACAGTCACACGGCGAACATTAGAATTATGAACATTCAGTAAACTGGCTGAGTTGCCTTTTCGTGAAAACTATCAGAAGCAATAGAGAGGCAAATATTGTTTCATCCGAGTCCTAGTGGAACCTTTGGGAGGAGCTCTGGTGTTCCCAGAGGAGGGGGGGGGTCGCAGAAAGCGAGGGAACAGGTGGGACAGTAGTCCCGGGGACCCGAGGGAGGGGGGATGGGTAAGCAATCTGGAGAGTGGGCTTGGAGGCCTGCTCTCAGTCAATTTAATAACGCTGATACTGAGAGATGGGTGGGTGGCTGAATTCTTAACGTCGAGCACTCGGGAGACCTATTTAGCATAGAAGAGAGAGACAGAGAGAAAATAATTAGCAACTACTTTTGGGCAGATATAATCTTCTTCTTTCGTATTGTTGTAGCAAAGCAAATCAAACGTCCCTCTCCAAGTCGGATATCCAGGCCAAAGCTTCCGGTGTAACAGCGTGGATATCTTGTAGGCTGCCTGCGAATTCCCTCTGAGGGCAGTGCTCGATGATGTGCTCCAGGGTCTGATTAGGAGCTCCACAGTCACATGATAGTGGGTGCTTTAATCTTCCACCTCATCATCATAGGCAGTCCCTCAAAGCGAGGATGACTTGCTTCCATGCCAAAAAGTTCACAGGTGTTTCAATGAAGGACCTAATATTCCAGTCCCGAACTATATCCTGAAGGGTGGAAGATGCCTGTGCGTGGATTTTTTTACCGTGGGGTGGCGTTGCACACCAGCCACCACAAGGGCTCGACAGAGCTAGAGCTTGGTCCAGTGGCAAGGGTTAACCAGGACGACTGGAGACCAGCTCTGCTGCACGGACCTAGTGCGCGCACATAATCGCAGTCTGGGCTGGGCCCGTGCTGCCCCTGGGCCCTCGCCTCTTCTGGGCCCCGAACTCATGCCTCTCCTGGGCCCCGGTCACTTCCCTCTGCAAACTCTCGCCGCTCCTTCGCCCCTCCTGCTGTGCCTGCCCGCTCTGCAATCAGCGACCTGGCTGGGTTTATTCTCATTGGAACAGAGGCGGTTGAGAGGAGACCTCATCAAGGTGTACAAAATATTGAGGGGCCTGGACATGGTGGAGGGGTCTATTACGAGGGGGCATAATTTTAAGGTGGTTAGTGGAAGGTTAGAGGGGATTTGAGGTGGGGCTTTTTTACGCAGAGGGTTGTGGGGATCTGGAACTCGCTGCCTGGATGCAGAAACCCTCACCACTTTTAAGAGATGGTTGGATGGGCACTTAAAGTGCAGTAACCTGCAGGGTTACGGACCTCGAGCTGGTAATTGGGATTAGACTGGATGACCTTTTGTTGGACGGCGCAGATATAATGGTAAGTACTGCAGGGAATAGAATACGGCCAGAGTGATCTCCTGGACTAGTTTCGATCGCCTGGATGGGTCGGAGAGGAATTTTCCCAGATTTTTTCTCCCTAAATTGGCCTGGGTTTTTAATCTGGTTTTTGCCTCTCCCAGGAGATCACATGGCTCAGTATAAGGGGTGTCGCAGATGTGGTGAGGCGGACTGGTTGGGCTGGGTGCACTTTGCCTTTCCGTCATTGTTCATGGGTTTGTACGTAACCTTCAGGGCTGCTGACTGATGGTCGTGCGGCTCTTTGTCGGCCGGCGCGGACACGAAGGGCCGGAATGGGCTCCTTCTGCGCTGTAAATTTCTATGTTTCGCAGCCGTCGCCCTCCTGCAGCAGCACGCGCTGCTCCCTGCAGTGGTATGCCGCTTCCTCTATGCTTCCATCTATGGAGAAGGTGGCAGCATCGACCATAGAAACATAGAAACATAGAAAATAGGTGCAGGAGTCGGCCATTCGGCCCTTCGAGCCTGCACCATCATTCAATATTATCATGGCTGATCATGCAACTTTAGTACTCCATTCCTGCTTTCTCTCCATACCCCTTGATCCCTTTAGCCGTAAGGGCCACATCTAACTCCCCTTTGAATACATCTAACGAACTGGCCTCAAAAACTTTCTGTGGTAGAGAATTCCACAGGTTCACAATTCTCTGAGTGAAGAAGTTTCTCCTCATCTCGGTCCTAAATGGCTTATCCTTTATCCTTAGACTATGACCCCTGGTTCTGGACTTCCCCAATATTGGGAACATTCTTCCTGCATCTAACCTGTCTAATCCCGTCAGAATTTTATATGTTTCTATGAGATCCCCTCTCATTCTTCTAAATTCCAGTGAATATAAGCCTAGTCAATCCATTCTTTCTTCATATGTCAGTCCTGTCATCCCGGGAATCAGTCTGGTGAACCTTCGCTGCACTCCCTCAATAGCAAGAATGTCCTTCCTCAGATGAGGAGACCAAAACTGTATACAATATTCCAGGTGTGGCCTCACCAAGGCCCTATACAACTGCAGTAAGACCTCCCTGCTCCTATACTCAAATCCTCTCGCTATGAAGGCCAACATGTCATTTGCCTTCTTCACCGCCTACTGTACCTACATACCAACTTTCAATGACTGATGTACCATGATACCCAGGTCTCGTTGCACCTCCCCTTTTCCGAATCTTTCACCATTCAGATAATATTCTGCCTTCCTGTTTTTGCCACCGAAGTGGATTATCTCACATTTATCTACAATATACTGCATCTGCCATGCATTTGCCCACTCACCTAACCTGTCCAAGTCATCCTGCAGACTCTTAGCATCCTCCTCACAGCTCACACTGCCACCCAGCTTAGTGTCATCTGCAAACTTTGAGATAGTACATTCAATTCCTTCGTCTAAATCATTAATGTATATTGTAAATAGCTGGGGTCCCAGCACTGAACCTTGGAGTACCCCAGTAGTCACTGCCTGCCATTCTGAAAAGGACCTGTTTATTCCAACTCTTTGCTTCCTGTCTGCCAACCAGTTCTCTATCCACGTCAATACATTACCCCCAATACCATGTGCTTTAATTTTGCACACCAATCTCTTGTGTGGGACCTTGTCAAAAGCCTTTTGAAAGTCCAAAATCCACCACATCCATTGGCTCTCCCTTGTCCACTCTACTAGTTACATCCTCAAAACATTCTAGAAGATTTGTCAAACATGATTTCCCTTTCAGAAATCCATGCTGACTTGGACCGATCCTGTCACTGCTTTCCAAATGCGCTGCTATTACATCTTTAATAATTGAGTCCAACATTTTCCCCACCGCCGATGTCAGGCCATGACCGGTTCTGGTTGTCTGCTGTTTGTGAGGAAGGTTTGCAGAGGATGGGTCCTCTGTAAGGAATCCATTCTGTATGTCGCAGTTCTTGCAAGCATTTCGCCACCGGTCATCGAGGCCCACGGTAAATCGCTGAAGGGCGACGCTCCAAAATGGCCTTCTAGATCTGAGACGGGTTGGTGGTAGGTTGTTCAAGTCGGCCTGGATCGGCATGTCTTTGCTGGTGTAGCGGTTGTATTCTCTGGAGACTGCGTATTCGCGGCGTAGGTATGGCAGTACGATGTTTGCAAGCACAGGAGCCAAGGTGTTGTTGTCGATAAAAGCGTACCGGCAGATATAATAAAAACTGGTGTTGCTTTGATCAGCTATGGGGGGGCCAGGTGTCGCCAATGTTCCTTCGGCATTAATATTAGGGTGAGCACAATCGCACAATCGCAGAGAGTTGTGGATGCCAGTTCGCTGGATATATTCAAAAGGGAGTTAGATGTGGCCCTTGCGGCTAAAGGGATCAAGGGGTATGGAGAGAAAGCAGGAACGGGGTACTGAGGGAATGATCAGCCATGATCTTTTTGAATGGTGGTGCTGGCTCGAAGGACCGGATGGCCTATTCCGGCACCTATTTTCTATGTTTCTACGTTTCTATGATGTCTTTGCCTCATAAAGGGCCAGTGAGTTACTATAACTTACAGACCACAGTTTGCTCGCCCTCATTTGCAGGTGGGTGCACGAGAAGTCTGAATTCTTTGATCCAATTGCAAATTCAGGGTCCCAGTTACATTTTTTTTCATTCATTCACGGGATGAGGGCGTTGCTGGCAAGGCCGGCATTTATTGCCCATTCCTAATCGCCTTTGAGAAGGTGGTGGTGAGCCGCCTTCTTGAACCGCTACAGTCCGTGTGGTGAAGGTGCTCCCACAGTGCTGTGAGGGAGGGAGTTCCAGGATTTTGACCCAGCGACGATGAAGGAGCAGCCAATATATTTCCAAGTCAGGATGGTGTATGACTTGGAGGGGAACATGGAGGTGATGGTGTTCCCATGCGCCTGCTGCCCTTGTCCTTCGAGGTGGCAGAGGTCGCGGGTTTTGGAGGTGCTGTGGAAGAAGCCTTGGCGAGTTGCTGCAGTGCATCTTGTAGATGGTACACACTGCAGCCACGGTGCGTGTGGGGCAGGGAGGTGGGTGCTGGGGGGCCGCGAGGGAACATTATGGAAACACGCTCACGTATCCGACAGCACATTTGCGCTTGGGGGCACCAGGTATGGACAAGATCAGGTTTTCTCTGTGACGCCCCACGTAGTCAAATAGCCAGCCGTCACTCCTTCTCGAGGCTCGCACCTGAAAAATGGCCGCTCGCACGAGGGTAGCCTGTAACCGTGGAACGGCAACCCGACAAGCGGCAGTGCATTCAGGAGCGATAAGGAGCGGGGATGCGGAGAATGTAGTGACGAGTGGAGCCGGATACGGAGCACCAAGTGGGAACCAGAGACCAAATCTCCCCTCACATCACTGCGCTGCTCGGCCAATCGGCAGTGCGCTCTCCCTAATCCTGGGAATCAAGCCTTAAAGTCTCCAAGCTCCCCGGCTCTCTCGCTATAATGATGGAGGACAACCTGGAAGTGTCAGGCCTTTCGAAGGAGATTGATTGAGAGTTTTTCAGATGTTAATCTCCATTGATCAATACTCAGTCTTGAAGTTAAACTGGGATCGATACCGCCTTCTGTGTGTTTTTCAGAAAGGGCTTTTGGACAGAAGGCGTAACCTACAGACCATAAAATGAAAGTGCTACTGTTAAGCCTGTTTATTAAAATATTGTTAAAAGGACAGAATATTTCATCCCATTACGAACGGCAGCGATTTGTAAGAGAACATCTCTCCTATCAAAATCTACACTGAGAGCCGCTGATTTAGAAATGCCTTTGGCAGACGTTTAGCAGTTAGTTACAGGGCTGTCTGCTATCGAGGGCTTCAGACGACTTCATAAAATCCAGAGAGTGATGGGTGGCTCACGGGGTA